>NC_063343.1:6542943-6609182 GCF_021869965.1 Rhincodon typus
ACCCAGCAGGGTAATGAAACGCCTGTGGAACAACGAACCAGCTCGGCGAGCCAACCAACCACAACATCCACAACCCGAGCTACAAATCTACTCTAAAATGAGATTTCTGCCTGAGCAGAATTGTTTAAGAATCATTTCTAAAGTTCAAAAGACATTGAAAGGGATCTCATAAGGAGTTTGGAAAAGTTTACAGTGCAACAATGGCCAACTGCAGTGTGCTACAACTCCAGAGTCACCTGCAGAAGAATCCTCAATGTCATGGGCTCTAAATACAAAGGAAGTCCTTCATACTTTCATGGTACTTGCTGCTACAACAGCACTGGGAGCACACTTACCAACCATCTTGTCTATTTGACATGCAGGAGATTGCATTGACAGAACTACAAGGCACAGCCTTAAATTAACAACCAAGGATTTGCAATCTCATAAAGGTCACTGTCCAATTTAAGATAATTCTCTGCTAGAATAGGAACAAGGAATACCCGGGGAAAAACGAATAGCAGAAGCAAAATTGTTTTCCTTAGAGCAGGGAAAACTAATAGGAGATTGAGCGAAGCTATTATAAATTATTGGCAGTTTACAGTGAATAGGAAGGAACTATTTCCACGGGCAAGTGGAGCAGTAAACAAAGGCTTAAAATAACTGACAAAAGGCTAGAAGAGAAATGAGGAGAACATTTTCAAGCAGCAACTTATTGTCATCAGGAACGGAATGTCTGAAAGTTCAGGAGTAACTTTCAAAAGACAATTGGACAATTATTTGAAAAGAAAAAAATAAGTAAGGCTGTGGGAAAAGGCAGGAGAGTAGACCTCATTGGGAAGCTTTTCCAAAAAGCAGCACTGTGATCCTGTGCCGCTTGGTAATGTGGTGACTCTTTTAGGATATGAGCCAGCCCTTACTGCAGTGTCAGTAGCAAGGTTGACCACAAAGCAGATAATACTGACTTACTGAGGCTGAAGCAGCTGTCGGCGATCATTTTTAAATTCAAATGGATTCTTTTTCATTTAATGTCCGTTGCATCTGAAAGAATTAGTGGTTTTAAAAGAAGATATGTGTCAGTCTTATGATGTATTCGGCAATTTCCAAAACATACATAGAAGCTAGAACATATGGCCAGGAGCAGCGATATTGTTTCTGATTGAAACAAACAGAGACAATGTTGGAGAAACTGAACAGTTCTGGCAACATCTGTGAAGAGAAATGGAGAACTTCACTTTAGGAGTTCTGGAAACTTTAACTTTGTTCTCTGTGGAGAGTGAAGTTCTCTAACTTTCTCCAAAGACACTACCAGACCTGCTGAGTTTCTCCAGCACTTTGTGCTTGTTTCAGCTTTCCAACATCACAGTATTTTAGTTTCCGACAGAGCTCTTTATAGGATACTGATTTTGGACTTAGCGGAGGTGAAATTAGTTGCTTCGGCCTGAAAGCGATGGTTAGATCAAGGTGTTAATATGACAAAACACCTATTAAACTCTAACATTTGTAAAATATCTGTTGTGAATCCAGGACATGTTTCACATGTAGCACAAATCCAACCAGTATCGTAATAGGGTAATGCAGCATGGAAACAGACCTTTCGGTCCAATTTGTCCATGCCGACCAGGTATCCTAAACTGAACTAGTCCCATTTTCCTACATTTGGCTCATATCCCTCTAATCGTCTCCTATTCATGTAGTGTCATAGAGTCATGGAGATGTACAGCATGGAAACAGACCCAGTATTTGGTCCATATCCCTCTAAACCCTTCCTCTTTGTATACACATCCAGATGCCTTTTAAATGTTGTAATTGTACCAGCCTCCACCACTTCCTCTGGCAGTTCATTCCATACACGCACCACCCTTTGCATGAAAATGTTGCCCCTTATGTCCCTTTTAAATCTTTCTCCTTTCACCTAAAACCTATGCCCTCAAGTTTTGGACTCCCCTACCCTGGGGAAAAGACCTTGACTGTTCACCCTACCCATGCCCCTCATGATTTTACAAAACTCTGTAAGGTCACCCTTCAGCCTCCGATGCTCCAGGGAAAATAGCCCCAGCCTATTCAGCCTCTCCCTAGAGCTCAAAGCCTCCAAACCTGGCCACATCCTTGTAAGATAACAGGGTGTAGAGCTGGATGAACACAGCAGGCCAAGCAGCATCAGAGGAGCAGGAAAGCTGACGTTTCGAGTCTGGACCTTTCTTCAGAAATCATTGTAAATCTTTTTCTGAACCCTTTCAAGTTTGAGAACATTTTTCCCGTAGCAGGGAGACCAGGATTCCAAAAGTGGTTGAAACAATGTCCTGTACAGCTGCGACATGTATTGGTCCAAATGTATTTTAAATGGAAGGCATGACTACAGTGATAGGAACTTGTCTTGCTCCTTGTGGAATAATCAATGAAAGAGTCCAAGACTTATGGCCAAACCAAAATGATACTCAGTTCCTGTTTCCAATGCAGAATGAGGGAATAAACAGCAGTGCAGAAGGGAGGGAGATTTGGCAGGGGGGTGGTGGGGAGGGGGTTTGCAGGCTGGTGATCAGGAGCTTGGCAGTAGAGGGGTTTTTTTGTGCTTCCTCACATTTGCGCTGGGGGTGACATGCTCGGCGAACCAGGCGCTGCAGGGAGGGTGCTGAAAGGACAGTTCCCTTAGCGCTGCATCTTACGCTCGACCCGCCCCGGGACCCAGCGGAGAGCCCGGGGAAACGGCAGTGGCGTCTGTCCCCGGTTCCCCCGTCGCTGCCCAGGCCCCTGAGCAAAACTGCGGGGTGAGGCATGGGATCTTACCGTGCTCCGGTTGCTCTGACTTACACAAGTGGGGCAATAACAACGGGATGGGGCTCAAGGGACGTAGCCTTCCTATTTTCCGGTTGAAACCCATTGGTAAAAAGAAAGAGCTCGCTTCCATTGTTTAAAATAACACCTTTTTGTTTTATAAAGTAAGAATTTTAAACTAAAATCGATGCCTATATTGAAGATAATCTCACTGTTGAGGACCTCACTGCAGTTTCAATTGGAAAAAAAAGACCAAATCACTGGCTGCCAACCGTTGCAGTTAAATTTTTTTTTGGAACTCTTAATCTTCGAGATTTGCACTCTGATTTGCAACAATATTCGCGAAGAAGTTAATCTGGGAACTCTTCAGCTTCTTGATTCAGGTCTTCATAGCCTAGTCTTAAACTTTCAGTGCAGAAGTAGAGAATCATGTAGGTACGTTGTGGTGCGGGACAATCGTCCTCTTCCAGAGTAAACACCCCTCAGTTGTTCCCCTTCACCCCCACCTACCCGCCAGCTCTTACCCCAGCTCCCTGTCATAGCCACACTGTTCACCCATTATCAGCATTCCCTCCAACCAGTGTGTGCTTTCCACTCATCAGTCTAGGTGCATGCCATTCAGACACGCACATATCACGATTAACCGAGATTGCAACTGAGGAAGAGAGAGATAGAGACTTGCAGAACGACAGAGAGAGGGAGAGGCTGTTAGAAAGACACACACGCAGAGAGAGAGAGAGATAGAGGCTGTGAGGAGAAAGAGATATAGAGGCTGTTAGAACGACAGAAAGAGAGAGAGGCTGTTAGAACGACACACACAGACAGAGAGACCTGCATTGTCTTGTCTGAGTCAGCAAGTTCACTCAAAAAGTCAATTGGATTGTCAAGCCTGCTCCCAGAAGACAGGATGGGGGGGACTCAGACAATCTGTTCCGCTTCTCCTGACCCCTTTAAGGAATGGGTAGTGCTAAAGTGCGTAAATTTGTGAGCTTTGAGGGCGTCTCTAAAAAAAGAGTTCAAATAAAACGTAACCTTTGAGAAATGTGCTTGTAGTGAGCTGTGATTTCAGGGCTCTCTCTCTCTCTCTCTCTCTGTCGCTCTCCACTCACTCCCATATCCCATCCTCGACTGTCACAAAAGAGAGCCTCTGGAGACTGTCCTCACTCGAACTGATGGAGCGGCGCCTGTGAATTACCACAAGCAAACGAGAGAGAGAGAGAGAGAAATACAACACGGTGGAGCTAACTGCACTTTAAAATCCACTCAGTCTGTGGCTCACGCCTCCTTATCACTTCCGTGTCAGGGGATTTCAGAAGCAGTCTGCCCCTCGCAGGCTCAGTTTTTCTGACTCCCCATCAACGCCCCCATTTCAGTCTTTCTGATCTGCCTCTCCTCCTAAAACCTCCTCCACCCCCCTCTCTCTCTTTCTCCTCTCACCCACCCCCAGCAGGGAAAAAAAAACAAGCTTTTGCAGCCCCTTCCACCTTTGCTTGGAGCCCAGGCGGATTCCCTATGGCTGAGGGTAGGAGGATCTGGGATAAGGAGGATGACTTGCCGGTTTATCTGGCCCGGCCGGGCACGGCAGCTCAGATCCCCCGGCAGAAATACGGGGGCATGTTCTGCTCGGTGGAAGGAGCGTACGAGAGCAAGACTTTGGATTTCGATGCACTGAGCGTTGGCCGCCGGAGTTCCCGGAGCACCAGCGGCGCCAGTAAAACTCAGGGGTCCCGGGACAACGCCGAGGCTCCCGGCGACACAGTCAGGGAGAGCCCGCTGGCGACCGAGAGGGGACCCGGGGTACAAATCACCACGGCGAACGGCAAGGAGAGACTGCAGAACCGGGATGACCCGCAGGTAAAATGAAACAACTCGCATTTAGTCGCCGCACATTTCACTGGGAGTTAGAAACCCAAACTTGCAGAACTTTTCATTTCTGAGCAATGACATTTCATCTGTGAGGTTTTGTGCATTTTTTTTTAAAAAAAATGTTGCATTTCGATTCAGCAAAACTGTTCATTGCAGCTGTGCAAAAAAAAAACATTGTGGTGCAAAATATCTTTCTGCTATTGTTGAAGTTCATTTGTGCTGGCGTGGATTTTTTTGTTTGCTTTGTTTTTGAATTAATGGCCAGATGGGGCATATTTGTCAACAACAGCCCTGTCAGGTGGGTTAATGTATTCAGTCTAGCCCAGTCGGCGTCTCTTTTAACCGGACCATTGCGGGTCAGAGCAGGCGAGAGAAGTCCAGTTAGAGAGAGCATCTAAGTTCAAGTGACTGCACACAGGATTGCCTTGAACTGGAACATCAGGTAGGGCTTCAGAGGCAAGTCGCTGGGGAAGGAAGAGGTGCACAGAAAGGGGTTGGGGGGGGGGGGGGGCGTGAAAAAAAAAAAAAAAACCACACACCCCCCCCCCCCCCCCCCCTCCCTCTCACACACACACACACACACACAATTTGATTCTGTTCGCCTTGCCGCATTTGGCTGGCCCTGTGTTACTAAAGGGCTGCAGTGCAGCATGTTATAATGGCCCATTCTGCAGTCTTGGAGGGTCTGCTTGGAGATTTCTACAGAGCATAAATAAATAGAAGATGCTGTTTACTGGGGGGTGGTGGGGTGGGGGGGGGGAGGGTTAGTGTGGTTGATGTTGCCTCCTGTATCTCTATTACACACAAACACACACTCGTCCCCCACCTTTCGTGTCTCTGAGCAGTGGGCGCGGTGCTCAGTAACAAGGCAGGCGGCTCCTTTGCCCCAGCTGGGTGCCTGGTTTGGGTTGCTTTCTGTTTTTTTTAAAGGGGAGATGTTGGTGGGGGCTGACAGGTGAGACGGTGGGAGATAGGGAAAGGAGGTAGAGCCACGCTGTGGCTACAGACTAGAATTGCACTGCGGTAGTTGCATGCGGTCTTTTACTCTCGGTTAACCCTCCTGGAACAGGGCGGGGGAGAGGGGATTACTGCCGCATGCCTGACTTCAACTGCAGACCCTAGAACACAACCTGCTGTGGACAGAACTCGCCCCCCACTCCCCAAACTCTCAATGCAGAAAGAACAAAATCCAGCAAGAATTTGTCCTGACATGTAGTGCCTCTGGGGTTGCCTGTTTATTATCAGGATTGCTTGGCACACCAATGTTCTGTTTTAAACATTTGCTGTACTGGTGAAACCAAATTGGTTTAAACCGCATCCAAATTCTGTCACTCTGGAGGAGACCGTCTGCCTGTGTTGGGCCTCTGGGAGATTTGGGATTGCACTATGCATCAACAGGTCAGACTCTGAGATGCAGCAGTCTGGTCACTTGGTTATACAGGACACCAGTTATGTTCAGCCAGTTCAGACATTCTGAATGCAGCTGGGTCTTGCATCCAAGCCTCCTGGCCCAGAGGTAGGGGCACTGTCACTGTGCCATAAGAAACGCAAGCTAGAGTCAAGAAATATTGTGTTTTGAAGAAAGGTCACTGGACTGGAAACTTTAACTCTGCTTTCTGTCCAGAGATATTGAAAGACCTGCTGAGTTTCTCCAGCAATTTCTGGTTTATTTTGTTTCTGATTTCCAGCATCGGCTGTTTTCCTTGTTGAGGGTGAAGCAATGGTCGATTCACATTGTTTAGCGTGGAAGGGATGTATCTTGTTTTTCATCCAGCCAGTGTTGGTTTTGAATGTGCCTGTCTCTGAATTCCTGAGGAATAAATTGGGCACCCTTTTTTATCCCTAAATGAAAAACAAATGAAGATTTCTTTTGACTTTCCAGTTGCTTGTTTTCTTTTTATGTGCAGCAATGAAATTGTTCATTTACAAAGCAGTTTCAGCATTGCTAAATCCCTGGTGTACCAAGATGAAAATTAATGCTCCAGGCATGGTTCAGAGACTCGGGTTTGGAGAAGACTTTTGAAGATCAGACATAATCTAACCAAATGACAGAGCAAGTTTTATTTATTTATTTATTGTCATATGTATTTTGTTACAAAATGCAGGAAAAAAAGTGTTGTACAGTGTCTTCGCTCTCCGTCGCCGTGTTAAAACACAGAAAAATAAACCAAAACTAGAATATAAAGGCAGAAAAATGAAGAAATTAAGAAAAAGTCTTCAGCTTTGTAGTCTTTCTTGTTAAGTGTTCCATCATGGGCCATGAGAGGTATGAATGAGATATTTCTGCTCCTAATTTTGGGATGTTGTCCAGATGGATGCAGAGGGATAGCAGAGCAGATGTGCCCTAGGGAAGAGTTCCAGTGTATGGCAATGTGTTATGTAAAGACATTACCACAAGCTGGAAATGGATGCAAAGGAGATCAGAATCCTTTGAGGAGTAGACGCTGTCTATTGGCATGTGAAACTGGTGGAAGCCGTGGAGTTAGAGCAAAAGTCAGGAGGTGATTAGTAGACTAGGATTTTTGAATTCGGTGTTTTGGATGATGGAGAGGACAAGGGGTGAAGCAGTGGGTGGCTTACTGCTCAGGGATGAAGTTTGCGTACGCTGAAATTTGGGAGGCAAGTGATATATGAGAGATGCTGTTAACCTGGAAAAGGTTCAGAAAAGATTTACAAGGATGTTGCCAGTGTTGGAGGGTTTGAGCTATAGGGAGAGGCTGAATAGGCTGCGGCTATTTTCCCTGGAGCATTGAAGGCAGAGGCATAACCTTATCGCGATTTATAAAATCATGAGGGGCATGGATAGGGTGAATAGCCAAGGTCTTTTTCCAAGGATGGGGAAGTCCAAAACTGGAGGGCACAGGTTTAAGGCGACAGGGAAAAGACGTAAAAGGGACCTAAGGGGCAACTTTTTCACGCAGAGGGTGGTGTGTGTGTGGAATGAACTGCCAGAAGAAGTGGTGGAGGAGGGTACAATTACGACATTTAAAAGGCATCTGGATGGGTATATGAATAGGAAGGGTTTAGAGGGATATGGGCCAAATGCTGGCAAATGGGACAAGATTAAGTTAGGATATCTGGTCAGCATGGACAAGTTGGACTGCATTGTTTTCTACACCAAGTACATTACATTTAAAATCCATCTCCTCGTCTTGCAAACAATAACTGATAGCCCATTTTCCCTGAGACTTTGACTTTGTCCATGCTGTCCATCCATTTTTCAAACTCCTTGGTTATCCCAGACCCTTGTGGTTCTTCAACACTTTTCATCTCAAAGTTACATTTTCAAAAGCTTTCAAGCAAATGTTTCCACGATAGCTCCTAAATCTTCCAACAGAGCTTGTCTGTTCCTCTCCCTGATATGGTCTGGAAAATCTATCACATGAAAGGTTATATACGAATGAAGGCTGAGTTTGTTGCTATTGCAACTACAAGGGCACAGTTGTATCCCGTGCAGTCACAGGACCTGTGATGTCACTTCCGGTGAGTAAATTTGCTGAGTGACTGATTCGCAACATTGGAGGCCCCTGCTGTTGTATTATTGAATCTCTGGCGATGCAGTGGCACAATCCCACATTACAAAGTGTAGACTTGCTAACTAACGCAGTAATGGGAAATGCCTGTTGCACAGAACAGTCCAGTTGAGTCTTATGCCTTTTAACCCTTTAATCCTTGTCCATTTTAACTACACGCCTTTAGCACATTGCTTTGGAGTTTGTGGTTATGGGAGGACAAGGAGGGGAGCTGGTGGGATGGCCAGGGGTGTCACAAAGAAATGGCCAGTAAGACATGCAATGGGATGGTGGGGCGTGGCAAAAGGAGAAACCAATGACACAGCTGTATCGGGTTGTGGGGGGTGTGGTTTGGGGGTGTAAGGGGGTGGGTGACAGTGAGGTTAGGTTACCTGAGGCACAGTCAGGGTGTTGGAGTGGAGGGTAGTTCAGTGAGACCACTGGAGTGGGCCAGTGAGGAGTGTGGTGGTCAGCAGTACAGCCAGGGAGGCATGGATGGGGGCATGGGGGGAGTTTAGGAGGATGTGAGGGATTCCTGGTGTGTCTGGGGGTGGTCAGTTCAGAGGGATGGCCAATTGCACAGATAGAGTGGTCAGTGAGGCAGTAGGGTGTTGGTACCAGCAGAGGGAGAAGCAGTGATAATGGGCACTCTGACTCTGGTTTGGGTCACAGTGTGGTGAGGTGCCAGTGACCAACTTATTCTTCAAGTGCCTTGGCATTGCTCGCGTTGATGAATAAGAAGTGGATTGCAGAGCTGGGAATCAAGGGAAGAGCAGGAATGGGGGTCCATGTGAGACTAGATATACGCCAACACAAAAATGTTAGACAGGAAAAGGTTAGCAATTCCATCCAGCCTGCTTGTTACGTCTGTGTGTTGGTGCCGAAAACCTGGAAGATTTCTCTGTTGCTTACGTAGACAGTCAAAATGAGTCAAAGACCCCTCAGTAGTGACCCTACTTTCTGTGCTGCCTATTTCTTCTGTAATGGCTTAAGTGTCTTGATGGGAACAAGGGCCTTTAAAACAAAAGCATGGAAGCTTTGAAGGGCCACAAATCATAGAATCGCTACAGAATGGAAGCAGGCTATTCAGCCCACTGAGTCCACACCGACCTTCCAAGTAGCATCTACTCAGACCTACCTCCCTATCCCTGTAACCCTGCATTTCCCATGGCTAATCCACCCAACCTGTACATCCCTAGACACTATGGGTAATTTAGCATGGCCAATCCACTTAGCATGCACATCTTTGGACTGTGGGAGGAAACCGGAGCACCCGGAGGAAACCCACACAGACACGGGTAGAACATCCAAACTCCACACAGACAGTCGCCCAAGGGTGGAATTGAACCCGGGTCCCTGGCGCTGTGAGCAGCAGTGCTAACCACTGAGTCAAAGGAAAGGAAACAGAAATGTAGAAAGGTCTTTGTTGATGGACCTAAGGATAACTAAGGGTGATGGCATAGCAGGACTGGAGGCATGCAGAAAGATCTTGAAGAGGCTTGCGTTGCCCCCATTGTGTCCCACTGGTTCAGCTCATTTAAGCAATGGCCACCATTGCTTAATGCTAATTGCACAAACAATGAGACACATTTTTCTTAAGTGCATAGAATCATTTAAAGAGGACACAATGCAATGCTTGTTGATGCAACTAAAGAGGAATGTCCCTTTTAACAGTTTGGATGGGTTCCACCATGGAGTTTATAAAAAGAACATGACCTTTCCTCTATACAAAAAAAATTACAGTTTCTTTTAAATGAATGAAATTTTCTGATAAAGCAAAGATTTGTTTTACTCTGTCAGCTCCTACATTCTTTATTCTAATTCATTTGAACTTCCCAATTTCAAACTCTTTACTTAGTTCCTCAGTTGCCAAGGCTGTAAGCTCTGGAATTCTTTCTCATTAACACTCTCCTTCTCTACTTTGCATTCATCCTTATTAAAGCCTACTTCCTTGATTAAGCTTTTGGCCACGTTTTCTTTCTTTATTCATTTGCGGGATGTGGGCGTTGCTGGCTGGCAAGCATTTCTTGCCCATCCCTAGTTGCCCTTGAGAAGGTGGTGGTGAGCTGCCTTCTTGAACCGCTGCAGTCCTCCTGCTGTGGGTTGGCCCACAATGCCATTAGGGAGGGAATTCCATGATTTTGACCCAGCGACAGTGAAGGAGTGGCATATATTTCCAAGTCAGGATGGTGAGTGACTTGGAGAGGAACTTGAAGGTGGTGGTGTTCCCATATATCTGCTGACCTTGTTCTTCTAGATGGAACTGGTTGTGGGTTTGGAACATGTTGCCTTTGGTGAATTTCTGCAGTGTATCTTGTAGATAGTACACACTGCTGCTTCTGAGCGTCGGTGGTGGAGGGAGTGGATGCTTGTGGATATAGTCCCAATCAAGTGGGCTGCTTTGTCCTGGATGGTGTCAAGCTTCTTGAGTGTTGTTGGAGCTGCACCCATCCAGGCAAGTGGGGAGTATTCCATCACACTCCTGACTTGTGCCTTGTAGGTGGTGGACAGGCTTTGAGGAGTCAGGAGGTGAGTTACTCACCACAGTATTCCTAGCCTCTGGCCTGCTCTTGTAGCCACTCTGATAATGTGGTGATTCCAGTTGAGTTTCTGGTCAATGATATCCCCCAGGATGTTGGTAGTGGGGGATTCAGTGATGGTAACACCATTGAATGTCAAGGGACGGTGGTTAGATTGTGTCTTATTGGTGATGGTCATAGCCTGGCACTTGTGTGGCGCGAATGTCACTTGCCACTTGTCAGCCCAAGTCTGGATATTGTCCAGATCTTGTTGCATTTGAACACAGACTGCTTCAGTATCTGAGGAGTCATGAATGGTGCTGAAAATTCTGCAAACATCGGCAAACATCCCCACTTCTGACCTTATGATGGAGGGAAGGTCATTGATGAAGCAGCTGAAGGTGGTTGGGCCTAGGGCACTACCCTGAGGAACTCCTGCAGAGATGTCCTGAAGCTGAGATGACTGACCTCCAACACCAAGACCATCTTCCTATGTGCCAGGTATGAATCCAATCACCAGAGAGTTTGCCCCCTGGTAACCATTGATTCCAGTTTTGCTTGGGCTCCTTGATGCCACACTGGGTCCAATGCAGCCTTGATATCAAGGGCTGTCACTCTCACCTCACCTCTGGAATTCAGCTCTTTTGTCTATGTTTGAACCAAGACTGTAATGAGGTCAGGAGCTGAGTGGCTCTGGCGGAACCCAAACTGGGTGTCACTGAGCAGGATATTGCTGATCAGGCTCTCCTTGATCGCACTGTTGATGACACCTTCCATCATTTTAGATCAAGAGTAAACTGATGGGATGGTAATTATCCAGATTGGGTTTGACCTGTTTTTTATGTATAGGACATACCTGAGCAATTTTCCACAACGTCAGGTAAATATCAGTGTTGTAACTGTACTGGAACAGCTTGGCTAGGGGAGCAGCAAGTTCTGGAGCACAAGTCTTCAGTACAATTGCTGAAATGTTGTCAGAATCCATAGCCTTTGTAGTAACTAGTGTCTTCAAATGTTTCTTGGTGAAGGGAATTGAATTGGCTGAAGATTGGTATCTGTAATGCTGGGGACCACTGGAGGAGGCCGAGATGGATCATTCATTCGGCACTTCTGGCTGAAGATTGCTGTGAAAGCTTAGAGGTTGAGCTTATAGAGATTTATAAAATCATGAGGGACATAGATAAAGTAAATAGCAAATGTCTTTTCCCTAAGATGGGGATGTTAAAAAGAGGGGACATATTTTTAAGGTGAAAGGAAAAAGATTTACAAAGGATATGAGTGACAGCTTTTTTACACAGAGAGTGTTTAATGTACTGCCAGAGGAAGTGGTGGATGCTGGTACAATGACAGCATTTAAAAGACATTTGGATAAGTACATGAATAGGAAAGGTTTGGAGGGATGTGGAACAAATGCAGGCAGGTGAGACTAGTTTAGTTAGGGAACATGGTCAGCGTGGACTGGTTGGACCGAAGGGTCTGTTCCCGTGCTGTATGACTCTTTGAAATCATTGAAGTTTAGAATAATGAAGTGTAGTCTTGCTGAAACATATAAGACTCTAAGGCTTGACAGGGTAGGTGCTGAAAAGATGTTTCCCCTCATGGATGAATTTATAATTGATAGGAAGCATAGTTTGAAAATAAGGGGTCTTTCGTTTTGAAAGGAGAAGAGAAGGAATTTATGCTCTCCAAAGGCTGTTAATCTTTGGCATTCTATTCCAGAGACCAGTGAAGGTTGTGTTATTGGAAATAATCAAGGCTGAGTTGCATCTACAAAGGAGCCGAGCCTAATGGGGACTGACAGGAAAGTGAAGTTGAAACCAAAATTTGATTAGCCACGATCTTACTTCAAGAT
This sequence comes from Rhincodon typus, assembly GCF_021869965.1. Taxonomy (NCBI): domain Eukaryota; kingdom Metazoa; phylum Chordata; class Chondrichthyes; order Orectolobiformes; family Rhincodontidae; genus Rhincodon; species Rhincodon typus. Next base: position 6,555,447 of record NC_063343.1, read on the forward strand.
GGAATAGGCCCCAGGGGCCAAATTACTGCTCCGAACCCTCTTGTGCAAGAAGATCATCAGCTAACGTACAGAATAGGGGCAGCAATGGTCAGCTACAGCCTGAAGAATGGTTCCATTTTCATCTGGATGTCTGTGGTGGTGAAGTTTTAGGATGGTGCCATTGGCAAAAACAATCACCTTTCTCTAACCAGCTCGTCCAACATGAGCTGCACTTCAGCTGTCATCAGACATGGTGCCCACACTGAACTGCTCCATCGTTTATTTGTGGATTGATACCAACAAGCTTGCATTTGCTTTATCTCATTCTTCTTGCAAATCTCTTATTATTTACCTTGAGTTTGTCAGCATTACTAATGGGTGCAGATATGTTTTCGATGTTCTTCAGAATTTTCCGGATTTTTGTTATATATGGTGACATTTCCATTTAATGCTCTCATCCCTTTAAGAATGATTTTACATTGGTTAACTACTCCCATCATTGGGGTGCTCCCAATGCCTATCAGAGTGTGTACCTGAAACTATTAGATTATCTCTCAAAAGCTGCTCCAAATAGGACACCTCAATTGGAGTCTGCTGAAAAGCTCCCACCAGCCAATCTTAAAGCACACATTATTATAGAAAATCTAGGCTATGGTGATGGTAAATATTGAAAAGAAAGAAGGAAATTTCATTTTCACAATGACTTTTACGTTTGTAGAATCCCCATAGTGTGGAAGCAGGCCATTCAGCCCATCGAGCCCAACACCAACCCTCTGAAGAGCATCCCACCTAGCTCCACCCCATCCCTGCACTTCCCATGGCCAATCCACCCCACCTACACATCCCTGGACACTGTGGGGCAATTTAGCACCGCCAATCCACCTAACCTGCACATCCCTAGACACTATGCGGAATTTAGCACGGCCAATCCACCTAACCTGCACATCCCTGGGCACTCTGTAATGAGAAAGCAGCCCGATGTTGCTCTGGGACTATGGTTACCTCACCCTACCGATGGGAGACAGTAGTAGCCAAGTGGGACACAGCAATCTCCACAAACAGCAATGTAGAAATGATCCATTATTGTGATGTAGTTTGAGGGATAAACATTCAGGACACCCAGAATAACTCCCCTGCTCTTTCTTAATATAGCATCATGATATCTTTTTACAAGTATCGGTGCAAGCAGATGATCTTAGTTTAAAATATCATCAAAAAGTTGCGCCCAGCGACAGTGCAGCACACCCTCAGTATTGTCAGACAGTTTGACTTCTGTGTTCTGATCTTGGAGTGGGGGTTTGAACATAGAACCTTCTGACTGAAAAGCAAGAGTGTAAGATCAAAGTGACACTCCATCAAGTGTAGAAAATATGCTTTTTTTAATCATGTTGCTTGAGAGATTCATGTTAGTCAGGTTATCAGGGGGAGGCGATGGCCTAGTGGTATTATCACTGGATTCTTAATCCAGGGACCCAGATAATGTCCTGGGGACCTGGGTTTGAATCCCGCCACGGCAGATGGTAGAGTTTGAATTCAATAAATATCTGGAATTAAGAGTCTAATGATGACCACGATATTGTCAATTGTTGGGAAAAATGTCCTTTATGGAAAGAAACTGCCATCCTTACCTGGTCTGGACTACATGTGACTCCAGACCCACAGCAATGTGGTTGACCCTCAACTGCCATCTGGGCAATTAGGGATGGGCAATAAATGCTGCCCTAGCCAGCGATACCCTCATCCTGTGAATGAATAAAGAAAAATAATTAGAAGAACTGTCTTTTTCCAGTTTGAATTGGTATATGAGGTATTTCAAGTTTACCTAAAAAGAAAGGAATCTCAAATAACTGATCAAAAAAAAAATGATGGCCGACATTTCACTTTCATTGCCATAAAATTAACAGATATCCGATAAGATAAATTCACTTCAAGTAGTTGACACAATAGAGAAATGTCTTCAAAAAGTACAAACACTTGCATTACTCCCTACTTATATGTGGCAACATATATGCAGTTACAAAGTTCTTGAAAGCTAGGGGGCGTAGCCTCAAAATAAGGGGGAGCAGATTTAGGTCTGAGTTGAGGAGGAACTTCTTCACACAAAGGGTTGTGAATCTGTGGAATTCCAGTGAAGCAGTTGAGGAGGCCTTGTTGAATGTTTTTAAGGCAGAGATAGATTTTTGAGCAGTAGAGGAATTGAGGGTCACGGTGAGCAGGGGAGTGTGGTGAGTGGAGCTGAGTCCACAAAAGATTAGCCAATTTGTTATGGAATGGTGGAGCGGGCTTGATGGGCCAGATGGTGTACTCCAGCTCCTATTTCTTATGTCCTTATGAACGTAGCCCCTATGTCTAGTAGGATCTCACACTTTTCCAACTCAGTGGATTCAGACATCAAGTTTCATTCACTGGCAGCTGTCTTCCATTCTATGTTCTCAGATATGGTTTGCACAGCAAGGTGCATCTTTACAAACTGGTTTTCACACTACAACAGCCCTGCCAGCATAACCTTCAAAGTTCCTTTTCAACTCAACAGGCAACAATATCTGGTCTTGTTCTCTGGCGTAAGTCTTCTGAATGCTGAGCTATTCACATTAGTTTTAGGATTCAATCCCTTTTAGTTCACTCGTACATGGCTTTCCCAGGAGCTTCTGAAGTTCTTTCTCCAATCTTACTGCCAAATAAAATAAAAACGACTCCTTTGTGAGAGAGCTTTGCTTGATTCTCCTCACAAAAAATGCTGTATTCTTTATCTGAGGTCCCCTGCAGTAGGATAGGCTGAAACCCAACATCACTCTTGTGTTTTTACATTGCCTTTTTAGAAAAACTTTCAACCCCACAATGACCTGAGCCAGAATTTAAATACTCAGAAATGAAGTCATATCTAAGAGGTCCAGTTATTAACCCCCACCCACTCCTTTCCACTATTCTCTTTGGTTTATTTTTCTTTGAATTTAAGGAGGATTTTCACAAATACGAGCTCTCTGCCAAGTACTGGGCTCATCAACAGCCTGAATAATGCTTCCAGGGTGCGGCACTTTTCAGTGAAATCTATTGAGACGAAAATAAGTTGTATTTGGCTAAAAACAGATCCTCTAATGTTGCACCGATATCATGAAGGAAAACATTAAGGCATCTTTGCAATACCTGCTGATTTTTAAAAACTGGGTGGTGCTGCAGAATTTGAAAAATGTTACCAATAAGTTTAGAGAATTATTTAAAATTGACACTCAAAATTTTGGAACGCTCAAATATGTTGGGTTAGATATTAAAAGGTGTAATCCTGAATTAACTTCAGATCAATAATCCTGTTTAGACAGTGTTACTCCCATTTCAGTTACCTTACCAGGTTCTGACAAAAACAAATGTTATATCTAACAAAGCGATGGGAGTGTGACAAAGCTTGACTGATTAGTTGAATCTTTTAAGCATCTGGAATCAACCAGACACAAGTTTTGATGTGTTTGGTTCAATTATTACTAAGAAACACCCGAAAGTTGAGTACATTTTAAGGACTAATAATTTCTTTTGTTTTGGAAATGTGGAAAAGTGCATATCTGAGTACCCATCCTAAGACGAGTGAGGAAAATGAAGTGATTTTTCGTAAGGTTTCACACAATAGTCTTCCTGCTGGGTGTTCCAGGACACTGGCTTCACAAATTTTATTGAGGGTTAAAATAAAGATTATGAAATCAGTGAGCTGGAACACCCATCAGGAAGTCTATCATGAGAAACATCATTAAAAACAATCTTTATTAAGGGCTATTAAGGTGCTGGAGCAGTACCATCCATGCTGCCTGTGCGCAAGATCCTGCAAATCCGCTAGGAAGACAGACGAACCAACACCAGCGTCATCAACTAGGCCAACATCCCCAGCACTGAGGCACTGACCACCCTTGATCAGCTACAATGGGCTGGGTACGTCATCCATGTGACCGACACGAGACTCCCCAAGCAGCTTCGAAACGGCAGGCGAGCCCCAGCTCCAGAGGAAACGCTTCAGTGATACCCTCAAGGCCTCACTGGGGAAGTGCGGCATTCCCACGGACACCTGGGAATCACTGGCCCAAGGCCGTCCAAAGTACAGGAGGAGGATCTGGGAAGGTGTCAAGCACCTTGAGACTTGCCGTTGGGAAAAAGCAGAAGCCAGGTGAAAACAGTGAAAGGAGCGTGCCGTCACACCAATGTCCCACCCACCCCTTCCTGTGACTACCATCTCCCCCAAGGGTAACAGAGTTTGTCGTAGCCACTTCAGTCTGTACAACCTCCTACGGACTCACCCTGAGAGTGGAAGAGAGTCATCCTCGTCTGCAAAGGACCATCAATGAATGATTAACGGTGAATATGGTCGTTGTTCTTCTTTCTTTTGGAAGACTACGAAAGTGTTAAAAAAGCATTGTTATGAGTATTATGCCTACTGAAACCCTGGCTGTGCAGGCAGTGCATAAAAGATTCTCTAAGCAGTGAGATTCTGTACAATGGGTATACTGAAGCTAGTTTAGTCACACAGACAGTTATCCAATGCAGGCTAATGTACATTGCACAAAAAGTGAAAGTTATAAAAGGTCAAGATTAAACTTGATGGTTCGACTCAGACACAGGTGAGGAAGGAATGGATGGATTCAAGTCCTCACCTTATCCAACAATGCTCATTCAACTCAAACCTGTGAATATAGAACGGGATCCCGGTGGCAGTTATTGTTTTCTCACCACCCATATTGTATTTAAAGGTTTAACACTGGGAATTGAGTGCTGTCGGCAACAGTATGTATTTCTTTCGTCATTGATTGCCAATCTCTTGATGCCCTGATTTGCTCGTTACAGTTGAGTGGATTTTGAGGGCGGTTACAAGTCAACCGTGTCATTGTGGGGCTGGAGTTACCTGTAGGCTAGACCAGGGAAACGTTCCTGCCCGAAAGGATGTCTTTGAACCAGTTAGAGTTTTTAGACATCTGACAGCTTCCTAGTCACTTTTATTGGTACTGGCTCTTGGAAATCAAATTTAAAAAACTGCTACTACCATTTGAACATTAACGGAATTATTAGTTTCGGCCATCTGGATTTCTGGGCTGGTGAGTTGGTACACACCCAATTATGGCAAATTAAGGAGAGATTTGTGCCTTGAGCCCCAAACAACAAGTTACATGCCTAAAACCAGCCGGGGAAGGAATCTTTCAGGAGTTAAATATGGTTCTTAGAGCGAAAGGGATCAAAGGGTATGGGGAGAAAGTGGGAACAGGAGCTGGATGATCAGTCATGGTCATATTGAATGACAGAGCAGGCTTGAAGGCCGTATTTTCCATGTTACACTGTATAGATTGGGCTTAATTTGAATGCATATGTGAAAGGGCCGTACACTTTAATTCAACCTGTCACAGGCATTTTTTTTATTGTTCAGGAGCAGGTTCTGAGGAAAAGTAGGTACATTTTCTAAGTTTGTTCTTGTAGGAAGCAAATTAAATCTCAATTATAGCTCAAAAAGAGTTTGAACCAGCTACAAAATTGATGTCGCAAAAAAAGATATGATGCCAGGATTACTTATTTCTAGGAGTTTATTAAAACATAGGGAATATGGACAGGGTTAATGGTGGGTGTCGTTTCCCTAGGATATGGGATTTCAGTATCAGTAGACACGCATTTAAGGTGAGAGGAGAGAGATTTATAAAAGACATGAGAGGCAACGTTTTTACACAGAGGATGGTTCGTATGTGGAATGAACTCCCTGAGGAAGTGGTGGATATGGGCACAGTTACAATATTTAAAAGACATTTGGATAAGTATACGAACAGGAAAGGTTTGGAGTGAGATAACAAGATGTAGAGCTGGATGAACACAGCAGGCCAAGCAGCATCAGAGGAACAGGAAAGCTGACATTTCGGGCCTAGACCCTTCCCCTCCCCCATTTCTGAAGAAGGGTCTAGGCCCGAAACGTCAGCTTTCCTGCTCCTCTGATGCTGCTTGGCCTGCTGTGTTCATCCAGCTCTACACCTTGTTATCTCAGATTCTCCAGCATCTGCAGTTCCTACTATCTCTGAAACAAGGTTTGGAGTGATATGGGTGAGCAGGGGCCGGTTTAGTTTGGGATTATGGTCTGCATGGACTGTTTGGACCAAAGAGTCAGTTTCCGTGCTGTATGACTCTATGAGTCATTCTTAGGGCAAGTTCTTGTTCATTCCCATTTGCCCCTGGGAGGTTAGCGGAAAGCTGCCTTCTCGAACTGCTGCAGTCTGTGCGATAAAGATGCTCCCACAGTGTTGATAGGAAGAAAGTTCCAACATTTTAAAGCAATAATAATAGGGCCACAGTGAGAAAAACCCAGCCATGTGATGAGAAAGTAAACATGAGAAGGTCTTCCCTTTGTGCTCGCTGCCCGCTACCTTCTGACAGATGGAAGGCCAGTGGTTTAGTAGTAGTCCCTTCCTGCCTTCGTCACTGGCACTGCTACAGCCTTTGGATTCAGAAAAGGATTGTGGTGGTTTGACATTGAGTTTATGTGATAAGTGGCTAAGGCCTGTTTGATTTCTCCCCCATCTCCCATGAAGGTCATGAGGTTACTTCCTGTGACAGAGACCTCCTTAAAAAAAAATGGCAGCAAGAAGCATTGTTGTTTCTTACATATGGAGGTCCAAGCCCTAAAATGGTCCTCAAGATGGGCTCCATTAAATTGGATCCAGAATGAGGTCCTTAAAGGCATGGGTGCTCTTGATATGGGACCCCTTCCTCACAGGCTTGTGCCAACTTACATCATTCCCAGAAGTTAAAACCAATAAAACATGCTAAAGATGCCAATTGGTTGGATTTGTCTTGTGTACCTGAGCATGAAGTTCCAGTACATTAATTTCCAAATATTATTGGTTGAATATTCAGGCTCCACTGAGCAATGAAAGAATCACAGAATTACAGGTTGCATTGTGCTGATCCTCCCTAGGAATTGGATGGAGATATTTTCTAATCAACCTGTTCAGAGGTGTAGTTGCAAACTGGAGCAGGTGAACGTTGAACCCAAGCCACTTGGCCTAGAGGTAGGGTCACTGCACTACAGTGTTGTGTAGAATGGATGAGCTGGAGCACTGGTGGTGTGTTCACTCCTGGTGTCACATAGTCTTTGGTAGTCTTTGAACTTCTCTCGAGCTGATGGAGGGGTTTCCCTGGACTTCTCCCAAGACCCAGTTGCACAGTGGCTCAGTGACTAGCACTGTCTGTGGGGAGTTTGCACATTCTCCCTGTGCCTGCGTGGGTTCCTTCCGGGTGCTCCGGTTTCCTCCCACAGTCCAAAGATACGCAGGTTGGAGTGGATTAGCTGTGGGAGATTTGGGTTACACAGATGGGGTGAGTCGGTGTGGTCTGATGGCCTGGTTCCTCACTGTAGGGATCCTCTGAAGATGGTGGTTTGCTCACTGGACCATCTATGTCTCCCAGCCCACCCATGTTAATATGCTTTATTTTGAGGGGGGTGGTCAAGTGTCCTGTGTCAATCATCTGTCTAAATCCTCTCGGCCAATAACCATGAACATCTACCCATGATGTCAGGATGACCATTGGCCCCTTGCCAACCTCCACTAAAAGGTTAGTTTTCATTCCTTCTAAGAACAGAAACACCCTATTTCCCAAAAATCTTTTATGTTTGCAGAAGGCTATAACACATTTAAATGAGGTTTCATGCCACACTGGAAATGCTAAGTATGGAACACTGAGAGAACACAGTTTTAAAGGGGACTCCAGTTTACATCATATAATTTCTCCAGCCTGCTCAGTCATAGCAATCTTCAGCCTCAGCTCCACTTCCCTACTATCACTCCCTTCATATCCCTTGATTCCCTGAGAGACTGGAAAACTGTCTTACTCTTAACTATACTCAATAATGGAGCATCCAGTATAATCTGTGGGAGACAGTTCCTAAGATTGAAACCTCTTTGATCAAAGTCGTTTCTCCTCAACACAATCCCAAATGATCCTTAGACTAATCAGGGAAGACAATTCCTACTGCCACTCTCCTTCAGAATCTTTTATTTTTCACTTCTTTTATCACTTCTCATTCTTCTAAATTTGTTGGGCCTCTTTTTATAAAACAACCCTCCCAACACAAAATTAATTTAATGAATCAGTGCTTTAATGCCTCCAATGCAAGGGAATTGATGGCGTTATAGTATTTTTGCTGGGTTAGTATTCCAAAGACCCTGGTAATGATCTCGGTAGATGATAGATTTTGTATTATTTTAAAAAATATCTGTTGTAAAACCTGTCATAAAAATCCATCTGATTCACTAATGTCCTGTTGGGAAAGAAAACTGCCTTCCTTGCCTGGTTTGGCCTACATATGACTCCAGACACACAGCACTGTAGTTAAGGCCTACTTGTGACTCCAGAACCACATCACTGTGGTTGAGGCCTATACGTGACTCCAGAACCACAGCACTGTGGTTGAGGCCTACATGTGACTCCAGAACCATAGCACTGTGGTTGAGGCCTACGTGTGACTCCAGACCCACAGCACTGTAGTTGAGGCCTACATGTGACTCCAGACCTGCAGCACTGTAATTGAGGCCTACGTGTTAATCTAGACCCACAGTATTGTATTTGAGGCCTACATGTGACTCCAGACTGACAGTGGCTGAGTGTTTACTGCCCTCTAAATCAGTTGAGCAAACACTTCACTTTTTGCAAACCGTTAAATAAATCTCAAGGAGTTAAACTGGATGAGCCATCTACAATCACTGGTATAAGTGGCTGGAACGAGGTCAGCCAGTTAGGGCTGTTAATCTGGTCCAATCAGGGAGCCCCGGCTGACAGGTATAAACAGGAGTGTCAGGGGTTCTGCTCAATCTAGGAGCCAGCTCTGAGCTAGCTCGGTCAGTGTCCAGGTACAGTGCACATGTAAATAAAGGGTGACTTGATGACAGGGTACTGGACTTCGTGGAGTTATTTCAACTGGAAATGGCAATGGCAAACGTAGCACTGTCAAGCTGTAAAATCCCTCAGACTAATGTTTAGGGGCTAGTGACAAAATTGGGAGAGCCACTCTACATGCTGGTCGAGCAACAGCCTGAAGTAGTCATTTTCTTGGAATCATACCTCGTATGACAATGTCCCAGACACTAACATCACCAGCAGTAGGGCAGGCTGAGCAAAGAGATGGTATATAGTCAGGACGGAGTTGCTTGGCTGTTGTCAGCAGCAACGCTAAAAACCATGAAGTCTCATGTAATTAAAAGAGGGGAAGGAAACCAGCTGCTGATGACCAGGTTCCACGCACCCCCTACCCCTCTCCCCTCCTCCCCAACCCCCTCAGTTGATGAATCAGTACTCCTCCATGATGAACACCACTTAGAGGAAGCACCGAGGATGGCAAGGGCACAGAATGTACTCTGCATGGGACATTTCTGTGTCCACCACCAAGAGTGGCTCGATAGTACCATGACTGGTCTGGTCCAGAAGGGACATAGTTGCTAGACCGGGTCTATGTAAAGCACCTTGACCTCATCCTCACCAATCGTCTGTCCATGACTGTGTTGGTATGACCAGAAGGCAACATATTCTTGTAGAGACAAAGTCAGGTCTTCATATTGAGGATGCTGTCTGTCAGGGTAATAAATAGGTTTCAAACAGGGCAAACTATTCAAGATTGAGCATTCACCTGGCCATCCGTTGCAGCGGAATTGTACTCAAACACAATCAGCACTCTTATGCTGTGGTATTCCACACTCTACCATTAGCATCAAGCCAGGGCACCAACCTTGGTTTAACGGAGAGTGCAGGAGGGCATACCAGGAGCAGCACCGGGCATAGCTAAAAATGAGGTTGTCAATCTGGTGAAGCTGCAACATAGGAATACTTGTGAGCCAAAGAGGATATGCAGCTAGTGGTAGAACTATGTGAGTTTGCAACCAATGGATCTAATCTAAGCTCTGCAGCCCTGATCACACTGAGTCATGTATGGTAGTCGACAATTTAACAACTCACTGGAGTAGGATGCCCCACAAAAACCCCCATCGTCAATGTTGGGGTGCCCCGCAAGTCAATGCAAAAGGTTAGGCTGAAGTATTCGCAGCAATCTTCAGGCAGAAGTGCCAAATGGATGATCCACTTCAGTATCCTGCATAGGTCCAGCATGACAGATGCCAGTCTTCAGCCAATTCGATTCACTCCATGTGATATCAAGAAATGGTTGTAATTCTGGATACTGCAAAGGTGATATAGAGAGAACTGGATACCCAAAAAACTGGGTCAGAAGATGCCTACACGGACGACACCTGGAAGATATTACACGCCCTGACACACTCATCATGCTACCTTACATCAGCAACACATCTGAACTGATCATAAGACTGCTACGACCGCTGGGCATCAGAGTAGCACACAAATCCACATCAACCCTACGACAACTGCTCACCCAGACCAAAGACCCACAACCCACTATGGACAGGACCCATGTCATATACAAGATTCCCTGCAGAGACTGTGACAAACACTACATCAGACAAACAGGAAGGAAATTAACCACAAGAATATACAAACATCAATTGGCTACAAAGAGGCACGACCAATACTCACTCATCTCTATCCACATGGATAAGGAGAACCATCAATTCGACTGGGACAACACCAGGATCCAGGAACAAGCAAAGCAGAAACAAGCATGGGAATTCCTAGAAGTCTGGTACTCCACAAAGAAAGCCGTCAACAAACACATAGAGCTCGACCCCATATACACTCCACTGCAAAGGAAAGCCGGAAGTGAGGTAATCCAGCTCAACGGACTCCAGAGTTTAAAAACCAGGCGGGAAAACACAACGGTGCTTCATTGGAGACTGCACTGATGATGTTACTCAGCATGGTAACGAAACATCTGCAGAAAAACAACAACCAGCTCGGCGAGCCAACCAACCACAAGAGAGAACTGCCGATGCTGGAGTCTGAGTCAATACAGTGTGGAGCTGGAGGAACACAGCAGGTCAGGCAGCATCAGAGGAGCAGGAAAGTACATGTTTTGGGTTTACACCCTTCATCAGGACAGATACTGGCTCCTCTGATACTGCAAAGGCGAAGGGCCCTGACAACATTCCCACAATAGTACTGAAAACGTGTGCTTCAGAATTCGATGTACCCCTAGCCAAGATGTTCCAGTGCAGTCACAGCACTGACATTGACTCAACAGTGTGGAAAATTGCTCAATTATATCCTTCTTGCCCAAAGAGCAGACCAAATCCAGCCCAACCAACTATTGCTCTATCAGTATACTCTCAATCATCAGTGCTATCAAGCAGCACTTACTCAGCAATAACCTGCTCACAGGTGTTCAGTTTGGGTTTGGCTGGGGCACCGAACTTTGACTTCATTAGAACCCTGGTTCAAAGATGGACAAAAGAGCTGAAATTCAGAGATAAGGTGAGAGTGACTACCTTTGATATCACAGCAATGTCAAGGAGCCCTAGCAAAACTGGAATCAACTGGAATCAGGGGAAATACTCATACCCAGATGTTTATCGTTGTTGGAGATCAATCATATCAGCTCTAGGGCATCTCTGCAAGAGTTCCTCAAGGTAGGGTTCTAGGCATCACCATGTTCAGCTGCTTCGTCAATGACCTTCCCTTCCCTTAATGTCAGACGTAGGGATGATAGTACATTGTTAAGCACCACTTGTGATTCCTCAGATGCTGAAGCAGTCCATGCCCAAAGAACTGAACAACATCCAGACTTTTGGGCTGACAAGTGGAAAGTAAGATTTACACAAGACAAGTGCCAGGCAATGGCCATCTCCAACAAGAGAGAATTGATCCATCTCCCCTTGACAGTGCAGCATCTCGCACTATCAATATCCTGGGAGATACCATTGCCCAGAAACTTACCTGAATTAGCACAGCTCCAACAACACCTAATAAACTTGACATCACCAGGGACAAAACAACCTGATTGATTGCCACCTCATCCACAAACATTCAATTTCTCCACCACTAATGCACATTTCTGTAAGTTGCACTGTAGAAATTCAGCCAGGATCCTGCCATCTAGAAGGATAAGGGCAGCAAATACATAGGGACACACCACCTGCAAGTTCCCCTCCAAGCCACTCACCATCCTGACTCGGAATTATAATCCCTGTTCCTTTACTGCTGCTGGTTCAAATGCAGGAACTCCCTCACAGCACCTACGCCAAAGGGACTGCAGTGGTTCGAGTAGGCAGCTCAGCACCTGATTCTGGAGGACAATTAGGGACAGGCAGTTTAGTGCTGATGCAACCTGTGAGACCCACATCCCAGGAATGAACAATTTAAAAAAAGAGCCTGCCTTAAATATGGAGTGTTCATTGCTTAGTATTCCATGTGTGGAGTCATGAAAGGTCTAGAAATAAAACTTCAATTCCTAAAGTCTCTGGAACAATCATCCGAATTTGTCAATTCTGTAAAGAAGTTTTCTACGAGAACAGCATTCAGTGTTTTGAAGCAAGGTTAAAAACAGCATTATCCCCAACAATAAATTTTTAAGAACATGCCCGATTAACAATTTAAAAATATACACAGATGATTTAGCAGTTCTTTTTGTATTTCTGTGAAAGCTTTTTTTGTTGAGATCATTTACTGGGAACGTGAATTTTCTAACCCACTCACTTTGTGATGTGTAGATACAGGAGAACTTTCTAGAACGGACCAGTTGTTATTGATCACTGTTCGGGGAACTCTCTCAGAAATGTGAGTGCACCTTCTCCAGAGGAAAAAAAATCCTCTCAAATTTATTTGGTGCCTTGAGATTTTAAATGCGGAACAATTCGGGGTATTTTAAATCTTGTATGTATCTTCAGTCTACTAAACATAGAAACATAGAAGATAGGGGCAGGAGGAGGCCATTCGGCCCTTCGAGCTTGCTCTGCCATTCATCAAGATCATGGCTGATCGGCCAACTCAATAGCCTAATCTGCTTTCTCCCCATAACCTTTGATCCCATTCGCCCCAAGTGCTATATCGAGCCACCTCTTGAATTCATTCGATGTTGTAAGAGATTAAATTAGAATAGTGATCTATTCATTGCTTTTTCTATGATTGAGGCATTTCAATGCTAATTTTCTAGAAAGCTGAACACTAAGATACCATTGTTAGATAAATAATTTGTCTATTGCTTAATTAATCAACTTATTTCATTTTTAATACTTAATTAAGGTCTGTAGAAAGGTTCTATTTGTTCCAGAAAATTGAATTAAAATCCTGAGGCTTAACATTTTCCAAATTGAATTGCTGTTGATCTCCAGTAAAATGACCAAAACTTTTCCCAATGCCCTGGGTAATGACAAAACTTATTGATGGCTCTGCAAAGTAAGGATGCATCCAAGAGTATGATTGGAAACACAAGAATCAAAACAAATAGTAGCAAAAACATGAGGAGACCTAAGGACCTGAAATAGGCCATTTGTCCCATCCAACATTTGGTTTTCCTTTGAATGGGTCGCCTTGTGCTGGTTCTCTGTACTACTCAATCTTGCAGCGATAGGATCATACAGCACGGAAAGGCTGGTTTTCCATCTCCTTTGCCATTAAGCCATTCTTCATTGGTGATTCCCAAACAGGGGAATTTGACGAGCTATTCAAGCACCAATGATATCACAAAAATCCCTTCCTCATTCAACATTCTCACAGGTACGGTCTTGAGCAGGATGGAGTTGGTGTGGGAAGGTGTTGTAAAATTGGAATCAAACTGATCCCTTTTTTTGGATTTCACTCCCCTTTCCAGTTCAGGTCTAGCTACCCTGGCTATTGGCTCCACAGTCAAGTAGAGCTTTGGATCTCAGAATCATAGAATCAAAATAGCCCTAAAGTGTGGAACAAGGCGATTTAGGCCATCGAGTCTGCACTGACCCTCTGAAAAATACCCCATCCAGACCCATTCCCCTACCCTATCCCAGTAACCCTGCATTTACCATGGCTAACCCACCCAACCTGCACGTCTCCCAGGTACCTATGGTTCCGCAAAACACCTGAAGCCTTTGTGTTTATCCAGCAGCCACTTCAGAAGATAATCTTATTAGTGTCTAAAACTTTGCTACCCTCTAACATAGTTGAAGTACTATTGGAGTGGGTATAGCTCCTTGAAAGTTGAGTCAGAGGCAGACAGATTCGTAAAGAAGGTATCAGGAACATTCGCCTTCATTACTCAGACCATTGAGTTTAAGATTTGGGATGTCATGTTACAGTTGCAGAAGGCCACTTTTGGAGTACAGTCCATTTCTGGCCATCCTGCTATAGCAAGGATATCATTAATTTGGAGAGGGTGCTGAAAATATTTACAAGGATGTTACCTTGATTTTGAGTTATAAGGAGAGACTGGATAAGCTGGGAGTATTTTCATTGTAGTGTAGAAGGTTGAGGGGTGACTTTATAGAAGTTTACAAAATCATGAGGGGCATAGACAGGTTGAATAGCAAAGGTTTTTCCCAAGGGTTGGGGATTTAAATTTTAAGGTGAGAGGAGAAAGATTTAAAAGAGACCTGGGAGCAACTTTTTCGCACAGAGTGTGGTTCACATGTGGAATGAACTGCCAGAGGAAGTGGTAGATCCAGGCTCAGTTACAACATTTAAGAGACATTTGGTAGGTACATTAATAGGAAAGGTTGAGAAGAATATGGGTCAAGTGCAGGTAAGTGGGAGTAATTTAGTTTAGGAAACCTGATCAGCATGGACAAGTTGGACCAAAGTGTCTGTTTCTATGCTGTATGACTCTATAACTTTATATCTACCATTATTGCCTTCACAGAGTACCAAATTTGTTCATGGAAGTTTTGGGACAAAATGTGTGGAGATTTACACTGGCATGGGACTATGAAGTTGGGCATCATGTATGAGCATGAGTTGGGGATCAGTTAAAAATCTATCAGTCAAGGCTGATCACATTTGAGATTGAAGGTACGACAAGTGAAGTCCCGCAATAATTAGTGCTTGGATCTCAACTATTTACATTCTATACAAATGATTAGACAAGGGGACCAAGTATAATATATCAAAGTTTGCTAATGATACTAAGTGGGAAAGTAAGCTGTGAGGAGAATGCGAGTGGATGTGACATGTGAAATTAATTGATTGCATATGAAGGTGGAAGTTGGAATATGAAGTGGGGAAGTGTGAATTTAGTCACCTTGCCAGAAAGAATGGAAACAGATATAGTTTTGTAAATATGAGAGACCAGTAAATGTTCCTACACATAAATCACTGGAAGTTAATTTGCAGGTGCAGCAAGCAATGAGAAATTGTTTGTTAACCATTATTGTCTGGTTAATTTTAAGGATACGGAAGTTTTGTTGAAAATGTAGGACATTGGGTAGACTAAACCCTAGAATACTTAGTACAATGTTGTCTTTTTGTAGCTAAGGAAAGAGATAAAAGTGGAGCAACAAAGTTTCATTATATTTATTCTTCAATGATCCATCTGTCCTAGTAAGGGAGATTGAGCAAAATAGGAACATTTTCTCTGGATTTAGAACAATTAGGGGTGAGCAGGGCTTGACAGGATAGATGCTGAAAGGTTTCAGATTTGACAACAAGAGGGTCATTGTCTGATAAGAGTGAAGGGCAGTCATTTAGGGCTTAGGCTTAGGAAAAAAAGAGGGTTAAGTATCTCTGGAATTTTCTACCCCAGAGAGCTATGGATGCTCAGTCGATAAGTACTTACAAAACTGTGATTGATAGATTTGGAAAGCCAAGGCCCAGATTTTTGTCATCTTTAGAAATCGGAGGTACTCTGCAGTCTGCAATATAGGACTTAAAATAATCAAATTTTATTTATTTATTTTGGGTGCATGGCTACCTGTGAATACTAGGTGAGTCAGCATTGTAAATTCTGGTGGGTGGAAGTAGGCACTAAGGTGGCACAGGGGATCCATGAACAAATGTAAAGGCTATTAGATGCCATGAATTGGCATGCAGAGGCATGGGAGCATGTAGGGTGAGGGGTGCAAGGGATGAAGGCTGCAGGAATGTTTTATTTCCATGGATAT
The DNA here is from genome assembly GCF_021869965.1 of Rhincodon typus. Taxonomy (NCBI): domain Eukaryota; kingdom Metazoa; phylum Chordata; class Chondrichthyes; order Orectolobiformes; family Rhincodontidae; genus Rhincodon; species Rhincodon typus. Next base: position 6,571,400 of record NC_063343.1, read on the forward strand.
ATTGTAATTTTTGGCCAAAGTTTTACTTTCTGGAATTCTGAGGCAAACTTTCCCCACCAACAACCTCAAATATTCCCAGGGTGTCTCTCCTGATTTCTAGTCAAGCCCGTCCCCAGGAGTGCAAGTGGCCACTTTTAAAGGTCAGGTTTGCTGAGCTGGGAATGCTCCCATCTCTGCACACTTAAAAACAAATCATGAGCTGAATAAATCAGGAGGTGTGATGATTGGCTCGAAAAACGTTTGATACAGAAGAACAGCTATGATTGCACTAAAAGGCAGTCTGTATGGTCTACCACTGCTCCATTTCTCATGTTCATTTTTTGCCATGTTAGTCCTCCTAATGAGGGCATTGTGGGTCAACCCACAGCAGGTGGACTGCAGCGGTTTACCAGCACCTTCTCAAGGGCAACTAGAGATAGGCAATAAATGCTGACCAGCCAGCGAAGCCCACATCCCACAAAATGAATTTCAAAAAAATTTTTGTGAACTGAATTTAACCGGATAGAATCTAAGACCATCTGAAAAAGTACAACCCCAATGCATTGCAACTGCTTGACGTTATATTTGTAATTTATGTCCTTTCTATTCTCCTGTTTCCCCTTCTTGAATCAAGCCTTGTCAATCGCTCATTCCAAGCATGCACACTGGGGGGCTTTCAACGGCCCTCATTCTGGATCCTTTGTATTCTAATTGTTTGCAAATACTCCATTGAGATTATATATCACGTGCCACCAGGATTTGTAGAAGGCAAACTGGATCGACGTTGAACGATTAATTATGATGTTTCCGATGCAATCATGAGGGAAGACAATTTAGATACAGTTGCTGATTGTAAACCAGAAGGAAGCAGAGCCTGTGATTGAAAGACATTTGCAATTTCATCCCATTGTGTCTTCTCCTGCCAACATGGAGATGTCAATGAGTCATGAGCTTACGTTAAAAGAGAGAGTTGGCCACCATTCCCAATATTGATGATATTAAGTTGCTGTGATGGGTTTAATCACTGGGTTAACTGTTGACTGGCTGACCAATCGACAGTAAAGTGAGTTCCTGTGGGAACATTTAGCATGCTGATATCCAGAATAGACCTCAAAATGATTGACTAAAGGCAGCATGGAACATTCCTTGCCAAAGATTTTGTTACAAAATCACAGTCAGAGACTGTGAAAAAAAGAATCTGCACAGTTACAAGTCTGATTTTTGTTAACTTTTAAGGAGACACTGCTTTCAAGAGGGGAAAAATAAGGATCTGATCGAAATTGCACAATGGTTTGTAACTTGTGATGTAAATCAGATTGAAATAAGTCCAAGTCACCCTTTATTTACATATTCATAGTACACGGGCTCTGACCAGCCAGCTAAGAGCCAGTCCCTGGAATGAAGACACTCTCTGAATCTCCTGTTTGTATCTGTCAGCCAGGGCTCCCTGATTGGCCCAGGTTAACAGCCCCATTCAAGGATTGCATAGTTGATGGATCCACCTGGTTTCAATCACTATTTTACATTTTTGACAGATGATTAACAAAGACCATGCCCTTTAAACCCCAGGACCATACAATTCCTTAAAATTATCTCAGTCATTGCCTCCCATTGCTCTTCAGTACAGAGTGATGCTTAATTTATGTATTCGTAACATTGACTTCTGTGTGTTCTAGCTCTGTGGTTAGTGGAGAAGGTAATTGGTTGGGCTAAATTGCATAGGTTCTGCCTGTTCATCTTTCCAGTGAAAACCTCAATATCTTGCAAGCAAGGGCAGGGACAGAAATTGTGTGCCCCAGTGCTGCTCCTATCCTGGGCCCCAGTCCTGCTGTGTGCTCATTACCCATATGCAGTGGCATTATCATGAGAGCCACAGGCCCTGGTTATTAGACCTTGGCATACCCCTCTGTCCTGTGGAGAGGGGACAAAATGGGATGAATGTGGGTTAAAATCAAGTCTTGTCGGTTCAGCAGCTGTCGACACCTTTGCTAACTGCCAAGGCTTGGCAATACCTGAATTTCTGACACAGTCAATGCAGGGTCATTGGCAGAAATGGAGCGACCCTTACTGCAGAGGAAGCAGGGGCCAAGAAGCCTATAATTTAGGGTTCTAGTTGAATTGCAGGCAGCCTGTACTCAGGTCAGAAGTAAGATTGCAGTGGAAACTGTGCACACTTGCCACAAAAGTCACAACTAGCTGGCAGGAGATCAGAAAAAGTTTCAGTGAAAGGAAGGAGACTGCCAAAACTGTTGGTTGCATTCAGTCACCAGGCAAGAAGAATCACGAGTGGAGATGCACAGCTACCTGAGAACCAACTCCAGCCTTCAGAGTGTGTCTCAGCTGGCCAGACTGAAGTATGGATCAGCTCACAGCTGCAGATATGGGGACCAGTAGCACTGAGCCCGGTAAGCACCGTCTCTATAAAAGAAACCTTCTACCATATCACACAATTTGAATCTGAAATCAGAAAAAGAGCGATTAGTGCCACTGTTGACATAATACATTCCATTAGCTCATAACTGGCAATAAATGGTCAATGCCTTCCCACTGTGGCTGGCATGGTGCCAAGATGTTGCTGTAGTAACGGGGGCATTTCTTTCTTCACAGGAACACAGGTAGGACACGTCAGGAGCGATCACTTTGCCAGGCGAGATAAAACAGCTCCTCTGTTTGAAGACACGATGACGAGAGGTCAGAACAATGTTCTCAGCCGGCAATGTCGATAGAGAAAAAGATGGGTGCTGGCTGTAGGCAACCACATGATCAGGATATCAGGCAGCGCTGCCAGCAAAAGTCATGTAGCAAGGGGACCAGGGATTGACAACACTACAGTCCAGATTTATCATGTAATACGGTGTCTGTCGTACAACTCCAGTGATCTAGAAATTTCAGTAGAAAAGGTGCATCCATTGGAAGTGTTCAATCAAGCACAGATTCAACTCTCCAGATGACTGTGTAGAGGCAGAGATGGTAAAAAAAAGGCACTTTTACATGTACTTTATCTTATGACATTGGCGTTGCCAGCATGATTGTCCATCCTGTCTTGCTCTAAGCTTGATGCAATGGAGAGACTTGCTGGCCATGCCAGAAGACAGGGCTCAACTACACTGGGGTGGGATTGGAGTCTAATGCATTCCAGGCTGAGTAAGAAAAGCAGGTTCCCTTCCCTAAAGGACACTAATGTACCTCTTGGGTTTTCACGACAATCCAACAGCTTCTTGGTCACTTTTGCGGCTACCAGATGGTCATTTCTATATTGTTTTGAAATTGAATTTTAAGCTTTAAAGTTGCCTTGGTGTGGTTTTATTTAACATCCCTGGATCAGGCGATAGACACCCGACAGTACTGTACCACCGCTAAATCAATACTGTACAGCAAGCAAACTTCAAATATATGTTGAGAAAAGTGCAGTACAAGAATATCTCGCAGAAGTTAATGGATGGTCATTGGGTCCATTTAAAATTGCTAATGGTTTGGATGAAAGCTGTACAAGGCTCAAACAGGTATCACTAAATTACTGTATTACTGCACCAGTTCACAGGCACACCGCCACTGATTTACTATCCATTCAGTATGGGCCTGCTCTAAGCACCTGATATTCCTTCATGTGATATCTTTCAGAAAATATGTGTGGTCATAAATTGAGTTGACACTTGCTGCCTCGTCAGAAAATGTTTTCACCCCTATGAACAACATCTTCAGGGCAAGCGTGGACAATATTAATGATTGTGGTTTAGAATGATCATTGTAATTTGGATCCAACTCTACGATGACTAACAGGCGAATGGGCCAAGTTTAACACCAGGTCCTGCAGCAATCTATTGATTGTTGAACTGAACTCCTCTTGGGCCAACGTAGAAACACTGGCACATGGTCTCAGGGAAGTGAACATTGTCACTTCTTGCTGTGTATTACAGAAATCAATTTGATTGAAGTCTACTGGTATCCATAGTACCTGGCTGATGTAATACTGCACAATGGTAAGTTGTAATAGTGCACTCTTTGAAATGATGCCTATCCTGTTTCTAAGTTGTCAAACAATGGGAAACTTAGAGAAGTAATCCATCATAAAAATATATTATTTCACATACACTGTGAATAGGGCTGTTGTTACTTTGATCCAAGGAGTGGATGGAACATTATCAGGATGTAAATGCTCCCTCACTGCTGGTGTTGATGCATTTAGAATGTCTCACATGCATTCACAACTTATTGAGTATCCTCATTCATCCCTGGACTGTTCACAGATCCACATGGTAGCTGCCTTGTGCATTCAATACCCATGTTTCCCCGGTGTAACATGGAGATGATACCTTGGTATCAATGATAAAGTCTTGGTGCGATATGCCAAATTCATCTCTGTCTGGTCAAAATGAGTTTAGATTTTCTAAGGCTCTTCTTTAAAACTGTCGGACCATCCCTGGATCTTTTGTAACCCCTGTGGTTGCTTGGTTTTGCAAATTGTCGACGGTAAGCTTTCACACTGGCTCTGGCCGAAATGTAACAGATCATCTTCAATTTCACAGTCGAGAGTGTCAATGTGTAGAATGGAAGGAATATCTTGGTCTTTCTGAGAGTTGGTTAGTCTGCTCAGCATGTCAGATGTAATCATTCTGTTACCTGGGCTTATATCTCACTTCAAAGTTATATGCCTGCACCGTGACAATAGGCACTGTAAACATGGTGGTACACTCCTTAATGATTTGTCGTAGATCATTTCTAGTGACTTACACTTTGTTTCAAAAATGAATTTCTTGCCAAACAAGTATGTGTAAAACCATATGATGCTAGATAAGTGAATTCACACTTGCTTGTACAGATGACAGGGCTATGCGCTATGAAAAAGTCTACTGTTACTGTCATCCAAAGAGAAGATCAAACCTGAAGAAGTTCCCTTTGCTGCTGGGGTAGGAAATTCTTTGGTACGTCTGGAAGAACTTAAGGGGAACTTAAAACAAACAGTATCACAAGAGAAAAAGAAATGAGATAACTAATGGAATTTAAGGCTATTAACACCCATGGATCTGATGGCATACATCCTAAAGAGTTAAAAGAAATGGCAGCAGGGTTATTGGATTTCATAGGATCCCTATTGTGTGGCCATTCAGCCCATCGAGTCTACGCTGACCTGCTGAAGAACATCTCACCCAGACCCACCCTATTCTTGTAAGCCTGCATTTCCCATGGTTAACCCACCTAGTCTGCACATCCCTTGACGCTACGGGGCAATTTAGCACGGCCAATCCACCCTAACCTGCACACCTTTGGGCTGGAGGAGGAAACCGGAGCACCCGGAAGAAACCCACGCAGGCACAGGGAGAATGTGCAAACTCAACACAGACAATCACCTGAAGCTGGAATCAAACCCCGATCCCTGGCGCTGTGAGGCAGCAGTGCCAACCACTGAACCACCATGCGTTGGTGCAATCTTCCAAAATTCCCTAGATTGTGGCAATATCCCAACAGATTGCAAACTATAACACTTCTGTTCACGAAAGGAAGGGCAAAGCAAGCAGGAAGCTACAGGTTGGCTAATCTAATGACTGTCATTGGGGAAATGCTATCATTATTAAGGAAGCAGTACTAAACCCTTTAGAGAAAGATAATATAATTAGGTTGAGTCAACACATTTTGTAAAAACAAAATAGTGTTTGAAAAATTAACCAGTGTTCTTTGAGGGTGTAACAAACAGGGTGGATAAATAGGAAATATAAAATGTAATGTACTGAGATTTCCAAAACAGCATTTGATAAGTTGCCATATAAACAGTTACTGCTGAGGATAACAGCTTAAGTGTAGGAGGTGATATTATTAACATGGATAGAGGATTGGCAAATTAATAGAAAGCCAGGATAAATGGATTATTGGCAGGATGGCAACTTCTAACTCGTGCTGTATCACAGGAATCACTATGAACTCAATGATTTACAATTTAAATGAATTACTTGCATGATGGGATTATTCTATTGTGGCCACATTTTGGATGATATTAAGATAGTTAGGAAAGCAAGTTATTGAAGAGGATACAAAATATATACAACGGTATGTGGATAGATTAAGTGCATGGTTAGTAAGTCTGTGGATGGCATCAAAATTGGTGGCATAATCAACAGTGAAGAAGGTTATCCAAGATTACAAAGAGATTTTGATCAATTGGATTGGTGGACTGAAGAGTGGCAGATGGCGTCTGATTTGGATAAACGCGAGTTATTGCATTTTGGTAAAACAAACAAGGGCAGGACTTATACAATGAAAACTGGGCCTTGGGTAGTGTTGTAGAACAGAGCGACCTAGGGGTTCAGGTGTATTATTTTTTGAAGCTTGTGTCATATCTAGTTAGGGTGATTAAGGCGTTTAGCATTTTTACCTTTGATACTCAGACCTTTGAGTATCGGAGTTGGGACGGCATATTATGGTCGTACAGGACTTTGGTGAAGCCTCTTCTGGAGTACTGTGTGCAGTTCTGGTCACCCTGTATTAGGAAGGATTTTATTAAACTGGAGAGGGTTCAGAAGAGATTTACCAATATGTTGCTGGAAATGGAGGGTTTCAGTTACAAGGAGAGGCTGGCTAGCCTGGGATTTTTTTCAACGGAGTGTAGGAGGTTGAAGGGTGACCTTATAGAGGTTTATAAAATCATGAGGGGTATAGATAAGGTGAATGGCAGGTGTCTTTTCCCTAGGGTGGGCATTTCAAGACAAGGGGGCATGTTTCTAAGGTGAGAGGGGAAAGATTTAAAAAAGACATGAGGGGCAACATTTTTACACAGAGTGGTTTGTCTGCTGAAGTGGTAAATGAGGGTACAGTTCTAACATTTAAAAGACATTTGGATAAGTTCATGAATAGGAAATGTTTGGAGGGATATGAGCCAAGTGCAGGTAAGTGGGACTAGTTTAGTTTGGGATTATGGTTGGCATGGACTGGTTGGATCGAGGGGTCTGTTTCTGTGCTGTATGACTCCATGACTCTAAGATGTGAGGTTGTTCACTCTGGCAGGGTGAATAGAAACACAGAATATTATTTGAATGGCAAAAAAACTACAGAATGCTGCAGTGTTAACGTTTCGGGTCCGGTGACCCTTCCGCAGAACCGGTGGTAGTGGGGGGGATCTGTTCTGAGGAAGGGTCACTGGACCTGAAACATTAACTCTGATTTTTTTCTTCACAGATGCTGCCAGACCTGCTGAGCTTTTCCAGCAACTTTGTTCCTGATTTACAGCATCTGCAGTTCTTTCAGTTTTTAGAATGCTGCAGTCAAAAGAGATCAAGGTGACCGTGCAAATGAGAGATGTAAAGTCAGCCTTGAGCTGCAGTAAGTATTAAGGAGGGAAATGGAGTGTTGTTCGATGCTGGAAGGGAATGGAGTATAAAATGAGGATGTCTTGCTGCAACTGTAAAGGGCATTGCTGAGAATGCATTTGTAGTGTGTACGATGTACAGCTTTTTTCACCTTACTTCATAGAATCCCTACAGTATTGAAGCAGGCCATTTGGCCCATTGAGTCCACACTGACCCTCCAAAGAACATCCCACCCAGACACACCCGCTACCCTATAACTGTAACCCTTCATTTCCCATGGCTAATCTGCACATCTTTGGACTGTGGGAGGAAACTGGAGCACCTGTCAGAAACCCATACAGACACAGGAAGAGTGAGAAAACTACACACAGACAGTCCCCGGTGGTGTGAGGCAGCAGTGCTGACCACTGAGCCACTGTGCTACCCCGCTTAAAGGAGGGACATACTTGCATTGAAAGCAGTCCAGGGAAGGTTCACCAGAGTGATTCATATAAGGAAAGGTCAAACAGTTTGGACAAATACTCATTGGAGTTATGAAACTTATCTTTTTCAAAAACATAAGATTCTGAGGCAACATAGCAGGGCAGATACTGAGATAATGTTTCCCCTTTTGGGGAAATCTAGAATTAAGGACCACAGTTCAGAAAGATCAGGGTTCTCCCATTAATGATCGCGATGACGAGAGTGGAGCACATTTGATGAGGGTGGTAAGGTGGCTCAGTGGTTTGCACTGCTGCCTTATAGCACCAGGGACCTGGGTTCTATTCCACCCTTGGGTGACTGTCTGTGTGGAGTTTTAACGTTGTCCCTGTGTCTGCATGGGTTTCCTCCCACAGGCTAGGTGGATTGGCCATGGGAAATGCAGGGTTACTGGGCTAGGGTATAGGGGTGAGTTTGGGTGGGATATTCTTCGGAGGGTTGGTGTGAACTCAATGGCCTGCTTCCACACTGTAGGGATTCTATGATCTTGCAGAGAGATGTTAATGTTTGAAATTCCCTTCTTCAAAGAGCAGGGAGAGGTTGGGTCATTGAGTATATTCAAGGCAGAGTTAAATAGATTTTTGATCAGTAATAAAGCCAAGCATTGGGAATGGGTAGGCAGAAAGGTGGTGTTCATATCACAATCACCTCAGCAATGAGTTTATTCAACGGCAGAGCAGGTTTAAGATGTCATATGGCCCTCTTTTTATGTTCTTAATTACTGGAGGCAGAGGATGGGTTACGTGCCTATGGTGTTGGCTAGAAAAATGCTAACAATTAAAGAATGTGATAAACGCATCAAGAAATTGCTGGATTTATGCAGTAAAAACTAATTAAACATAATACAGAACGTTCTGGCTGCTATTTAGTGGTTTAAAGACGCTGTAAATGGGGTAGTTTATGTTTCCAGGCCTTGCACTTTGAAACCAGTTTGCGCTTAAATAGTAACAACTGCAGATGCAGTATAAAATGTACGATCAGGATTGAAGTTAATTGAAAACCAGAAGAACGGCAGGGGCTGAAAATCAGAACCAAAGACAGAAATCGCTTGCAACAAGTCAGCAGGTCCGACATCATCTGTGGAAAGAAATCAGTGTTAACGTTTCGGATTGAGTGACCCTTCTTCAGAACTGAAGAAAGGTCACTGGACCCGTAACATTAACTCTGATTTCTCTCCACAGATGCTGCCGGACCTGCTGACTTATTCCAGCAACTCCTGTTTTTGTTTAAGTTAATTAATTTGCTTGACTAATTAAATTGTTCTGTTCAATAGCTTTGCTGTGGATTCCAGAAGAGAGTCAGAATCTCGAGTTCCCCTTAGCCCTCAATTTATGTGGCTTCACTTATCTGTAAGTAATTCACCAACACCATAATGGTTCGACAAATAACACAAGAATTAAAACACAATAGAAATATATACCTGGGCATTAAGCTGTCTTATTCATATTTTTATGCCTCGTGTTCTATAGGCAAAAGTGCCCCTCAGAATTACATCAATCCAGTCTTGGAATTCAGTGATAGGCCTTTTTCTAAACAATCTGTTCAGAAATGTTATTGCTCACTTCTGCAACAAGTGGGACTTGAACCTGCATCAGAGGTAGGGACACAACCAGTGCACCACAACGGCCCTTCATAATTCAGTAATAAACATTGCCCAAATCAGTGTCAGCCATTTCATTGTCTTTACCCCATAAACAGTCCTTCACATCAAAATATTAAGGACACAGACTACAGTTTTCATAATTTACAAAGTGTCCTGCGTGGGGTAGAGAGGAAATACTGTATCAAAGTGCCTCCTGCCTTAATATAGTTGTGCAATCTCTACCATGTAGCAGCAAATGGAGGCATCCATATTGTAGTCAATTTCAATGAACAAGGAGTCCTGCAAACTCATAACATGGTGTTGGAGTGCAGCTGATGTTGAGCACTGAATAGCTGTATAGACAAACAGAAACACAGGAATGTTCAGAGCTATGAAAGCTGCAACTGAAAGCCACTATTTAAAGGAACAAAGAAGCAAGGTACAACTGAAATACTACAGCTGAAATGTTTCCTTCCCAGCAGTGGTCAAAATGAAAGGTGATATGAAATAGAACAGGCAATTGTTCAACATGCAATGGCAAAATTTAGAAAAAAAGTGACTGATCTACTCGACAATCTAGAGAAGCTAACTATAATTGCACTCATCATTGTTGTAGAGAGACTATTTCAAAGAGTATTCCTCTCTAAATCACTTTGGAGAACAGATAAAAACCAGACTGCAGAATTTTGAAAGTGTACATGCTGTTCAGAGCAGCATTCCCAGTGGTGAAAGTAAAGGATGACATGCCAAAGCATGAAAATTTCCAGATCTGACTTGAAGCAACAGCTCAACGTGATCTGGAAAGCATCAATGCAGCAGAGATACTGAGTCTCAAATACGTGCTCTTCTCAAATTGAGCAAACTAACTAATGGGATGCAACTTTACAAATGTTTCAACTAGGGGCGATGGAAGATGTCTAAAAGCATCAACAGGTTTATTTAAAATCACAAGGTTCTGGACCGCTGCTCCTTTGTCAGTGAAGTGGAGGGAAGCGTACAGGCACAGAATATATAGGCGGAGAAATGATGACAACATAATTCCGGGTAATTAAGAGTGTCAACAGATAAGTACAAATAGTTTGAGTAAAGTGTCGACAGGCTGAATAACAAGTCTTTGCGGGTAATCAAGAGTGTCAACAGATTGATACAAGCATCAACAGTTGAATAACAAGTGAAGGGACGACCTATTAATGGAATAATCACGAGCAGCGCTCTAAAAGCTTTTGACTTTGAATAAACCTATTGGACCATAACCTGGTGTTGTATGACTTTTGACCTTGTCCACCCCAGTCCAACAGTGGCATCTCCACATCATAAAAACATCAAGGAATCGTCTTTAGCTGCAAGAGCTAATTGAGCAAAAAAGATATAAATTGCCAACCTAAGACAGCTTATCTCAAAGTGGAAATAGAGTCATTATCCATAAGGAATTGTGAGTACAGGTGCTAAAGTACACCAATGCGAGCCATGAAGAAATTGAAACAAGTCAGCAGAACGCTAGAGATTTGCTCTACTCATCAAATGTGAACAACAAAATTAAGGGCCATATCAGCCAATGCAATGAATACCAAGCTGAGGAAGCGAGAGAACTGCTGATAACATGCAGCATTCCAGACAGATGGTGGATGGAGCTGGAATAAATACTTGTATCCTTACTCAAGAGCTGATTATCTTGTCACAGTAGATTATTATTCTGTAGGAGCAAGTTACTGCAGATGCTGGAATCTGTACTGAAGGCAAAAATGCTGGAGATCACAGTAGGTCAGGCAGCATCTGTGGAGAGAGAGCAGGCTACGTTTAGAGTCTAGATGACTCTTCATTAGAGTTGACATCCACATATGCAGACAACAGCTCTGATAGAGAGTCATCTAGACTCTAAACGTAGCCTGCTCTCTCTCCATGGAGATTACCATTCTGACCAGTAGGAGCTGACTGCAGTATCTAGCAGTGAGATTGTGGAATGCTTGAAAGTACATTTCAACCATTACAGTATTCTCGGCATTGTGATGGGAGACAGTGGCCCTCAGTTCTTGAATGGAGAATTTAGAATCTTTATTTAAGGATTTGGAAATCGAGCACCATACATCATCTTCGTATCATCGGCAGTCAAACAGTGAAAACTGAGTGGCAGTGAAAATCACCAAATAAGTCAGGAAGGAATAAAGCAAATCCCATGTGGATGTGTACAAGGCAATCTTGAGTAGAGAAACATACCTTCCAAAATCATGGAAACTATTCAGCACAAAGACTATTCACACACTGCAATTAAATTCTCTTCCAGTAGCAAAACTAAATACTGAAACTGGAAGTATTAATGTGCATGGATTACTAAATCGATGTGAAACTATAGAATGCTAAACTTCATTCTTATAAGACTGATAAATCATTACCAGAATTAAGTATTGGAGAGCCAGTCAGAGTACACACCTTCAATATTCTGAACTGCAAGTTGGAACGTGATTAGAGCAAACTGTGTTAACCTTAGAGATGGAAGTGAATGACCAGTTATAGATGCAATTGCACAACTGGATAATCTGTTCGTCAAACGCAGACAAGTAATCAGAAAAGGTGAACTTGCTATCTGTGTGCAGCACAGAACTACTATCAGTCCCAGAAATCTACAGGACCCCAAAAAAAAGAACACGACAACCGTAGCAACAACAAACAACATGACAATGGCACTCCGCAGGAAAGGAATACCATGTGGATGAAACAGCCGATGACAATGATAAGAGATGGGCAAGATTTAAAAACTCTGGGCAAGATGAGAATAAATTGAGATAATGCATGAGAACATTTGTATGCGGAGTGGGTGACTGAAAATATAATGATAATGCAATCATTTTTGCTGTTGTATTGGATGGAGGATGTTATGGATAGAAATGTAACTCGAAACCAACATGTCTACTGTAGTTATGTGACCTGAACTGACTGGAGTCACCTATCTTGTAACCAGTTTCAATAAAGACACAGTAGTTGCCAAATTGTTGTCCTGTGAGCTCATAACCATCCCTTTGCCACAATGTTATTAATTTGCATACTTAGCAATTTGAGGTGGAAACTTATTTGGAGTTGAATAGTCTGGGGTAAAATCTCAATTCACGGGATTTATGGTGAGATTCTGGGCTCCAGTAATTTCTCGCATAACTGATAGGCAAGTATCATTATTGTTGGGTCACAGCTCATCTGTTGGTATCCACTAAAGACTTTCTTGCCCGACTGCATGGATGGTAGAAATCTGACAAATAGAAAAAGCGTCAAACTAGCTGATCCCAAATCCTAGAATTCTGCCTTGAGAGAGATAACAGATGAGGGCAGTTGGGATGGACTGGTGTTTGAGACTTAGTCAGTTTTCCTTCTGTTTTATTGGAAAGAAAGCCTACAAACTTTCAAGATATGTGTTACAGTGATGAAAAGATCCTGCAAAAGACAACTGCCATACTTTGAAAAATCCTGTGGAAAGTGCAATTAGTGGGAGACTAATTATGAATGATGTTTGAGTATGTACTGGTCACATATTTAGCTGCAAAAGTCGTAGTAAATAAATTTTGGATAGCTTTGATTATGTTCTGAGAAAAAAGCCTTGTGCCTTGCTGGACTTTCAATCCATTCCAATTAAAGTAATGGGAATCTCATTGAGCATCAGAACAATGTGTAGCTTATTTGAGAGAGTCAAGCAGATCAGGCAATAGTTCTCATTGTTGAAAGAACTGAGGCAAAAAAGAAAATGATCACCAAGTGGCCATGGGAAGGTGCTTTCTTTTCCAAATGCATGGCGGGCATGAGCCCGATTGAACTAGCAAACGACAAAAGCCCATCAGAGATATTGCGCATGTCATAGAAGTTACCTACAGTTACTGAATGTCACAGCTGCAGTTTTTGCATCAAATTTGCTTATGATTGTCTATGTCTATTAACCAAAATTGTCTGGTTTTCGTGAGCTACAAATTCCCCTACAACTTAATCATTGTGCTGTCTCTTTCATAGTGCTACGTTTTCCTCTACTGCAAAGACTTATCTAACTTTCCATTAAAGGTTATAACCAATTAATCATGACAATGCAACACACACTTCAATAATTCTCTGAGTAAAGACATTTCTGCTTATCTTTCTCTTCATTCTCTCAATGACGATTTGAAATGAATGATTCCTCGTTTTTGATTATTTTCCTCCAAAAAACAAAATAGTATGCTCATACGCACTCGATTGAAATAATTCATTAAACTTTAGTTCATGTTCCCTCCTCTGTTCCAGTGAAATTAGCCCTGGCACCCCACAGAGATCCCAGATATAGATATGGTCACTCCCTTTAAATTGCAGTTAACGCATTTTAAGGGCCGTAAGTTTGTTCTTTTTTATCCCTCACATATTATTACCAGTGGGGCAGGGAATGTGTTTATATTAAATGTATAAGTTGAGGTTGTAAATCTCACAGTCAGGGCAATTCCCTTGTACAGGGGGATTTCCATGCCGCACTTTAGAATTTAGAAATAGACTGTGGCTGTTTTCTTTAGAGCAGAGGAGATTAAGAGGGAACATGATTGAGATGTATAAAATTATGAGGGGCATAGATAAGGTAAACAGGTAGAAGCTTTTCCCTTTAATGCAGAAATCAATGATAAGGGGGCGTAAATTTAAGAGGCAAGAAGGTTAGAAAACAGATATGACGAAAAACCTTTTTTACGCAGAGGATGGTGGGAATCTGTAAGTCATTGTCTGTCAGAATGGTAGAGGCAAAAACCCTTATAACATTTAAGAAATATTTAGATGTTCACTTGTGATGCCAAGGCATGTAAAGTTATGGACCAGGGATTAGAATAGTTAGGTGATCATTATTGACTGACATGTTACAGGATGGACCGAAGAGCTGTAGATCTCTATGACCCTATCGCATTGGAAGAGTAAATACACAATGTCAATATGCCGTATCGCAAAGGTTACAGTTCTGGAAACAGATATCTCTTTGTCTTCTCATTGAAGGGTTGAAGCAGGGAGGTTGAGAATGGAAGAGAGAGTGGGCCACTTTCTGTATTATAGGGAGCTGAAGCTTGACACTTCCCTCATTGAGGAAGTGCTCACTGTAATAGGCAGGCAATGAAGTTGGTACAGCAGAAGAACAAGATCATATCAGCTGATTGCTCTTCATCATCCAAGCCTTGTGGTCTCAGAGTTGGAAAGTAAATACGAAATTTTTCGAAAACAACTGAATTCAAACATACAATGAACTGGGCATGGAGACACAGCAGCTCCTACAGGAGTTAATTGGAAATGATTCGACCTAATCTTTCTTGATCAATAACACTGCCTTCTCTGTGCTTTTCCTGGCATTGAAAGCATTGACTTCTGTTGTGATAAACAGTTTTTCATGAGTGAGCATAAAGCTGCCTACTTTTAGCATTGGTCCTTTAAAGAAGTATCTCAGACAGTGGCCAATGAGTCAGCTTATGTCACTATCATTCAGCTATTGAAAGATTTAGCTGTTGGCATCACTCTGCATTGCAAACCAGCCATCCAGCCAACTGAGCAAATAATCTCCTACTGTTTTGTATCTGTCACCTGCAACTGATGAAATTTTACTCAGGCTGCAAGTGAACTAAACCTGGGAGATATCAAAATAAGTTGTTTGGGGGGACATGATAGCTCAGTGGTCAGCACTGCTGCCTCACAGTGCCAGGGACCGGATTCAATTCCACCCTCAGGTGACTGTGTGGAGTTTGCACATTCTCCCCATGTCTGTGTGGGTTTCTTCTAGGTCCTCCGATTTCCTCCCACAGTCCAAATGTGGATTGGCCATGGCATATTCAAGGTTACAGGGATAGGGTAGGGGTGTGGGCTGGGTGGATACTCTTCAAAGGGTCGCTGTTGACTTGATGGGCCAAATGGCCTGCTTCCACACTGTAGGAATTCTATGATTCTACGTCGCAATTGGAGAGAACCCAATGAGTCTGGAACCAGTTACAATTTCCGTACCAATGTAACTGGGTCATTTCACAAATGATAAAGATAGCTTTAGCTGAATTTGTATCTAAAAGTTTGGATTTGTATCAAATTGCACTTCTCCATGAAGCATAATTCTTAATTTGGAACAGGTAGAAAGGGTTAAATTTGGATTGATGTACTTGTTCAATCTGAGTTATTCTCTTTATAATTGGAGAAAAGTGTCCCAAAATTCTGGAAATTATTGGAGTATGGAAATTGTTGAAACTATTGGGTCGCACAGTGGCTCAGTAATTAGCACTGCTGCCTCAGGGCACCAGAAATCCAGGTTTGATTCCAGCCTCGGGCGATTGTATGTGTGGAGCTTCCACATTCTCTGTGTGTGTTTCCTCTGAGTGCTCTGGTTTCCTTCCAAAGGTGACCAGGTGAGGTGAATTGGCCATGCTAAATTGCCCTGTAGTCTCCAGGGGTGTGCAGGTGGATGGTTTAGACATGGTAAATGCAGGATTACAGGGATTGGGGGGGTGGATCTAGGTGAGATGCTCTTCAAAGGGTTGCTGCAGACGTGATGGACTGAATGGCCTCTCCCCGGACTGTGGGGATTCTACAATGCTACGATGTTCAGTCACTCAAGCGTGCTTAGCCATTCAATAAGATAGTGGCTTCACATCATCTCTTGGAAAACAGTGTAAAGGATTTACAATGAAGCAGGCTGTGATAATAATGACAATGCCTGTAATTATCTGTATATGAACCAACAAAGTGGTTAATTCATTGCAGAAGGAGGGTTTGTTGGGCTCCTATAATCCATATGATGAAAGAGGCTAACAATACCAACTAGACACAAATATCTGGGTTGGTAGTGGGTCCAATGAAAGGAATTTGCAAAATGTCTATGAGATAGTTTTTTTGAGCAGATTGTCTTGGGCCTGCTTAAAGTAATGGAGCCCCTCAGGGGCCATGACCATGACAGGATAGATTTCACCCCATTGTTATAAAAGCATTATACTTGAGTAAAAGGAACTACAAAGGCATGAGTGAGTTGCTGGCCAGAGTTGATTGGAAGGAGAGCCTAGCAGGGGAGATGGTGGAGCAGCAACGGCAGGAGTTTCTGGGGCTAATTCAGGAGGCACAGCAGAAATTCATCCCAAGGAAGAAGAAACAGACTAAGGATAGGATGAGGCTGACAAGGGAAGTCAGGGACAGAATAAAAGAAGAAGAAAAAGTAGATAATGTGGTAAAGATTGGTGGGAAGCCAGACGATTGAGAAGCCTTTAAAAACCAGCAGGGGATAACAAAAAAAATCAATAACTGGGGTGATGATGAAATCTGAGGGAAGCGAGCTAGTAATGTCAAAAAAAAATTTAATAGTTTTTTTTAGACATATAAAAAGTAAGAGAGGCAAAAATGGATATTTTCCAGTAGTCTAATGAGACTGGAGAACTATTAATGGGAAACAAAGAAATGATGGAAGAACAGGGTAGGCACTACGCAACCAGAAGTATACAAGGAACTTCAAGAGAGTTGGGGTAGTGGCCATCACTAAAGAGAAGGTGCTGGGGAACCTGAAAGGTCTGAAGACGGATAAGTCACCTGGATGAGATGGACTACACCTCAGAGTTCTAAAGGAGATAGCTGAGGAAATTGTGGAAGCGTTAGTGATGATCTTTCTGAGAATGACTGGAGTCAGGGAGAGTCCCAGACAACTGGAAAATGGTGAATGTGACACCCACATTTAATAAGGGATGGAGGCAGAAGATAAGAAACTACAGGCAGTCAGCCTGACCTTGATTGTTGGTAAGATTTTAAAGTCCATTATTAAGGACGAGATTGCAGGGTACTTGGAAGTGCGTGGTAAAATAGGGCGAAGTCAACATGGCTTCATTAAGCGGAGGTCAGGCCTGATAAATCTGTTTGAATTCTTTGAGGAGGTAACAAACAAGTAAGGCGAAGGAGAGCCAGTGGACATGATCTATTTGGATTTCTAGAAGGCCTTTGATAAGGCGCTGCATAGAAGGCTGCTAAATAAGAGACCATGGAGTTCGGGGCAAGACACTGGTATGGATAGGATTGACTGACTAGCAGAAGGCAGAGAGTGGGGATAAGGGGGCCTTTTCCAAGATGGCAGCCAGTGATGAGTGGAATTCCACAGGGGTAATTGTTGAGACCACAACTACTTATGTTATACATTAACGATCTAGACAAAGGAACTGAAGACATTGTTACTAAGTTTGTAGATGACACAAAGACAGTAGGAGGAGCAAGCATTATTGAGGAAGAGGGGAAGCAGCAAAAGGAATTGGACAGGCTAGGAGAGTGGGCAAAGAAGTGGCAGACGGAATACAATGTGGGAAAGGGTGAGGTTATGCATTTTGATAGGAAGAATAGAGGCATTGGCTACTTTCTAAATGGGGAAAGGCTTCAGAAATCTGAAGGACAAAGGGATTTAGGAGTCCTAGTTCAGGATTCTCTTAAGATTAACATGTTCAGTTGGCACTTAGAAAGGCAAATATGATGTTAGCATTCATTTTGAGGCAGCTGGAATACAAGAGTAGAGATGGACTGCTGAGGCTGGAAAAGGCTCTGGTCAGACTGGATTTGGAATACTGTGAGCAGTTTTTGCCCCTGTATCTAAGAATGGATGTTCTGGTGTTGGAGGGGGGTACTGAGGATGTTTAGAAAAATGATCCCAGGGATGAAGAGTTTGTCCTAAGAGGAGCAGTTGAGGACTCTGGCTTTGTCCTCCATGGAGTTTAAAAGGATGAGGTGGGATCTGATTGAAACTTGTAGAATATTGAGAGGCCTGGATAGAGTCAACGTGGAGAAGATGTTTCCACTAGTGGAAGAGACTCGGACCCAAGGGTACAGCTTCAGGGTGAAAGGGTGACTCTTTAGAACTGAGATAAGGAGGAATTTCTTCAGCCAGAGGTGGGGTGAATGTGTGGAACTCATTGCTGCAGAAGACTGTGGAGGTGAGGTCATTGAGTGTATTTAAGATAGGGGTAGATAGGTTCTCGATTAGTCAGGGCATCAAGGGTTACAGGGAGAATGCAGGAGAATAGGATTGAGAAGCATGATCAAATAGTGGAGCAGTCTCGGTGGACTGAATGGCCTACTTCTGCTCCTAAATCTTATGGTCTTATGGTTGTCAACTCAAAATTCAGAGCTTTCAGTTCTACCCTCCCGCATATTGTCTGAAGTGAAAGTAAAACCCTCTAATGTCTTGCACGGAAAGCATACTGCATTGAGTCGAATACTCAGTCCATCTCCAATTCCTGGTGGCCTAGTGATGAGTGAATATCCAGTCATTCTTGACCTAGTGAAAAGTGTATATCCAAGTTCTTGAGATCATGTACATTTACTGCTATGGACACTAAAAAGACAAGTTCTATGGTCTCTTCTTCATACTCTTCCGTCATCCAAACTTTCGACATTCAGGAGTCAAAAGTTGAAAGGCTACATGAAAAATTAATAGTTTAACATGATGGGTGATGTGGGCCAAGTGGAAACCAGATGGAAGAGATTTAGAACTTCAGGAATGATGGGGATGACATGCAAAGAATTTGGGGCAACTAGGAATTTAAGAATTTTAAAGAGAAAAGGCACAGCTCAACCAATATTAGGAAATCTTTTTGGAGGGTTTGTGGGATTTCTGTTTGTAGATGAGATAGTATACAATGATACAAAGGAATTTTTATTCCATCTTTGCCTTTAGGTGATGGAAAATATTTGCCATATCTAACGATGCACCAACACCAGTTTTGTATAATTTATCAACTTCTCACACCGTCTTATTGTTTGGGACAGTTAAGAATGACCCTGAACGCACTTTCCTACTCAAATTGTGCAGTGTGACTTCAGTTAATAAAATCTACCTTCCACCAATAATTCAAATTAATCATGCTTGTAGCTCACTGATTTTAAGTACTGTCCAGTGGATAGAATGAAGGTGGACCATCTTTGTATAGCTGCCTGAATAGGTGAATTTCCCTTCTCTCCCAGCGGGTGGTTAGTTTGTGGAATTCTTGATGGCTCAACTGGGACAGACAGGAAAGTAGCGTTGAGGCACCATCAGATCAGCCCTAATCTTATCCAGTAGAAGCTTAAGGATCCAAATGGCCACTCTTGCTGTCATGAACTTACATCCAGAAAATGCTGCAGTCATGTGCACAGAAAGATGCCACAAACTGCAATGAAGTAAGCGACCGGTGATTGTGCCTGTGGTGGGTTGCAGAATCACAGAACCATACAGCAGAGAAGGACTCCACTCAGTCCCTAAAACCTGTGTTGGGTCTTTAATAAATCTATCCAGTTAGCCCTATTCAATGCTCTCTCCCCATAGCCCTGTAAGTCTTTCATTCTTAAGCACATTTTCACTTCCCTTTCAAAGTGTATCTGCTTCCATCACTCTTTCATTCCAAACCATAATGGCTCATTGAGTGAAAACATCGCTGCTCATCTTCTTTTTGTTTCACGTAGCAGTTACATTCAATCTTTGTCCTCTGGTTACCAAGACTCAAACCAACACAATTTCTCCCTATCTGCTCCATCAACCCCGTCATAATTATGAACATCTGTGTTAAATCTCCCCTTCCTCTTCTGAGCTCTAGGGAGAGCACATCAGCTCCTTGTTTGAGGAGGGTTGAAGATAAAATGCGGAACAGGTCACCGGTGAACATTTCTACTACAAATGCACCACACGGTCTTTAGAATCTGTTTGAAATATTATGTCAAGCCAGGGGGCATCAGTTTAATATGATTTATGAAGGATGACGCATTCCATCTTTAAATATATTTTTATGGGATATGAGTGATTGACATTTGTTGCCCATTCCTCATTTCTCTTAAATGGTGATCTGCCTTCTTGAATCCCTGTAGCCCATTTTGGGTAGATATGCCCACAGCGCTGTTAGCAAGGGAGTTCCAGCGTTTTGATAGTGAAATAGTGGTAAATAGTGCTCAATTTCATGTCAATAGTAAACCCTCAAATGTTGATACTGAGGGAATTCAGTGATGATAACACTATTAAATGTAAAGGAGAGATGATTAGGTGCTACCTTGTTGGAGATGCTAATTTCCTGGCACTTGTGTGTTGCAAATGTCACTTAGTGCTTTTCAATCTCCATCTGAATGTTTTCCAGGTCTTGCTGCATTTTGACATGGACTGCCATATCATTTGAGGGGTCCAGAATGGTTCTGAACATTGAACAGTAATCAGTAAATATTCCTACTTCTAATCTTATCATGGATAGCAGGTCACTGATGAAGGAGCTGAAAGAGGTTGGGCCTAGACCTTATCCTGGGGAAAAGCAGAGATGTCCTGAGGCTGAGATGATTGACCTCCAACAACCACCACCATCTTTCTACGACTGGATGTAACTCCAATCAGTGGAGAGTTCTCCTTCAATTTCCATGGATTCCAGTTTTACCAAGGCTTCTTGATGTCACGGAAATCAGACTTAATGTTTCAAGTCCAGTGACCCTTCTTCAGACACGATAATTAACTAGGGGAAAGATTGATATTTATACAGAAGATGGGGTGGCGGGAAGGGGAGAGTAAATGATAGGTGGAGATAGACCCCAAAGAGAGAGAGAGAAAAAAAATGGTTGGACAGACAAAGGAGTGGTTAAAGGTCAGCCTGGGAGAATGAATAGCTGCTAATGGGGACTATTAGTGGCTGGCAATGGGTTATGTGTTAGCAGCCCACATGATGACAAGTCCAGGTGTATGGCGTTTGAGGTAAAGACATGGCCTCAGGCCCTAAAATTGTTGAACTCGATATAGCATCTGGTCACACTGAGTCTTGCTATCATATGATCTGCTACCACACAACAACCCATTGTCAGCTACTGATGGTCCCCATTAGTTCCTAAGCTGACACTTACCCAATCCTTTGTCTGTCCAATTGTTCTCTCACTTTGGGCTATATCACCATCTACCATTTTCACTGCCCCCTTCCCGACCCTATCTTCTGGATACATACCAACCTTTACTTTGCTACTCTCAGTCTGAGGAAGGGTGACTGGACCCGAAACATTAACTCTGATTTCTCTCCGCAGATGCTACGAGATTTGTTGAGCTTTTCCAGCAATTTCTGTTTTTGTTCTTTTTTCTTCTGATTTCCAGCATCCGCAGTTCTTTCAGTTGTTCCTTGATGTCGCACGCAGTCAAATTTTGCCTTGATGTCAGAGACGGTCACTTTGCACCTCCTCTCTTAAGTTCATCTTTACAGAGCATTTTTTTGGCCAAGGCTGTGATGAGCTATGGCAGCCATTCAGGAACTGAATGGCTCTGGAAGAACTTATATCAAGAAGGAGCGAGCAGGTTATAGATACGTTACAACCACCTTATGGCCTGTCACTGGCTCCTTTTACACTTTGATCTGATCCTTTGGTTGTGTGAACATGAATTTCTATCTAATGCTGCTTCCTCAGTTTTACATGCCTGTAACTCCTGCGTTGTAGGTCCTTAAGGTTGAAATCTAATTTTCAGGTGCAGCTGACTCAGTACCATTACCATTACACGACTGTTCCCATACTCATATTCAAAACTCCCTGGAGCATTATCCTACATTACATGTATCCCAGCTGTGCAGTTTTCGTTGAGGTGAGAATAGAACTAACTAATCCGGGTTGAACAAATTGTGGCAAACGATCCTTGATGTAGAATTGGCTTCCATTTACCGGCATGTTGGAAAGTGAAGAATTCACACTGTCTTAGAACCCCCACTGTGTGGAAGCAGGCCTTTCAGCCCATTGAGACCACACTGACCGATCCCACCCCTATCCCCCTAGCCCTGCATTTCCATTGGTTAATCCACCTAGCCTGCACATCCCTGGATGCTATGCGCAATTTAACATGGCCAATCCACCTATAACCTGCACAGGTGGAGACTGTGGTAGGAAACCAGATCACCGAGAGGAAGCCCACACAGACACGGGGAGAATGTGTAAACTCCACACAGACAGTTGCCTGAGGGACTGAACCCAGGCCGCTGGTGCTGTGAGGCAGCAGTGATAACCGCTGAGCAACCCCATAGAATCTTCTAAATTAAAATTGAGCTTTCCCCACCAAGGGTAAAGACGTTACGAGTTGGGCTATTTGGCCAGCAAGTAGCCAGAATTGACTGTTATTTGCTATTGATTTGACCGAGAAGCACCAGAAACACTTACAGTAATAGAGTGATACAGCATGGAAACAGACCCTTCGGTCCAACCAGTCCATGCTGGAAGTAAACTAGTCCCACCTGACTATGCTTTGGCCCATATCCCTCCAAACATTTCTTATTCATGTATTTATCTAAATGTCTTTTAAACATTGTAACTGTACTTACATCCACCACTTCCTCTGGAAGTTCATTCCACACATGAACCACTCTCTGTGGAAAAAAAAATGCCCCTCGTGTCTTATTCATAGAGTCATACAGCACGGAAACAGACCCTCCAGTCCAATCAGACCATGCCAACCAGCATACCAAACGAAACTAGTCCCACCTGCCTTCTCCTGGCCAATATCCCTCCAAACCTTTCTGATTCATATGCTTATCCAAATGTCTTTTAAATTTAAAATTGCACCCACTTCCTCAGGAAGATCATACTACATGTGAACCACCCTCTGTAAAAAAATTGTCTCACGTCTTTTTTAAATCTCTCTCCTCTCATCTTAAAAATGTGCCCCCTAGTCTTGAAATCCTAGGGAAAAGACAACTCCCATTTACCCTATCTCTATCTCTATCTCACATTATTTTATAAACTTCTATCAGGCCGCCTCTCAACACCTCAGTGGAAAATAGTCCCAGCCTGTCCACCCTTTCTTTATAACTCAAACCTTCCATACCCGACAACATCCTGGAAAATCTCTTCTGAACCCTCTCCAGCTTGTTAATATCTTTCCTATAACTGGGCAACCAGAACTGGACACACTATTCCAGAAGAGACCTCATCAATGTCCTGGTCAACCTCAACATGACTTCCCAATGCCTATACTCAAAGGATGAGCAATGAAGGCAAGCGTGCCAAACAGCTTTTTAACCACCTTGTCTTTATGTGACACAAACTTCAAAGAATTACGTACCTGCACGCCAAGTCCCTCTGTTCTACAATCCTACCCAGGGCCCTACCATTAATAGTATATGCCTTACCCTTGTTTGTTGTACCAAAATGCAACACCTCGCATTTATCCAGAGTGAACTCCATCTGCGAATTTTTAAGCCCATTGACCCAATTGATCAAGAGCTCTTTATAATTTTAGATGACTTTTTTCACTATCTACTATACCACCAATCTTTTTGTTAGTTCTCACGGACAGTAACTCTTAAACAAGTGTCCTTATGATGCCATTCCATTTAGTAGTGTACGACTTGAAGGTAATGATGGCCTCATGTTCCATCCTACTCCAGGATCACTAGAAGTATGATACATGACTGGAATAATGCTTCTCAATGCTATTTTGGTGCTATGTTAATGCTTAATATTAGTTCCGACGCTCATGTATCCAAGCAATTAATATTTGTATGTAATGGTTAACTATGAATAAATGTCTATTGGATTTGTCAGTACTATAACATCAATGCCCAATTTCTTGCATACAGAAGATAACATAATCATTCTAGCATTAAGAAAAATACCTTGTGGTCAGCAAAACTCACATCATGTTGTGGCTATGTATAAAAAGACTCCAATATCTGGGTGCTGGACATTTGGAAAACTCATTAAAATTCAACCAGACAAAGAGTTTGGACAATCATGACTTTCAGTCATCAGTCACTAGCATCACTTTCTGTGAGTACAGGCAACCAAGAAGACGGAGTCTAATTCCTTGTGATTAGAAAGTTGGTTCTTTTCCAGATAAATGCAGTTGCTAAGATTAAAACTTAATTAAAAAGTCTGAAATTACAAAAACAATCAAAAATGAAGACCACAGTCCTACACTGAAGCATAATGAGAACTTCTCTCTCTTTGTGTCCATCCAATTTTTAAAAAATGTGGTCAAAATGATTCTGAAAGCACAACTCCAAACTGCTTCTAGAAGAAACGACAGCTTATAAACACTTAAAAAATGATACTTTCTACATTAAGAACACTTGCCTGTGCTGAGATGTTGATAGGTTCGACAATTTTCTTCCTCCAAATTGGCACAAAATGTTTTTAAAAATACCCACGGATGTACCGGTTCTTTTTTGGTGCAAATGCCATCTACAGACAGAAACCTGCTACGACAAGCCTTCGATTCTTAATCGAAAAGCTCCAAAACTTAAAGGAGCAATTGCAAGGGACCAAAGCCAGAAGAATGGCAATTTGAACCGAGAGTGAACCTTATGCAGCCCGATGGTAAAAAGGTAGCAACTAGGACGTTTGTTCATGTGGCCGTACAGGGACCAGCTTGGTATATCAGGGCACATCATTTTCAGAGCAAACAAATCCTAAAGCCAAAAGCAATATATGAAGATTTGATGTCTATGTTACACCAGGGACATTTGGTAATTGAATGTACAAGATGGCGACATGTGTGCCTGCATACTGATGAAGGGATAAATCAGGATATTCAAAGGCACATGTGACACATGCCAAATGTAATAACCCTAGTAGTGGAGGGAGCCTCTATGCCCAGATGATGTTCCATTATTCCTTGTATATAAGTAGCAATGTATCTATTCACAGTGGACGTGGGAGATTACATCCTTGTGATTGATTCCTTCTCGAAATTTCCCATTGTTCGACTCAGCAACACAGTGACTTGCACTGAAATGATGACCACCGTTTTCAGTTTATTTAATACTCAAGATCAATTCATTTCTGATACTGATCACAGTACATTAATAACCATTTCAAGATATATGACCAAAGTGTGGAGTGACCCATATCACCTTGTTACCTCACTATCTATGCTGAACAGTCCAGCAGAAAGTATGATTTGGATTATCAAATCAATAAGCATTTAGTTTTGAGCAGCAAAGCAAGATTTTCACTTTGCATTGTTGCATTTTTGTGCTGTCCCAATGGAGAAGGGATTACCATCGCCAACACAACTTGTGTTTGGAAGGCAAGTGCAAATGACCTTGCCCACTAACCAGTTGCTGAACTAATCTGAGACTCAATACATGTTCCTTTGAAGACCATGGAGAATGAAAGAGAAAAATCAATGAGTGAGCTGACAGAGAACAATCAAAACTGCACATTGAGCAGAGGGAGAGTTTTCGGAATCCAAACGGAAATATTTGGAGATGAGCAAAGGTTTCTTGAATATGCAACCAGCCCATATCAGGTGAAGTCATTACTGATCATGGTGCTGCATTGCGAAGGAACAGACACCAGCTCAGATAACATACAGCACATCAAAAATGCACAAAGAGATTGAGGAAGAGCATCTCAATGACTGTGTGTTGCTGTTGAGAGACAGCAACTAGCACCAAGATAACTAATTTGTCAAATACATGCGCCTCTCCAGATGGATAAACGATAATAAGATCAGGATAAGTTCTCAAAGTTTCAAAGCATTACAACAAAGTTGGAAGTGTAAGTCTTGTAAATTCTGCTTTTCCCAATTATTGGATTGACATTATGTGTCTATATACAACCACATTTGGGATTATCTGTTATCTTGTGAAAATAAGAGCTATGTTGTATGTAAATAGCAATGAGTGGCATTTCACAATTAAAGTATCAGTGTACCTTTAAGAGACTTGGTCATGATAGCATCATTGTATCATAATATGTGACCTGAGGGTATAAAAATGTCCTACTCCATCCTTCCTGGGATCATTTGAAGCATGACATGCTGCTGGAAGCATACTGCTCGAAGCTCAGCTGTTGGAACATAATATCTTATTAGCTCTAAAACTAGTGTCTGAGCAATGGGATATTTGTGTTATATTTAGCTGTGATGAAGGTCTATTGGAATTTTCATATGCGTGCCCAGTTAATGTAACGGAAGGTAACATATGCATTGCTGCATCAGGTAAAACATCCAACTGGGGTAAAAAGATTGCATTGCTGCTTGTTTATGGTGACAGAAAGAAATCTGCAAACATTCCTGTTTATTAAGATCTAGTGTCTCCTTAAGGATAGTCTGTCGGGTACTTAATGGACTGAGCTGTGATTTTCAACATTCCAAGAAGCTTCCTCATTGGTTGGCCACTCACTCTCTTCCCCCTTTTATTGCTAATGACGCCAGATCTCAGAGAGACTTCAGGAGTTGAATCATAGTGATACTGAGCTTCCTCCACTTCCTTCACAGTGGCACCTGCTGCAGTTCACAGAAATATTGTACCCTTCAGGACCTAATTTACTGAGACGTTGTGCCCCGTGACTCACTGAGACTTTGTATCCCCTTCACCCAAACTCACAGAGACACTGAACCCCTCAAAGAGCAATTCACAATGACAGCAAATGCTTCAGGATGCAATTCATTGACTTTCCAAGAACTAAGCCATTAAATCCTTAGCTGGACCTTTTTACATCTAATGCCTTTAGTTTCTGGATCTCTTCACTCTTTAGTCAAACTATTTTACTCCTGTTCCATAATTGATACTTTATCCTTGTCTCTCAAATAATGGTGCTATTTATTTTTCTGTCCCCTAAAAGCACCAGTTCTAAATTCTTTTCTCTCACCTTATTTTCCCTTCTCCAGATTGTCGTCCATTTCCTCCTTTCCTTTTCTTCCTTCTGTTTCTGTTGTGTCAGGATAGCAGGGCTACAGGAATATGGGAATACAGAATGTTAAGAATTCATATTTCACCAATCTTTTTTTAAATTATGGAAGTGGTTAATAATATGATGATGACCTGATAATCTGTATTTTTTCTTTTGGAGATGTTTGATTGCAATTGGTTAGGGCATAATAGGTAATTCTGTCATTCTCCTTCAAAATAGTACCATGGTAAATTTATCTGGGCCTTCATTAGGCCACATCTGAAGAGACATCTCTGACCACACAGTGTTCCTTCAGTATTGCAGTACTGTATCAGTGGGTGGCACGGTGGCTCAGTGATTAGCACTGCTGCCTCACAGCGCCAGGGACTCAAGTTTGATTCCACCCTGGGGCGACTGTCTGTATGGAGTTTGCACATTGTCCCCGTGTCTGTGTGGGTTTCCTCCGGGTGCTCCGGTTTCCTCCCACAGTCCAAAGATCTGGAGATTATGTGGATTGGCCATGCTAAATTGTCCTGCAGTGTCCAGGGATGTGAGGGCTAGGTTCATTAGCCATGAGGAACACAGGCGTAGGGTAGAGGGTGAGTCTGGGTAGGATGTTCTTCGGAGGGTTGTTGTAGACTTGATGGGTTGGATGGCCTGCTACCGCACTGTAGGGATTCTATACAATCAGCTTGGTTTTTATGTACTCATTACCTAGTCTGAGACTGGAACCCAGGTTCTTGTGGTGAGACTGTTTATGACTGAGCCACAGCTGACACAATTCTGACTTCCATAGGAATTAGGAGCGGGAACAGGTAGTTCAGCCCTTCGAGGCCACTCTGCCATTTAACATGATCATGGCTGATCTTATCCTGGTCTCAACTCCAATTTCCTGCCTGTTCCCCTTTATCTCGCTTTTCATCAGAAACATGTCTATTTCTTCCTTGAATCTGTTGATTGATTCTCTCTCCACTGCACCCTGAGGCAGTGCGTTTCACAGATTCACAACCCTCTGAGAGACGTAGTTTCTCCTCATCTCAGTTTTGAAGTGGTTTCTCTTTGCTTTTCTCTGCATTGCTGGGTATTTTATCTCTTCTCCCCTTGACACAGGCCTGAAGCCAATAAACTGCATCACCTTTGCTTCCCACAGACTATAGTTTATTAGGTATGGCTCCAGTAGGGAGAGGGAGAATCATTTCCAGCTACGACAGGACTTTCAAAGGTCAAACTGTCAGTGGAAAATGGGCTTGGGTTTGCATGATATTTCCTTAAAGCCATGTAAAACATCGAATGTCAGTACATCTAAGAAATTAGCTGTTAAGACTCACTGTCTGAGCCCTTCCCTGCTCACTGACCACTTGAATGATGTCAAAGCTTACGAAGCCCACTTCAGAGTCAACACCTTCTGAACAGAAAAGTGAAAGCAAGATTGAACTTTATTTGCAAACTGTGCTTCACGTATTCACGCAGTAGCACAAAATACAAAACAGGGTCCTCCGAATAAATTGATTTCTGGCAGTGGAACCGAGTTTTATCAGGCAGGATATGGTCTGACAGACATGTCACCCTGGTGTAAAGGTCATTTCCTGCCTGGTGTTAGAAGCAACAGAACTTATTTTAAACGTGGGCACACAGCCTCATTTGAATTCCTCTGAGGTTCAAGTGGAAGTGCTCTCTTTTTCTAAAAAATAATGGAATGCAAGTTTAATACTAAGCCCTTCCCTTCGGTGTTCAAGTGGAATGATCTCTGCTTAGTTTCAGTTTATGTGGCCACTTCCAGCAAAAGAGGAACCTGGATTATGTCAAAACGTACTCGCTGAAATGTTGGGTCAAGTTGCTTTGTAAAACAATTGCTGCAGAATTTTGCGAAGTGTCATATTTACCACAATTTAATCTTTGCCTTCTCTTCCGAAGACAACATGGAGTCAATGACTGATTATTTGCTGACTGTTCTAAGCGTATGTGACTTTGAATCATTCCAGAAGCTTTGAGCCCATGAGAGAGAATTCCTTATAAACCCAGCGAGACTAGAATAAGGTCAAAATAATGAATGTAATAGGATTGTAGATTGAAGCAGAGCCTTGCAGAAGGGACTAGGAGACCTGTAATTTAATCCTGATGATTCCATCGGCATCGTAACACATGAGTCTCACGCACTGATCGAATAATAGTCTTTCACCCCACCCAGGTATTTGTTATTTTATACATTAATTTGGTTTCATTTCACAAATGGAAGCATAGCTTCTACTACTACAAACGCTCTTATTGGTAATTGTATATTTGCAAGCTGGAGTGAACAGGACCATTACTTATTTATAAGCTTTCTACAATACATACTGTGACAAATATGTTCATTCGAAACTAAAACTAAGTAAAGCTGTCCTAATGTCTCAATGGGTGAATTCATAGTGTGCTGATAGTTTGGGTCATTTTGACTTGCTAAAGCAAGTGACATTGTCTGTTATGCATCTCTGTTGATTTTCATTCTACTGAATCTGAAGAGATATGGTTCAGCGTTGTCTTGTTACACAAACTTGTTTAAGTTATACTCCCATCTGTGCTATAGCAGCAACTCTGCAACTAACATTGAAATAGGCAACACAGGAACAGGAGTAGGCCATTCGGCCCTTTGAGCCTGCTCCACCATTCAACATAATCCTGTCTAATCATCCAACTCGGCCTCATTTTCCTGCTTTCACCTGGTAGCCTTTGATAACTTTAGCCCTCAGCACTATACCTAACTCCTTCATGAAAACATTCAATGTTTTGGCCTCAACTGCTTTCTGGGGCAATGAATTGCACAGGCTTATTACTCTCTGGGTAAAGAAATTTCTCCTCATCTCAGTCCTAAAGGGCCTACCCAGTATCTTTAGACTGTGATCTTTGGTTCTGAACTCCCCAGTCATTGGGAAAATCCTTCCTGCATTAACCATGTTCAGTCATGATAAAATTTTATAGAGTTCTATGAGATCTCCCCCCGCTCATACTTCTATAGTCTTAAGCAATCCAATACATCAGTCTTGCCGTTTCTGGTAAACCTCATTTATACTCCCTCCATTGTCAGAGCATCCTTCTTCAAATTAGAAGACCAAAAGTAGACACAATACTCCAGGTATGGTCTCATCAAGGCCCTATACAATTGCAGCAACACATCTCTGCTCCTGTACACAAATTCTCTCAATATGAAGATCAACATGTCATTTACCATCATCGCTGCAGCTGCATGGTTACTTTCAGAGACTGGTGTGCAAGGAAACTCAAGTCTCACTGTAGCTCCCCCTTTCCCAATCAGTCACCATTCAGATATTAATCTGCCTTCCTGTTTTTTTTATATTATGTGACCGAAGTAAATAACCTCATATATGTATGTCTACATTGTATTTCAACTGCTGGGCTTTTCCCACTCACTCAACTCGTCCAGATCACACTGAAGCATCTCTGCATCCTCTTCACAGTTCACCGTCCCACCCAGCTTTGTGTCAAACAATTAACTGTCAGCTTCACGGTCATGGTCACTGTCTAGCGTCTATCCTGCTGGAGATGTGTGCAGGTAAATGTCAGACGTGCGTCTTGCTTATGACCATAGGATCAAAGAGTGAGTTGCCATCATCTCGGATCTTGTGTGAAGAAGAGTCTTGAGATTGGAGCAAGAGTGTTCAACCTCTTTCCTTTTCCTCACCAATTTGTCTGTGTATCAAGGACTCGCGCAGGCCACCAGACACAATCTAAATGACTACTCGCATCAGTTGGCTGAGTCTGCACAAGCAGATCGCGGTGCTCGTCGTAACATTAACTCTGAAAAGGTACATGTGCAAATCTTTGGATCTCAATGAAGGAGAAATTAAAAAGAAAACATGAGGGAAATCAGATTCTGGGACCATTTGAGAGCCAGGACTTGCCCCTAGTAATGGGCTGCACATGCCAGCTCGAAAAGGATTGTTAATATCTGTGACGATGAGTGATCAGTTTCAGGAGAGGAGCAAAGAGAGGTGTGTATATTTATGCAGAGCTCTCTGGTAAATCCCAAAAGTACCTCAATGACAAATGCTATCATTCTATTAATGTACTATACTTGATATCCTCATAGAATCATTGCAGTGTGGAAGCAGGCCATCTGGCCCATTGAGTCCACATCAACGCTCTGAAAAGCATCCCCCTCCCCCAAGACCCCATCTCCTGCATTTACCGTGGCTAACCCACTGAGCCTACACATCCGTAGACACAGGGCAAATTAATATGGCCAATCCTCCTAACTTGCACATCTTCGGTTTGTGGGAGAAAACCAAAGAAGTCACAGGGAGAATGTGCAAACTCCACGCAGATGAAGGATGGAGTTGAACATGGATCTTGAGAATTGAGAGGTAGCAGCGCTAACCACTGCACCACTATGAAAGCAGCTGAACAGCATAGTCTATTAACCAATTTGTGACAGGGCTGATTGAGGAAAATATATCAACTGGGCCACTAGCAAAAGTACCTGTTCTTGCTCATAACTCTATACTGTATGTAGGCATGGAAAAGGCAATATAGCTAAGGAGGAGTGATGCACTGGAGGGTTTTAAAAACCAAAATGAGAATTTAAAAATTGACGTACTGGCAGACCAACAGTGATTGAATAACAGGAGTAACAGGAGCACTGTAAACCAAATAGTACCACTAGGTCTTTACAAAAGATAGGCTTTCATCTATTTAAATAAAGATAGTAGGACCTGCCGATGCTGGAGAATCTGATATAACACGGTGTAGAGCTGGACGAACACAGCAGGCCAGGCAGCATCAGAGGAGCGGGAAAGCTGACATTTCGGGTCTAGACATTTTCTGAAGAAGGGTCTAGACCAGAAACATCAGCTTTCCTGCTCCTCTGATGCTGCCTGGCCTGCTGTGTTCGTCCAGCTCTACACCGTGTTATATCTTTCATCTATTTACACTTGTTGTGGCACTGACATCTCAACGTGTTTTTGTATATTTTTTGAAGTGTACAGCCAGTTGTAATGCAGGAATTATGGCAAAAAGTTTGTAGACAGTGAACTCTTATGAATAGCGAGATGATAATGGTCAAATCATTTGCTTTGGTGATGTTTAAATATCAGCCATGGCAACAGGGATAAATCCCTATGCATTTCCTCAGAATAGTGGCATAGGACCTTTTGCATCCACTCATCAAAAGGATATCACTCCTGACAATGCAGCATTGGCATATCAACCTTGGTCTATGCACTCAAACCCTAAAGTGGGATTTGAACTCAGAACCTTGAGATTTAATGTCAAGAATGAACAGAACAACAATTTAAACCCAGATCTATCTACACTCCAGAAGCAATGGGATATCGAAAAATTGGAAAATTATCAAGATCTTAGCTTAAGAGACTTTATTTCATGATTTTGTCTTGTAAACCTGGATTGGTGCAGGGACAAAATGAAAACCAGAGCAAATTACATTTATGTAGAGCTGGATGAACACAGCAGGCCAAGCAGCATCAGAGGACCAGGAAAGCTGACGTTTCAGGTCTGAACCCTTCTTCAGAAAAAAGGTCCCTTCAGAAACGTCAGCTTTCCTGCTCCTCTGATGCTGCTTGGCCTACTGTGTTCATCCAGCTCTACACCTTGTTATCTCAGATTCTCCAGCACCAGCAGTTCCTACTATCTCCAAATTACATTTATATAGTGCCTTTCTGTGCTAAGAGAGAGAGAAATTAAAAATTTGTACATCTTTCTTGGCTTAACCTCACTGAATTTGATGGGAGAATGATAGCTGGAGCTATAGTGTGAGCTATATGTTCTTGTAAAGTAGCTACTCTGTTGAGTCTGGAGGTGACAGAGATAAATACAGTGGTGTTGGTGATAGTGAGTGTCAGGAACAGATAGAGTACAGAGGATGCATGTATCATTTTTTTTTGTTAAATAGCATCATGCCAGTGACATATTTGCATGACTGAAGTCATTGTATTGAATATTTACAATAGAATGAGAAATGTTTTGCCAAACACCACTTCCATAAAAGACCATAACCTTGTAAGAAATGTTTCCTACCTCTTTAAGCCTCTCAAGCTCCACTTTATAACTTTGCGCAGTTTTACATATGGCTTTTTTTTAACAGATGTCACATGAAAAGGAAAAACAAAATCCATCTTCTGAAACTTGAAAAAGTCTCACAATGTCAACTCGAGGAAATTAATGAGTGAAACTGAGGCCAATGTTAAAGTCAGCAGTGGGTATACAGGTCCCCTGTGGTCCAGGATAGTCTGAAACATCAAAAACAAAAGCCTTAGAATTTGATCTTATTTAATAAGATCAAGTGTTTAGTGTTTGAAAGTATGCTGTAAAACCCAATTGTTTGAGAAGAAAGCTAAAACACTCCAGACACCAGCACTGCACGACAGTTGTAAACCTATTTAAACTTGACTTTTTTCTTCTGATTATTGAGTCTGGGAATATTATGGCTAAGAAATGGAATGCGTGCCTACTCAGGGTCAGCATCCAGGAAGCGAATGGCACAGGTTATCTGCAAAATAAAGCTGGCAAAATTGACGTGCAGGATAAGACCCAGAGATCCCATTAAATCTTCCCCACTCTTGCGTTGGCTGGAGTATTTCCACACATTTTCAACGTATCACACTCCTGACAGCTGTGCTGGGAGACGCGAAAAGAAAACAAGAGGGTCAGTAATTTAATAAATGCTCTGGGAAGTGCCCCCTGGATCAGCTCATATGATCAAAAGCAGTTGGGTAGATGCAGACTTCCTGCATTCAATTCCTCCCCAAAAAATGTGATTCAATATCTGTCTTGCTTTAGCACCAATGTTCTGATATCCACCGCTCATGTGCTTTCACTGGGTGAGGCCAGTGTGCACAGTACATGCAGGTCACAATGTACCCCAACTATTTCAGTTCA
The DNA here is from genome assembly GCF_021869965.1 of Rhincodon typus. Taxonomy (NCBI): domain Eukaryota; kingdom Metazoa; phylum Chordata; class Chondrichthyes; order Orectolobiformes; family Rhincodontidae; genus Rhincodon; species Rhincodon typus. Next base: position 6,605,198 of record NC_063343.1, read on the forward strand.
ACTTGGCTCAGACTCAGGGGATCATTATCAACTGTACCCCATCCTGTGGAAGAACACTGTAAGCGAAGTGTGACCCTTGAAGAGGTTACAACATCTGAGCAACCACAGTATCTTTACGTCAGCTGATAGAGCCGTACAGCATGGAAGCAGACCCTTCGTTCCAACCAGTCCAAGCTGAGTATAATCCCAAACTAAACTAGTCCCACCTGCCTGCTTCTGGCCCACCTCCCATTGCCCCACGTCTTTGTAAAATCTCTCTCCTCTCACCGTAACATTTGCCCCCTAGTCTTGCAATTCCCCCATCCTAGGGAATAGGCAACTACCAGTAACCCTATCCATACCCCTCATGCGTTTATAAACTTCTATAAGGTCACCTCTCAACCTCCTACACTGCAGTGAAAAAAGTCTCAGCCTACCCAGCCTTTCTTTATAACTTGACAACATCCTGTTAAATCTCTTCTCCAGCTTAACCACCCTGTCTGTGTGGTTTGCATGGGATGAAAACTTTAAAGAATGATATACCTGAACCCCTAGGTCTCTCTGTTCTACAACACTATCCAAGGCCCTACCATTAACTGTATAAGTCCTGCCCCTGTTTGTAATACCAAAATGCAATACCTCGCATTTATCCAGGTTGGACTCCATCAGCCTTTCTCTGAGACAGAAAACACAGATCAATCTTGCTGACAGTAATCGTGGGAACTGCCTTCACATGTATTATCTGTAGATGGCACACAGCTCTTGATATATACCACTGGATAGGTTCATGTTCCCCTACTGAGGAACTAATGATGGGGAGAAATTGCTGGAGCTCAAGGAGGGTTGCTAACACCACATGGGATTGGGAGTGACAGTAGAAGCATGATGGACCAAATAACCTTCCTCTCCTCTGTAACATTTCTGAATCTGAATGTTGGGGGAGATATAAATTCACCTACCCAGACTATGAGCCCAAAACTGATAGATATTATGGCCGGCCACCGCTGCTGACTAAGAAGTAGGGCAGACCAAGATTCTGCAATTAGACTCCTGTTTGTAACTGCATAGAACTCCAGTCACCCTGATGTGCCTCTTAACAGTGAACATCAGCAAGCTGTTCAGTCCTCAAGTTATCACAGCCATTCACAATACCAACTGCGACTGTTTCAAAGAGGAACTTCAAAGGCAGGTTGAATTTTCAGTCTTCAGCCCAAAGGTAAGTGTGGATAGTTGTTCAGACACTTATCTCCGTTCTGGCTGAGAGCAGCTATGTCAGGACACAGCAGTGAGGCAGGGCTACCATGCTGTGTGGCTTGGCATACCAGATCATGCTGTGAACTGGCCTATTGTGTGTTCTGAGAGTCACAGAGTCATACAGAATGGAAACAGACCCTTGGCTCCAGCTCGTCCATGCCAACCAGATATCCTAAATTAATCCAGTCCTGTCTGCCAGCATTTGGGATCCCTCTAAACCCTCCCTTTTCATATACTAATCCAGATGCCTCTTAAATGTTGTAATTGTACCAGCCTCCACCACTTCCTCTGGCAGCTCATTCCATACACGCACCACCCTCTGCAAAAAAATGTTGCTCCTTCGGTCCCTTTTAGATCATTCCCCTCTCGCCTTAAATCCATTCCCTCCAGTTTTGGACTTCCCTACCCCAGGGAAAAGGCCTTGACTATTCACCCTATCCATGCCCCTCAGGATTTTATAAACCTCTATAAGGCCACCCCCTCAGCCTCCGAAGCTCCATGGAAAATAGCCCCAGCCTATTCAGCCTTTCCCTATAGCTCAAACCCTCCAACCCTGGCAACATCCTCGTATATCGTTTCTGAACCCTTTCAGGTTTAACAATATCTTTCCCAAAGCAGGTCTAACAGGAATATTTGTGCAATGATTGCTGCATGAAGATTGTCTGAGCTTCTCTCAGGAACATAACATTATCCTCAGTCAATCAAAAAGCTGGAAGGGCTGACTGCACACTTTGTTGCCTCCAGCAGACAGAAATACTTGGAGGGATACACCCTTGAGCGCAGATTTTGGGTTTCTGTCCACTGAAGTGGAATATCATGAATTGTACACCCATGATTGTCCACCATGCTGTCTCCATTGCCGGGAGTTTTCCCAAATGAGATTGTTCCCATGTTGGTGATGCTGACCACAATGCGCTGGGGCAAACAAAGTGAGGAAAATAGCTCTTAATCTTTCCATTAATTCAAACGTCAGTGCACTCACAACTTTCAGCCCTCTTGAAGTTGCCAATAAAATGATAAACAGAGCAAAGCAGCCGGCACGCTTTCTTAAAGCTAATGGCAGATAAAATTTATTTATTCGTTCATGAACTGCTTAATGGTAACAATATATTGCAATAAAGTAAATGTCTAAACCGGGAGCTGGATGGCTCTGCCTGTCAGAACGTGATATTTGAGAGTGAAGAAAGCCTAGATTTACAGGATGTTGCTGGGTTTGGAAGGTTTGAGTTATGAGGAGAGGCTGGATAGGCTTGGACATTTTTCACTGGAGTGTCGGATGTTGAGGGGTGACCTTGTAGAGGTTTATAAAATCATGAAGGGTATCAATAAGGTGAATGGCAGGTATCTTTTCCCTAGCATGGAGTTTTCAAGACTAGGGGGCATATTTTTAAGGTGAGAGGAGAAAGATTTAAAGAAGACATGCAGAACAATTTTTTTTGACGTAGAGTGGTTCGCTTCTGGAATAAACTTCCAGCGGAAGTGGTGGATGCGGGTACAGTTACAACGTTTAAAAGATACTTAGATAAAAAGAAATGTTTGGAGGGATATGGGCTAAATGCAGGCAGTTGGGGCTAGTTTAGTTTGGGATTATGGTTGGCATGGACTGGTTGAACCGAAGAGTCTGTTTACGGGCTGTATGTCCCTATGACTCTATAATTAAATCATTTTTTTCTCTCTCTTCCTCTTCTTCTGTCCCCTCGCTCTTCAAAATCTCCTCTTCCATTGTCTCCTGACCCTGCGCAAATATAAAAGTTTTTAACTCAGTAGTGAATCATCACAGATTCACAGCATGAACTAGGCCTGTCGTGGTATTTATTGAGAGTTTTGATTAAGGTGGTATCAGGGTGGTTAATGTAGGGACTTCAGGTCAAACTGCTGTTGAGTAGAAGCGACTTTGGTGATCTGCAAATGTCTGGAATTGTTCAGATTTCCAATGCCTGAGTCGCTAAGCAGTCACTGCACCTTCCATGTGTGTCACTCTTTTTGTGAGACTGCTTGAGACCTAACGAAGTTGATGTAAATCTCTTCTGAACAATGTATATTTTACTGCAATGACGGGCTAAGTGCAAAAGTGATTACTGGCTGGGAGAGAAGTGAAGCTAGCCTGAAATGGGTTGGAAAATCAATTGAAACAGAATAATTCTGTAATAACGCTAATGGTGATTGAATAAGGATCCTCCTGAAGGTTGCAGGACTCTGTCTTTAATGAGCTGCTCGTCAATCTTTGTCAATTTCATCTATTTAAATTTTCCAGACTGCACCATCCAGCAATGCTATTTAACTCCTTAGGGACTGAAGAGTTTTATCTCAGGAGTGACAGTGGAGATGAAGGGAGTGTCCTTTATTTGCCTTAATGTGTTGTATCTTTTGTGCCATTATCCAACTTGTCTCACCTTGCTAAAGGTAAGTAGAAACTTATCAGAATAGAAACTGACCAGAATGGGTCTCAATCTCCATGTGATCAGCTCCCCAGACACGTCTGCCAGCTATGGTCAGCATACTGGTACAGTGAACCATTTACTCTACATAGACTGTAATCCTAGCATGTGCGCTGTGGAGGGTGGGATGGAGTGTGTCATTGGATAATGAACATAGCTCGAAGCTTCCCCTGACTTTGTCACCATGATGGTCCTTTAGGAGCAACATAAACCAACAAGTTTGTTACGTGAAAATTGAGGAGGCATGTCAGAATTCAAGACAACAAGGTGTAGAGCTGGATGAACACAACAGGCCAAGCAGCATCATAGGAGCA
>NC_063343.1:6609682-6617242 GCF_021869965.1 Rhincodon typus
TGCTCCTATGATGCTGCTTGGCCTGCTGTGTTCATCCAGCCCTGCACCTTGTTGTCTCGGATTCTCCAGCATCTGCAGTTCCTACTATCTCTGATTCAGAATTCAAGATCCTGCTGCCTACCCCAGTTAAGGTTTGAATTAATCAAAAAGTAATATGTAATCTTGATGTACACTATAATCATCACTTTTCCTTATCCTCCGCTGTCTCACTCTGCCACACATTTTCGCACGTGTGATCCCGTCTTGTGTCATATTGTAGAATGGAAAGCCCATATTTCAGCATGTAACAAAGGAACAAGGTCTCTAAATACGTCAAAACACTCATACTATCCATTTGTAAAACCAATTGCATCAATCGAAATACATCTTGAAAAGGTTTCCCTCAATTTTTTTTTCTCTGAAACTGCATTTTTTACTGATAAACAAAAATATACCAACACATACTGTATTTCATCCACCAGATTGTTTTTAATTGAGCATCATTGTTGGGGAGTTGAGGGCATAGTGGTATTATTGGTGGACTGTTACCCCCATGTAATGTTCTGGGGACTGGGGTTTAAATCCTGCCATGGCAGGTAGTGAAATTTGAATACAGTAAATTATTCTGGAAATAAGAGTCTAATGGTGACCAGGAATCAATTTGTTGGGGGAAACAAATGCATCTGATTCACTAATATCCTTTAGGGAAGGAAACTCCTTGCCCACATGTAACTCCAGACCCACAGCAATGTGGTTGACTCTTCACTGCCCTCTGGGCAATTAGAGATGGGCAATAAATGCTGCCCAGGCAGAGACAATCACATCCAGTAAATGAAAAAAAAGTTATACATTTTATTGAAAGCTTTTGTCTCTTAATATTTGGACATTTATTTTACTGATCACCAGTTTACACACCACTTTCAAGATACAATTCACAGTGGCACAGTGAGAATGTTGCTCTATCGAAGATATTAACTTTTGATTGTGATATTTTACTAAGGTCCTCTTGAAAAGACAGGAATAAATTTCAGGCATGATATCAGCTGGCTACTCCAGGGTTCCTGATCAACATTTACATTCCACGCAGCATCACTGAAGGAGATTTAATATTTTTCTTGTTGTTAATTGTAGGAGCTTCCTGTCTACATATTGGCTGCCACATTTACCTGTGTGACTACACTTCAAAACAACTAAGTGAAGAGTCAACCACATTGCTGTGGGTCTGGAGTTACATGTAGGCCAGACCAAATAGGGACAGTTTCCTTCCCTAAAGGATATTAGTGAACCAGATGGGATCTTCCCCCCACCCCCCCGACAAATTGATTCATGGTCATCATTAGACTCTTATTTCCAGATTTTTAACTGACGATGAATCACATTAGGCTATCCTGCGGTGATGAAGAATACTATATTTTTTCATTCTTGTCTTCTGAATCTTCCTGCTGGTGGGGTTACAATTCCCAACTGCCTTCTTCACATCACCCAGTTCTGGGTGTGGTCCCTCTGGGAGCCCATCTCTTTCAGATCCTCTCAGAAAATATCCATCCATTTCTCTCTCAGTCATAGAGTCAGACTTGTACAGCGCGGAAACAGACCCTACGGACCAACTCATCTATGTCAACCAGATATCCTAAACTGATCTAGTCCCATTTGCCAGCATTTGGCCCATATCCCTCTAAACCCATCCGATTCATGTACCCATCCAGATGCCTTTTAAATGTTGTAATTGTACCAGCCTCCACCACTTCCTTTGGCAGCTCATTCCATACATGCACCACCCTCTGCATGAAAATGTTGCCCCTGAGGCCCCTTTTAAATCTTTCCCCTCTCACCTTAATTCTCCAGATCCTCTTTCCTGTTAAGGCCCTCTCCAAACATCCCTCTCACAAGGTATCTTCTTGCCTCTGTTCGAAGTGCCCGAACTATCCCAATCTTCTCTGCTAAGCCTCCCTGAATTCCCCCTGAAATACAGGCCTGGTCTCTTCTTGAGATGTGGCAGAACCAACCCGACATCATTATCTCTGCCATGCATAAACCTCTTCAGCTTTCTTCAGGGGCATGGCCTCACAACAGTGAAAGGCGCCTCATAAATGCAGTTCCATTGTTTCCCCTTCTCACTTGATATTTTTTGTCCAGAACAAAGATATCAGGAATAATAGGGAACCAAGCCATCAATGAGAGTCAGGAACATGCAAATGGATGTGGACATCACTAGGTAGGTCAGCCTTCACTACACATCCCCTAAACGCCCTGAGGAAAGTGATGGTGAACGACTTTCTTGAACCACTGTAGTCCTTAGGGTGGAGCAGGAGTAGATAGACTGAACCCTTAGCCCCAGGCTCCCCAATTGATAAAATGATGGTCAATCTGATGTGATTGAGGAAGTTATAGTAGTAAATTAATACTAATAAAGAAAAACTGCTGGAGATATTATTGGATATAAAAGTTGACAAACCCACTGCACCTGACTCTGGAGTTTTTAAGTAGGTGGCTGAAGCGATAATGGATTAATTGATTGTGATTTTCCAAATTCCTGAGATTCTGGATTAATATCAGAAGATATCGGCGAAAAAAAAAATACTGCTGTTCAAAAAAGAGGAGGAAGAGAAGGAAGCAAATCTACAAATGAACGAACCTGACGTCAGTTGTCAGGCAACTGGTGGAATCCATTATGAATTGAGTGGTAACTGGGCACTTACAAATTCATAAAAAGGTTAGAGTCAACACAGTTTTACAAGAGGGAAACAGTGATTTATCTATTTGAGAATTTTGAGGATGTAACAAAAGGGGAACCAATGAGTATAATATTTTGGGCATTTATCAAGGACCGAACACAAGATAAGGTCAATTGGGGTTGAAGGGGTTGAAGATTGGTTAGTGAATTAAGCCACAGTCCAGGAATGAGTCGAGCTTTTTCAGGTTATAATGTGTGGAGGGTCATTAGGATGACTGCTTGAGTTTCAGCTAGATACAATTTACAGAAATGACTTTGATGAAGGGATTGAGTATAACGTATCCATGTTGTGTGATAATAGGTGAGTAACTGGTAAGGAAGACACAGTGGCTGCGAAATGATACTGACAGGTTGGGTTACTATGCAGGAATGTAGGCGTTGGAATACAGTGTGGAGTTCTGAGAGGCAATTTGTTAGGAAGAATAGAGAAACAGATTTTTCTTTAAACTATTAAACATTGGTCATATCATTGTAGAGTCATAGAGTTGTACAGCACAGAAATAGACCCTTCAATCCAACTTGTCCATGCCGACCAGATTTCTTAAATTAATTTAGTCCCATTTGTTAGCTTTTGGCCCAGATCCCTCCAAGCCCTTCCTAATGATATACCCATCCAGATGCTTTTTAAATGTTGTAATTGTACCAGCCTCCACCACTTCCTCTGGCAGCTCATTCCATACACACACCACCCTCTGTGTGAAAAAAAAATTACCCCTCAGGTCCCTTTTAAATCTCTACCCTCTCACCTTAAACCTACATCCTGTAGCTTTGGACTCCCCCTACTTTGGGAAAAAGACCTTGGCTATTCACCCTATCCATGCCCCTCATGATTTTATGAACCTCTATAAGGTCACCCCTCAGCCTCCAATGCTCCAGGGAAAATAGCCCCAGCCTATTCAGCCTCTCCCTATAGCTCAAACCTTCCAGCCCTGGCAACATCCTTGAAAATCCTTTCTGAACCCTTTCAAGAAAGACAACATCTTTCCTATAGCAGGGAGACCAGAGCTGAATGTCAAAAGCAGCCTAGGAATTAGATATCCTCATACACAAACCACAGAAAGTGAACATACAGTTACACCAAGCAGTACAGTCAGCGAATGGTATGTTAGTCTTTATTGGCAGGAGTTTGGAGAACAAGAGTAAGGAAGTACGGCTTCATTTGTACAGGACTTTGGCGAAACTGCAACTGGAATCTTTTTGTAGGTGGTTTTGTCTAAGAGGTGGTGCAGCAAACATTCACTTGATTTATTTATGGATGACAAGTTTCCTAGGGTACACACTGAGTTGAAGAGGTTTATAATCTCTGAAGTTTAGAGGCCTCTGTTTATTCCTCCAACTTTGAGAGCCACCTTTAGAAAACCTCCAATCCAGTTCAGAGGGTGCCTCAAACTGCTAAAGAGTGAAGTCTTCTCTCTGGAGGGGGGTGTGGGCTTGTGATTCTGGTTGGAAAATCCAGCACACAGTCTTCTGATATGGCTGCCAGCAATTTAGGAGTCAGAGGAGAAATCTTGTCATTTGTCTGACTGTGAATCTTTGGAATATTCTACCACAGTGAAGAGTGGATGCTGCATTGTTGAGAATATTTCAGGTTGAGATAGTTAGTTGATGGGGTCTTTAAAGATGTAAAGAGAATCAGCCCACAGAATGTCTAAAGTAGAAGATGAGCCATAATCTTATTGAAGGGAAGAGCAGGCTCAAGGTGTCACATGGCCTATTCCTGCCCCTGTTACTTATATTTTGAAGAGTGAATCTAACAGGTGAAGATAGAGCTTGCAATTTGAAGATACTTAACATGTACACTGTCTGTTAAGATGAATCGATAGCACTTATGTGGGTAAGCAACTTACTTAGTCTATACTAAAATCTTTTTTGTGCTTTTTCGAAGTTAGTTGAAGACAGCAAGGGGAATATTTTTCAGCAGATTTTAATTAAGCAGTAATAACGTTCTTTAAATCACATGTATGTATTTAAATATAACATGTTACGGTGGGAGGCGATGGATTGTTAATCCAGAGGCCCAGATAATGTTCTAGAGACCTGGGCTCGAATCCCACCATGGCAGATGGTGGAATTTTAATTCAATAAAAAAAAACCTGGAATTGAGGATCTGATGATGATCATGAATCCTTTGCCAATTGTCGGAAAAACCCGTTTGGGTCACTAATGTCCTTTAGGGAAGGAAGCTGCCATCCTTACCTGGTCTGGCCTACATGTGACCCCAGACCCACAGTAATGTGGTTGACTCTTTCTGGGCAATTAGGTTGGGCAATAAAAACTGGCCTAGCCACCTCATCCCATGAATGAATAAAGAAAAAGAAACATTATGTATAATATACATGAACTCGCACCCATTTGTGCAAACCTCAAGAGAGATTATCCTCAAGGAAACTTCAGAAAGCATATGAAGCTGTAAGAGAGAGATCTGGATGCATTGGTGGACGATGCTTATAGCCATATCCTAGTAATTATATTGGAAGTTTCATGGATTTTTGGGGCCGAGATATCTGCATATAATTTTACATACCAAATGCAGACTATTTTATGGTGCTCTTAATTCTAAAACATTGCAAAGAATAACAAATAAATTCATTGGTAAAGCTATATATATATCTAAATTAGAGACTAGTTTTTTTTCGCTATCTACAGAATAATGGAGTGAGTTGTGAAATTCAAAGTGCCAAGCACCCTGGAATACTGTTTGATAAGAATTTGACTTATTCAGTCATTGTAAATCAGTGGCCTTGACTGATGGTCTACCATGGAATAAACACTACTATTGTTATAAAATAACATAATTTCAGCTCACTGTGAAAAAAAGCCACAGCAGATCTGCTGGTATAGTATCAGTTCCTGTTGTCACAAATTGATAAACTTTCCAGTAAGACTGGCAACATTTGAGCAATGCTTCAATTAGTAACAACTGGAAGAGGCTAGCAAATAGAATGGTTTCTGTTTTGGGCAATGGATTAGCTTCAGCAGTGTTATGTCAAGACAACTGACTTAAAATGCCATCACCACCACCACATCACTCGGTCAACGTTTACCCTGACTAATCAAGGCTATAAAAGAGTCACTGGGAGAGTTACTGAGTCGCTATATTAAGCAAACGTTTCTAGTCTGACACACATTAAGTGTCCGTGATGATGTTCAAAGGAAAGTAGAGACAGGGAGAGATAAAGAAAGTTGCTAAGAAACAAAATACCAGAATCAAATTGTCTGCAATATCATAACAGCCACTGTACAAGCCTAGCTTAATGCAACAGTGATTAAAACATTATGGTCTGATCAAGATGAATGCACGCACATAAAAGCAGCACACTAATATATAATGTTTTACAGGGTTTAATGCTTGAGGCGTTGTATAACAAAGAGTATTACAAGCTGTGCAACGGGAATTTGTTGATAATGTGACAAAAGGTTACGTCTAACGTGCATTTTTTGATTATCTATCCCCTTCTCTGTCACAATAAAGTGTCCCACTCAAATACCTGTATCACACTTAAGAAAAGAAGGTAGCATTACATCTGGGATCCAAACTGTCTGTATTACTTAAACTGACTTAACAAGCTTTACTTAGTAGGATCTGTAGACTGGAAAGCAACAAAATGCTAATGTCGCACAGTGAGTACTTAACTTGACTTCTTAATGGTACACCTCTTGGCAGCAAAGTATACATAATGAGCAAACATTGGGAAATGGTTTTTGAGAAGGATTTGTGCTGGGACAACTTTTGTTCGCCATTTATGCAAGTGATTTTGACTCAGAATTTGTGTGGATCACACCAGATTGAGGTATGCATTTTAATAAAGAGGATGGCTGTGTCGAAATGCAAGAATACATTTGTAAATGGTCACATAGCTGACAGACAAACTTCAATTGAGTTGTGGTAAATAATTCCATCGGGAAGGATAAGGATACCTCATACTCCTTGGGAATTAAGGGAAACATTGAATTCAAGACAACAAGGTGCAGGGCTGGATGAACACAGCAGGCCAAGCAGCATCATAGGAGCAGAGAGGCTGCGTTTCGGGCCTAGACCCTTCATCAGAAAAGGGGGAGGGGAAGGGGGTTTTGAAATAAATAGGGAGAGAGTGGGAGGCGGATAGAAGAGGGATAGAGGAGAGGATAGGTGGAGAGGAAACAAACAGGTCGAAGAGGCGGGGATGGGGCCAGGAAAGGTGAGTGTAGGTAGGGAGTTAGGAAGGGGATAGGTCAGTCCAGGGAGGACGGACAGGTCAAGGGGGCGGGATGAGGTTGGTCGGTAGGAGATGGAGGTGCGGCTTGAGGTGGGAGGAGGGGATAGGTGGGAGGAAGAACAGGTTAGGGAGGCAGGGACGAGCTGGACTGGTTTTGGGATGCGGTGGGGGGAGGGGAGATTTTGAAACTTGTGAAATCCACATTGATACCATTGGGCTGCAGGGTTCCCAAGCGGAATATGAGTTGCTGTTCCTGCAACCTTCGGGTGGCATCGTTGTGGCACTGCAGGAGGCCCAGGATGGACATGTCGTCTGAGGAATGGGAGGGGGAGTTGAAATGGTTCGCGACTGGGAGGTGCAGTTGTTTATTGCGAACCGAGCGTAGGTGTTCTGCAAAGCGGTCCCCGAGTCTCCGCTTGGTTTCCCCGATGTAGAGGAAGCCACACCGGGTACAGCGGATGCAGTATACCACATTGGCAGATGTGCAGGTGAACATCTGCTTGATGTGGAAAGTCTTCTTGGGGCCTGGGATGGGGGTGAGGGAGGAGGTATGGGGGCAGGTGTAGCACTTCCTGCGGTTGCAGGGAAAAGTGCCGGGTGTGGTGGAGCTGGAGGGGAGTGTGGAGCGGACGAGGGAGTCACGGAGAGAGT
>NC_063343.1:6617342-6620945 GCF_021869965.1 Rhincodon typus
CGATGTAGAGGAAGCCAGTTTGGTTTAAAGTTTTTGAGAAGATTTGTGAGCTCGGGTTTTGGATGAGGTTGTAGACTTGCTCGCCGAGCCGGTGTATTTGATTGCAGACGTTTCGGCACCCTGCTAGGTAACATTGATGCTACAACCTTATTCAGTTTGGTATTTGGGACACCGCTGCATTCCTACCACTGCCCCGATTGATGCCCACTTAATTCCCTCATACCCACCATTGCTGGTATTCAACCCAGCAGCAAGTGAAAGACTTGCTATAAAGTGGACCCAAACCTGATTAGAGTTGCTTGCAAACTTCCTTGGGGGCACAGTGGAATACACCTTCTACAAAGACGGTCAGTACTCATTGAGGAATACAGAAGTGGGAGGTAGTCTGTTAAGAACACCCCATCACCTCCTTGCTCGTGCTGGCGACTCCCCCAAACCCATCCACTGTGACACAGGCCCAGTGACCTCAGTTCCTCCATCACTTGTCCTGTACCTTGTACCCTCAAGCAGTCCAAGACCTCATAGGTGCAGTACCAGCCACTGGCTCCTGGTGGTGCTGCAAGCATTGAAAAGCTGCCACCCTCTCATTGGCTGATAGCTCTTGACAGGCAGGAATTCCATGGCGGGGGTGGGCTTGATCCTGGGAAAGCCCACCACTGCCCAATTGACTGCTAGATTGCCACTTTGTTTAGCTGGCCCTCTGGAAAAGTTATGGTCCATAAGGGGAGATGATGGCCCAGTGGTATTATAACTGGACTGTTGAACCAGGCAATATTCTGGGGCCCTGGGTTCAAATTCCACCATGGCAGATGGTGGAAATTGAATTCAATAAAAATCCAGAATGTAGATTTAATAATAATCATGAATCCATTGTCAAGTGTTGGGAAAAACCCATCTGGTTCACTAAAGTCCTTTAGGGAAGGTAACTGTCATCCTTACCTGGTCTGACCTATGCCTGACTCCAGACCCAGAGAAATGTAGTTGACTCTTAACTGCCCTCTGGGCAATCAGGGATGGGCAATAAATGCTGGCCTAGCCAGTGACACCCACATCCTGGTGAATGAATAAAATAAGACAAGACTTTCAGTCCAACCAGACTCCATTAATACTGCTCTGAGGGTCTAAGTGGAGGAGCAGAGATCTTGTGGTGTAGATCACCAATACAATAAGATACCAAACAAGACATTGGAGTTCACTGGATTTTATTCCTGTAGAAATTAAGTTATGTCAGCCTTTTGAAATCTTTGCTAGGCCACATTTTGAATACTGAAAATGGTTTTGGTCTCCAAATTATCAAGGATATAGAGGTGGTTGAAGTATTGTCAAAGATTCACAAGAATGATGCCAGAACTGAGGAGCTACACCTCAGACAAATTGAGCAGACAGGAGTTCTTTTCTTAGGGCAGGGGAATACTGAGGGGCAATGAATTGGAGGTCTTCAAAGGTATAAAAAAAGGCTTTGAGAGGATTGACTGAGAGAAGGTGGTTTCACTGGTCGTGGGGAGACCAAAACTTGGGCCACCGAGGTAAGATGGTCATCAATAAATCTAACAGAGAAATGGAAAGAGGCTTTCTTACCCAGAGAATGTTTAGAATGTGAAACTCACTACCGAGTGTTGAGAGAAATAGCATAGATACATTCGGGTGAACAAAGGTGAATGAAACAGAAGGAATAAAGATGCTGTAAAAACGCGATAAGTCCAGTGGTCATGATGGAGAGAGAGAGAGTGGAAATGTTGATGGCTAAAAGGACAATACTGGAGATGCTGGAAATCTGAAATAAAAGCAGAAAATGCTGGAGAAACTCCGTAGGTCTGGCAGCATCTGTGGAGAGAAACAGAGCTAATATTTAAAGTCTGGTGTAACTCTTCTTTGCAGTGTTGATGGATCTGAAATGGTCAGCGTACTTCTCTCCTTGGACCGACTGAGTTTGTTTCTTTCTGTTTGTTATTTCCAGTTTTTGGCGTGTAGCACACATGCTTTTGAAGAAACAGATGGTCATGCTGAAAGGGATTGGATGAGGTTGGTGGGGGTGGGAGTGTTGAAAGTGGGGAGAAGGAGTATTTTGATTGTAAAACCTGGTATGGATTTACTGGCCTGTTTTCTGTGCTGTGAACACTTGGTGCTGCTATGATTGTGGGTGCAGGCGTACCAGTAACAACAGATGGACTGCAGTAGTTCAGGAAGGTGGTTCACTACCACCTTCTCAAGAGCAATTATTGTGGATGGAAAGGAAATAGCCTAGAGACACTCACAACACGCAAGCCAACCACTGACTCCAAGTATACATCTCGCTGTTTCGGGAAGGCAGCCAACATTACCAAAGACCCTTCCCACTGCTGTTATAATCCCGTCCAACCTCTTACAAAAGCTTAAACGCAAGTGACGGCAAAGTGGCTCAGTGGTTAGCACTGATGCCTCACAGCGCCAGGGATCTGGGTTCAATTCCACCCTCGGGCGACTGTCTGCGTGGAGTTTGCACATTCTCCACGTGTCTGTGTGGATTTGCTCTGGTTTCCTCCCGCAGTCCAAAGATGTGCAGGTTAGGTGAATTGGCTATGTTAAATTAACCCATAGTGTTCAGGAATGTATAGATTAGGTGGGTTAGCTATGGGAATTGCAGGGTTACATGGATAGGATAGGGGGATGAGTTTGGGTGGGATGCTCTTCAGTAAGTCAGTGTGAACTGGGCTGAATGGCCTGTTTCCACACTGTAGGGATCCTATAGGAGCATGTTCCAGAATTCAATAAATATCTAGAATTAAGAGTCTAATGATGGCCATGAATCCATTGTTGATTGTTGGAAAAACCCATCTGGTTCACTAATGTCCTTCAGGGAAGGAAACTGCCATCCTTACTTGGTCTGGCCTACATGTGACTCCAGTCCCACCCTGCAATGTAGTTGACTCTTAACTGCCCTCTGGGAAATAAATGCTGCCTAGCCAACGATGCCCTTATCCCATGAATGAATACAAAAAATGTACCAACTGTTTCAAGAACAGCTTAATCCCCACTGTTATTAAACTTCTGAATGGACCTCTCAAGTTTTAAGTTTAATGTTGATCCCGCTCTCTGTGCACCTTCTCTGCAGCCATAACATTGTATTTCTCGCTCTGCTCTGATCACCCTAACGCACTTTGTATGGGAGGCGTGATCTGCCTGTACTGCGCGCAAAACAAAACTTTTTCACTGTATCTGGGTACACGTGACAAAAATAAATCGAATCACTTCCCGTGAAATAATCTGGTCCTGATAAAACATCAGATTTGTTCTGCTTATGGGGTCCAGACGTGCGCATAGACTACCAAAGTATGAGATGAAATCTGGCACGGTTTCCCGATTGGCTGTTTGGAACGTCAGAGGCACTCGCCAAGTGAAAGTCTTTTCACACAATTCCTTTAAAAATCCCAGGTCCGCTCACCACCCCTGGGAGCTGGCCTCCATCTGCCAGGAATTGAAGAGTCCACCCCTTGCAGGCCAGTCCTGTGAGTGGGAGGGGAAAGGCACACAAGAAACAGTGAGGTGTTTTTGTCCTGAAAATGAAGTTCCACTTTTTGAATGCTTCAGTTTATTAGCTCTTACACCACGTCGAAGGAGAAGGGA
>NC_063343.1:6621045-6632608 GCF_021869965.1 Rhincodon typus
TTAGCTCTTACACCACGTCGAAGGAGAAGGGAAGGGTGGGGTGGGGGGTGGGGGGTTGGGGGCTGAGTCTAATTATCACTGCAAATGAGTTGGGTGTTACCTTTGCATTAGATGGGTCAAGATGGTTAACCATGAGAATGGAGCTGTGCGTCACCAATGGCAGAGGGTGGCATGGGGGGGGGGGGGGGGGCCAGCAGTTGGACATGGGAATGCCACCAGTAATACATTCCACCAGAATTAACCCCCCCACCCCAAGACTTCTGTTGTCCCTCTCCCACATCTAAAACACACAGAACCTAAATTGTTATCCTCCAATATGCACTGAACAAGCCACAAGTGGTCTGGTATGAAAAGAGGGAGTGGCAAAGTGAGCCAGTTAGTCACAGCAAGGACATCAGCAATTGTACAGTCCGAAAATACCCTTTACACGGCCAATTCATTTCTTTTTACATTTTTAGCCTTTATTTTTAGCATGATGCGTAAGATCTTGTCCGCAGAGTGGGGGAGCCCAAAACTAGAGGGGCGTAGGTTTAAGGTGAGAGGGCAAAGATTTAAAAGGGACCTGAGGGGCAACTTTTTCATGCAGTGGGTGGTGTGTGTATGGAATAAGCTGCCAGAGGAAGTGGTGGAGTCTGGTATTACAACATTTAAAAGGCACCTGCATAGGTACAAGAACAGGAAGGTTTAGAAGGATATGGGCCAAATGCTGGCAGATGGGACTAGATTAATTTAGAATATCTGGTCAGCATGGATGAGTTGGACTGAAGGGTCTGTTTCTGTGCTGTGTAATCTGTGACTCTAATTTTGTCATTTAAAAGGCATCTGGATGAGCACATGAAAAGGAAGTGTTCAGAGACAGCAAGAACAGAAATTGCTGGAAAAGCTCAGCAGGTCTGGCAGCATCTGTGGAGAGAAATCAGCGTTAACGTTTCAAGTTGAGTGACCCTTCCTTAGGGTTTAGAGGGATATGGGCCAAATGCTAGAAAATGGGACTAGATCAGTTTACAATATCTGGGAGGCATGGATAAGTTGAACTGATGGGTCTGTTTCCATGCTGTCCATCTCCATGATTCTATGACTCTAATTACATTATTTAAAAGGCATCTGGATGGGTAGATGAATAGGAAGGGTTTAGAGGAATATGGGTCAAATGCTGACAAATGAGACTGGATTATTTTAGGATATTCGGCTTGCATGGACAAGTTGGACTGAAAGGTCTGTTTCTGTGCTGTACAGCTCTATAAATAGGAAAAATAAATGTTTAATACATGTTACAATTCAACTTGGAAGTCTGTCAGAGGGTAGGGATGATCGGAGTTGGGTCAGAATCTGCATTATCAGAAACCCCAGGAGGAGATGTATCATTTTTGTTTTGTTTTAGCTGTTTTCTGGGGAGTTGGTTGGGATGTTGGATGGATATTGGGAGTAACTTTGGCTCCGCCTGGCGGTGTGTTCATCCTGGTAGCTGCTTGGGCGAGGCGAGGGTTGCAGATAGGGATCAATAGTATTTAGAGGGAGGCGTACCATCAGAGCAGCCTATAGTCAGAGCCCAGCGCACTCACTCAGTGTTGCTATTGTATGGACACAGGAGCAAATCACGTCCCTACAAGACTCCAGCAGAAGAAGCTTTAGAGAGAGGGAAGAAGTGCTTAGTTTATTTTATTTTATAACCGGTAGTTTATAATACCCTTTGCAAAACAAAAGGAAAGCAACATAATGATGTCAGGATATCAGGGTAAAAAGAACATTCCTCGTATAACGGTAGGTGACTTTTAACTCTCGCATCTTCCAATCGTGCAGTTATTCTCTGTTTGGATTCTTTGCGTTGGGGCTAGATAAGGCTGCAAATGCTCAAGGATGTGTATTTACTGGATTGTAGCCTCCAGCGCACTGTGCTGCAGACCAGACAAAGTCTCAGAGTGGGGCTTTTTCTTTCTGTATGAGGGCAAGCATGGAAATACAAGGAGGTGAAATTGAAAGAGAGAAAATCCGTTTTGAATTTTAATCGAGGCTTTTTTTTTGGGGGGGGGAACTAATTCGATGTGTTCTATCCCAACCCCCCCCCCCTCCCCTTTTTTTGTTATTCAATTGCAACTTTGAAGTAAGTTTTTGAGGAGAGGGGATTTTAAAGGCTGGCAGAGCTTTTGACCATCTCTCTCCACACACACAGCGTGGACGAGCTGAAATGTTGAATTTCAGAACAGTTTTATTTTGGGGTGTGTGTGTGTGTGTTGTGAATTTCAATGCATCTTTTGTCTCACGCACAAACTCGGTCGGCATCATGAAACTGATTTGTCTACAGAGGCATATTTGTAGCTGTGCTGTGTCTCCATATGTATGTTGCTTCAACGCGGGGAGTGGGACCAGTTAGCAAGCGAGCGCAGAGACACCACCCAGTTAAGACCTTTTTCAGAGTCCAGCCTCTCTCTGTCTCTGTTGGAGCAAGCACTGAAACTGCATTTGCACACACTGACATGAATTAGGCGCTGGTTTGAGCATAGCCACACGGATAAACTCCAATCCCCATTGGATTGACCGTGTGTCCGTTCTGTATTTCTTTTTTTGTGTGTGTGTTGAACCCAGTCCTTTTGCTGTGGTGGAGAGTGACCTCCTTTTGTTTCTGCAAATCGGAATGTGTTGAAAAGGCAGTCTGTTAGGTCAAACAAAAGGAATTAACCTAGGGGGGACTAACAGGTTCTTGTTTTTAATTAAAGGAACTTGAATATAGGTGTTGGCCAGTATATTAATCAATATTTAATATGTTCATGTTTTCAAAAAATAAATTATGGATGTTATTTTTTAAAAATAAAACATCATTGTCAGTAATGCAAGGTTTCACTGTAAGACTGTCAAAATTGTCGAAATATTTTGACTGTTCAGTGCATCTTTGTTGTAGTGTTTGGGTGGAGTCAAAGAATGGGTGGGGAACGGGAGGTCAAATCCCTTGATAGCCCAGTGTGGCAGCTTTCTGAATGCCAATGTGCTCAATAGTATTGGCTTGAAAGATGTGTAGTGAAACCCCAACACGAGCTGTAAAGGTAAATGAGTGCATTTACAATTTGAAATTTAAAATAAAACAAATTAAAGGCACTTTCTCAAATCTCAAGAGAAAAATAGTTGGGTTGTCTTTTTGTGAAATATCCTCCCTCTAGACCTTTCTATTCAATTACCAAGAACTGGGATCTGCTGCCATCGTTACCCACACACATCGCATGTTGGGTTATTGTGAGAATTAGCCGAAGTAAAATGAGTCTTTGTTCCCTCATTGCTTTCCCTCCAAATAGCCATCACCTTGGCATTTCTCTGTTCTGCTTCTTTGTCAGCCACCGTGAGCCCAACCTTGGTACTGGGGCAATTGAATGTTTCAGGTCTGACCTGAGCAGAAAGGGGAGGACATGAGGCCTCCCTGTTCTGATACTGGATTCGAGACTTGAGGAAAGTTCAGTAATAACATTCATTAATGACCCCATTACTCCCAGAAGAGATTTTATTTTCATGTTGTATGTTTCTATCATGTGCTGTCTCAGAGTGGTGGAAATGGCTCCATTAGTACCCTTTTCAAAGAGAGAATTCAATATATACTTGGCAAAGGAGGGAGTGGGAGGCTCATGCAGAAAGAGGGAGGGAAATTGGGACCAATGTGATGGCTGTTTCAAAGTGTAGATACAAACATGATACACAAAGTAGCCACCTGTATTGTTGAATTAGTATGGTAAGAGGCAAACTAATACTGAGGGTTAATAGTTTGGGACATGAAGGTCTTTGAAGGATGATCTTTCTCTTAAATTGAAAATCAGCACTCTGTGAGAAATTTCCAGCAGATCATTTCAAACTTTGAACGTTCATGTACAGAAGTGACAGCTCCATTGACTATGTGTGTATTTTGTCCAATCTGTATTCACCATCTTACTGGGGATGTGGAAAGTGAGAATGATTTGTCCATCCACATGTCCTGCTGTCTTGAATTGTCAATTCAGTTGTTAAGTTCAGCAGGTTGAAGTTTGAGAGTTTGTGTCGGATCTATTTACCGTGAGCTGGTTCCTTTCTCCACAACGTAAAGTGCTGTGTGTAAACGGTTGCTTTGAATTTGTGCTCAGTGGGAGGGGAAAGATGAAAGGGTTTGTGGGGAAGGGTATGGTGAGCACTCTGTGCTCTTAAATCTGTCCGTTTCGCCTCTGAGAGTAATGGCTTGGTTTCTTCATTAACCTTCTCCGTAATGTATCATGGGAAACCCAAAGATGGTGCAATTTGGCCTAAAGCAATAGGTTGGACTTTCTCATTGAGAATACTTATGCACGTTGGGTAAGAACAATGGGAAGAGCTAGTGTGCAAAGTGTTCATACACAAAGTGGTAGATTCTGCCAGTAATTTTCCAGGGTGCAGCACACCGTAATGTTCTCTTCTGTGGGTATTGTGGACCTTGAAAGGTGTTTGGTTTTAGCTCATCCCCTCCTGACTGCTGTTATTCTATTAAAACTAGGAAGCTAGGTCAGAACCTATATTTAGCACTGATGCAGTGGAATTTTTTGCCTTTGATGTTAGTGGAAAGGTTGTGAGCATTAAGATGATGAAGGACCACATCGTATTTGTGTCTGCCTTTCCGAGATTGATTGCTCAGATTAGGTTGCAGCTCCATTACTGCTGTCTCATGTGACTACCAGGATGGTAGCAAGTAAGCTAGATAAGCTTTTGCTGTGCAGATAGGATATGCCAGAAGCTGCAACGTAATGCTGAAGACAGGATTATGCAATTGCAGATGTGCTGCATCAGAAAACACTTCAGCAAACAAGTGAGAGGATGACATTCGAAGTTCTGAGTGATCTCAATGAATCAGCAAGTCAAAGGAATATGATGAACGTAGTCACGTAACAAAAGAGGGGATTCTGCACTTTTTTTTTGCTGAGAATCCAATTGTATAAATCCATCGATGTTTCTTTCTTCAGTCATTTTACGATTAGGACGTTGATAATGTATTTACTGCCTGTCTGTGACATGAAATGGCTGCTACTAATATTCCTGTCTTAGTAAAGTTAACTTTAATTTTGGCGTCAAAAAGGCAAGTATTTTTCAAGACATTTGTAAAAATAAACAGCAACTAATGAGGGCATTAATGTCATCATTTTGTAAAGGATTATGGGAATTAATTTAATACCAAATGTTTTGTCATACACACAAGTTAGCGGATCCATAAAATATTTGAGAAATTAATGTTAGATTTAAAACGTAGACCATCTTTAATGGGAACATGTGTTAACTCTTTCTTGGGGTTCAGAGAGTTGGAGGAATTGCTTTGCAGTACAAGGGTTTGCCCACTAGGGGCCACTGGGAAGTCACTTGAGCACTAGGCATCCCTCTAGTGGCAGAGCTCCACAATTACAGAATTCTGGGTTCCCTTCCCAAATTCCTCATTTTATCCTGATGTTTCTACCCCAATTCTCACTTCGCCCTGCCCCACGTGCCAAACATCAATCATGAAGCATTCCATCTTGTTAAACATAATTGTCTTAGCGGAGCTGTTTTTGTCCCTAGTTCACGGGAAGTGGACATGATTGACCAAACCAAATTCAGAAATTGCTGCAGAAACTTTTGGAGAGAGAAAGCAGGGTCAATGCTTCGAGTCTGGAAACCCTTCAGTAGAAGACCAGTACAGTTACAGTGTTTAAAATGTGTCTGGATGGCTACGAGAATAGGAAGGGTTTAGAGGGATATGGGCCAAATGCTGGCAAATGGGACTAGATTAATTTAAGGTATCTGGTCGGCATGGACAAGTTGGACCAAAGGGTCTGTTTCTGTACTTTATGACTCTATTTGGTCCCTCGAACTGAGTGGCTTGCTGCGCCATTTCAGAGAACATTTAACAAGTCAACCACATGTGTAGGCCAGGCCTGCTAACAATGGCAGATTTCCTTCCCTGAAATGACGTTAGTGAACTGGGTAGTGGACCATAGCAATGAGCTGAAACGGGGAGTTGGTTTTTCAATAAGTGACCCCTATGTAAGATTGTTTACCAATTTATTTGCCCCGAACTTTGCTGTTTCACCAATCGTTGGAGGGCTGGGTTGGAGTTGTCATTGCAAAGTCTTTGTCAATGATGCATGTAACCTGGGGGTAGTAATTTGCTTTGTGTTGTTGTCTGTTTGGCATTACATCCCAAATATGCAATAAAAGGATGCAATCTGGCTCCTCAGCACAGAGCTGTATCATTCTGTTTGTAAGTGTCTGAGCTGGAGCGACATTACATGGCCTTCCATTTGGGCCTGTGAAAGGAAGGTTAGGATGGATGTTAATGGAAAGAGCTCAGGATTAACTGCATGTTGCTGGAGAAATGCAGAGACTAGTAAATCCTTCTCCATCCAAATGCATCTGAACTATCCCATCATAACACGCAACTTGTTCTTTAATGAATTGCAATTTTTACTTCTAATATTCCATTCTTCACCCATTTGGTCTGAGATGAGTGTGTGTTTATTATATGTAATTCTACATACAGTGACATTTAACATCCCCATCTAAGAGAATTGTTGACCTTTCAGAGTTAATACCAGCCAACTGAACAGAGTTGCAATTGCTGCACTGACACTGAGCATCATGGCATCTGGGTTTACTTTGCGTGCAATGTAGAAGTTGGCTTGGGCTCCAAATTTCCATGTGGCAAGATGGATGAAAGGCAGATTGCTTTAGGCCGGTTAGGATTGTCACAAACGTGAGTAATTTCAGCATATGTTGCAAGGGCATGCATGCACAAGGACTGAATTAGCACAGCAACAGCCTTTTAATTGAGGCCACAAAAATTGAGTGTAAGCTGTCTCACTCTCAGTTCCAGTCTTTAATTGTTTCATTTACATCCGTTTACCCCTCCTCCCCAAATTTTATTTCCAATACTTGCAAACAAAACCCACTGTCAGTCTGTCTCCCTGCTTCAATCATATGTTGCTTTCTGTGGAGTAATACAAAACTCATTGGCGACTTAAACCCTCATTATTGCATCTGATTCCTCATGAATGGGCACGCTGCCCATTCATTTTTGGTAATGGTGAAGTGTTGCCTCTGTGACTACGTCTCTCATTATATTCAAGTCATGTCCCTTCAAAAGATATGATGCGTGACAGACTTGGTGTGGGCAGGAAGAGACTGGTGCAGTTACATTTGGTGAAGTTGCAATAGGATGGGCAGAGGACTGGACTCGCTACAGCTTGAGGAGTTTATAGCTTGTTATGTTTTTAGGACATGGGTTATCAATCTGTTGCCGTGGAAACCTGGCACTCTAAGCTCAATGTGCAGTTGTCGTTACCTCCTGGTATGGTGGGTTTGACATTATGTGGCCCTGGATCTTTGGAAAGGGTGACGTTGGTGTCAGTGGTTGGTAAATTCCCATCACGCTGAGATTTGTTAGTGATTTGAGATAAATGGAAACTAATGGAACTTTGCTTTGTATGTGATCCTGTGGTCTCCACGTATCTATCTGACTCCAAAGTATCTCTGATTTCGCTAGATCTAGAACTCAAATGTGAGAAGGAAGTGCAAGACGATGGGATGTGCGTTCACAATCATTCCCTCATACCTAAATCCAGTGTTGCTCATCAGACTGATGTCCCAAATACATTCAGTCAGAAACTGATGCACTTCTTCATGGATCATGCCTGTATGCAAAGTGCTGTCTTACCATCTCTCACATTAGAATGGAGCAGTGTTGTGACCCTACAGCCAATGGTAGTCCAACCTGCCTTTAACCTGATCCCCTTGGAAGGTCTATTATTGCAGATCCATCCAGCTCTCTGTCCTGATCCTGAACCCATTTCCCTGTCCATGCCATGTGGTACAAGGTTAGGATTCAGAAATGTTTTTGCTTTTGAACAAGTACAGGTGGCAGGAATGGAACTGAAGTTAATATTACAGCAGGTGCTACACAGTAAGTAAGGAGGTCTGATAAATTGTAACTATGAATGCATAATAATTCCAATACCATAATGAAATACTGAAGGACATCTGAATGGTCAGGAATGTTATTAAATTGAGGACCCACCCTTGGATATAATACAATTAAAGGTGCTCTTTCTCAAAAGAGTGCAAAAGTTTCCCTGCAGTCATTGGGTTCTGAGGAGGGGTCACCGGACCCGAAACGTTAACTCTGTTTTCTCCGTCACAGATGCTGCCAGACCTGCTGAGCTTTTCCAGCAACTTTGTTTTTGTCCCTGCAGTCCTGGCCCACTTTGCTGCCCTAGCCATCATTAATTTTATGAAAAGCCTTTGTTCATTGCTGTTTGTGGGTGGTCGCTAGACATCGTTTGGTTACATTACTTTGCAATAATGTGGCAATCACTTGACCATTTTGCAATGCTTTGCAGGCCTGTGGTAAAATTAGTTGCACTTGGCCACTGTAAATTGAACAGGGGTTTACTCCCGAGTGAGAAACACTGACCCACAGCCTGTTGATTAGGTTTTGCAAATGCCTGCTGTGACATTGGCTTTCAGTTTTACAAAGACTGCGGAATAAGGGATGCAATCAGTGTTAACCTAACCAGTGATATCCATACCCCGTCAATGGAAAATGAAACAAAATCCAGATGGTACAGCAGTAGTTGTTGGCACGAGCATGAAGTTTTGATTTTACCCAGTTATGACGACTCTACTAAATGCTGAGACATCACCAGAATGTGGGGCTTGAAACAAAGTGCAGTTAGAGTCCCTCCAGCCTTGGCAATGCATGAGCTGAGCAGAAGCGAGTCAGTGAGATTTGATGGCACTTGTAGGCAATGCATCACCGATAAGGTGTCCGACTGTCTGAGATGGTTAATTCTGAAACTAGCCCTACAAATATCTGTGTGGCATTTTCACCTGGGAACTTTTGTTTCAAATCTGGATCTGTATTGAAAGTGTACTGGCTGTTAATTTTCACAGCACTCTGCAGTAACAACGTATTTTATCTTTTTTTAAATGTAAAACCGAACATTGCTTCATAGAATTGCATTGAAACAATAGTTGATGCCAAGACAAAGGAGGTAATATAGGGAGGGGTTTGATTAAAGCATGATAGAGAGAGAGAGAGAGGGGCAAAGAATTGGAAAGGAACTCTAGACCATTGCCTATAGCTTGGTGCCTGTGTCAGAATGTCATGTTTGCAAGAGACCAGAGTTGGGAGGAACTCTGAGTTATTTGAATGACTGAAGGAAGTTACTGAGATGGTGAGGAGTGAAGCCATGGAGACAGTTGAACAGGACGATAATTTTAAAATTGGGTTGATTACAGAGCAGGAGCTATGTGGGCTAATGAAAGCGATGCGATGTTGGTGACACAGTGGCTCAGTGATTAGCACTGCTGCCTCACAGGGCCGGGGACCCAGGTTCAATTCCAGCCTGGAGTGACTGGCTTTGTGGAATTTACACATTATGGGTTTCCTCTCATAGTCTGAACATGTGCAGGTTAGGTGGATTGGCCAAGGGGAATTGCTCTGTGGTGTCCAGGGATATGCACTTTAGATGGATTGGCTATGCTTAAATTGTGCACTGTGTGCAGGCTAGATGGATTAGCAAACGTGGGGACTGGGTGGGATATCCTTTAAAGGGTCAATGCAGACTGAATGGGCTAAAGACCTCTTTTTCCACACTATAGGGATTCTATGATTTGAAGGAAACAGTGTGTGAAGTTCTCTCATTGTTATAAATTGAATAAGTATGTTTTAATATTTTGGCATATGAGGTTTGATTTGTTATGTTTGTGTGTCCTAATGACTCAGATTGTGCGAACTTAGTTCTAATACAAACGTTAGGGGATTTTGAGGCAATGAAAAAGGTTTACAAATCAGCTATCCGCATGGAAGCATTCCTGAAAGTGGGTTTTTTTTTAATGCGAGGCAGTAGCTGGGATTGGATCACTGATTATACTATGACTGAAGCAGTATATTTGAACTCCACAAGAAGCTCCTAACCTTCCCTCCCAACAATGAATGTGCTGGGCACTCTGTGTCTGGCTGTTTGTATTTGAAGGGGGGAGGGGAAATCGAGGAACAGGAGCAGCCTTTCAATTTTTGCAGCTGTAACTGTGCCCCATTTAACTCAATTAAGCTTTAGAGGGAGACTTTGAGTGTCTAAACCCGGCCAGCGAGCGCTGATCAACGCAGGCAGCTAAAGCATTAAAAGCTGATTACCAGCTAAAGTCGAAAAGACAGTGACTGAAACAAAATGGAGCTGTTTTTTTGTCTGAGGTTCCTCAATTTGTAATCAAGTGCTGGATGTTTTCTGCAGGGATCTTTTGTTTTAAAGGGCTTTGTAGCTGTGTTGGCCTTTGCCATTGCACATGCACTGTATTTGGGTTCTGAGAGGATAGATCTATTTGACCCAGGGGCAAAGGGTTTTTCAGTTAACTCCTGCAGCCCCTTGGTCTGTTTTCTTTCAACAGCCAAGCTAATTAGGCTGTCTCTTATGCATCCTATGAAGGAAGGGGATTCGATAAACCTTGAAACATTTTAATGACCAACTCTCCAGGAGAAAATTGACAAAGGGTTTAATTTGATTTTCCCTTACCATTCCACAGCTACTGACATACTCTGGTCTCTCGGAGTATTACAGAGCTTTTTGTGTCGTTCGCTGATAGGGAATGATAGAACAAGAGAGAGCCTCTTCGTGCATGTTTCAAAACATGCCCCGTGTAAAACAGGGCGGCTGCGTTCTGAACAGAGAAATATTTATTTGTGCAGTTCCCCCTTCCTTAAAGAAAAGATAAATTATTTTCACTATCTGGGATTACACTGCAATGGGGAACATGAGTATGTTTTTTTTGTCAGCGAGTGTAAAAGGATTGCAAGAAACAACAAAAGGAGAGTGTGGGATTTCTCTTTGCATATTTAGTAGGTGCATTTTGTAACCCAAATGTTTACCGAGAGCCCTCCTGCAGGACCAGATGCTGGTCTTTAAGCCTGGGGGGTGTGGAGGGTTTATGCTCTTTCAGGGGGTGGGGCGAGTGGTGGGGAAGAAGGTAATTTTCAGTCTTTGCCGCTTAATGTTAGACACACGCTCCCTCCCCCCCTCTCTCTAACACACACACACGCATGCTCCCCCTCTCTCTAACACGCACGCTGCCCCTCTCTCTAACACACACACATGCACGCTCCCCCTCTCTCTAACACACACACACGCTCCCCCCTCTCTAACACACACACACACTCCTCCCTCTCTCTAACACACACACACGCTACCCCTCTCTCTAACACACACACACACACGCTCCCCCTCTCTCGAACACACACACACACACACACACGCTCCCCCTGTCGCTAACACATACATACACGCTCCCCCTCTCTCTAACACACGCTCCCCCTCTAACACACACATGCTCCCCCTCTCTCTAAACACACACACGCTCCCCCTCTCTCTAACACACACACACTGCTCCCCCCTCTCTAACACACACACACTCCTCCCTCTCTCTAACACACACACACGCTACCCCTCTCTCTAACACACAGCCCCACACTCTCTCTCTCTAACACACACACACATACACACACGCTGCCCCTCTCTCTAACACACACACACGCTCCCCCTCTCTCTAACACACACACACA
>NC_063343.1:6632708-6663756 GCF_021869965.1 Rhincodon typus
ACACACACACACACACACACACACACACACACGCTCCCCCTCTCTCTAACACACACATTTACTCACCCTGCCTCACTCTACCTCGCGCACCCCACACGTGCACTTGCTCTCGTGCGTGCGTGCGCCCCACACACACTCTGTCTCCCGCGGTCGCACGCCCTCTCTCTCACTCGCGCGCGCGCACTTGTGTCTCTGTCGGTGCCACTCTTTCTCGTGCGCACGTTCCCCTCCCTCACTCTGTCGCGCGCACGCCCCCGTCTCCCTCATGTCCATCCCTGTCTGCAGTGAGTGTTAGTACTGAGCGGAATAGTTCCTGTCTGTGTGAGGACTGCAGCCTGTACCTTGGCAGTGCCCCCACATCACCCGGTGTCATGGACCCAGCTCCCTATGTGATTGATGTTGGAGATCTGTGCTACTGTGCGCTCAGGCACTTCACATGTTTCTTCCTATTTCTCACTCCGTCCACTGAATTTAAAGCAGTTTCTGCAGTGTTCAGCTGCAGAATGTCACTTTGTAAATGAGTCCTTGCCCACATACTAGTGTTATTCACCCATTTTAAAATTAGATTGCTTACAATATGTTGAAAACAAAAGCTCTGAACTGATTCACGACAGAATGCCCTGGTAGACCTTGGCTGTTTCCTGCCCAGACTTGTTCTCGTAACTAATTTCCCATACAAGGCGGTGTTACCTCCTCCACTGCTGTATGTCCTGATCGGAATCGTCTCCGTCTCTCGATGGAATTGAGCATCTTCTGTGGGCAGGAGTGTCAGGAATCTTTTTAAAGACCTGGCAAGTTCAGATGCCAGGGCTGTGTCCTTTATGTACCCACTCTTGTCAGAGGTCGCTACAGGCTTTCTTTTTAATTTTATCGTCTTAGAGTTAATGATGAACAGCAGTGGCTTGAAGGACGGTGCCACTTCATCCTTGCACAAGCTCAACTGTAGCCCTTTGGCTGCCATCACCAAATTTGTTTGACTGGGAGATGGTGCTGGTAATTGGTTGGATTGTGAGGATGAATTTATGGGAAGGTGACATTGTCTTGGTTACCACTCCTGCAGTGAAGATGGATGAATTGGAATTTCTGTTAAGGTCTTTAATTCATTGACAAGCTGTCTCATCTGGTTGAGGGAGGCAGAAGAAGACATAACCTCAGCAAGCAAGAAATCCCTTTCCCCTCTCAAAACGTTGCCGAGATCCCGTGATTAATTGTAATTTTCTGAACCGAGATTGGTGAATTGTGCTTCAAGGTCTCAGCACCAAATGTCGGTTGATAGCATTGAGACGCAAGTAAACCGTGATCTAATTGAATGATGGAAGAGACATGTGGCGGGCGCGGGGGCGCAGGGTTTGAATGACCTCGGCCTATTCCAGCTGCAATGAAAGGTGTGTGATTTTTGCAACACTTTTGATTTTCTAAGTGCTTGGATTTTAAACTAGTGGCATATGAGTCTTAGTCTATTTTTGTAAAGGCCTTGAAAAATTAACTGCGTCAGTCTTTCTGGAGGTGTAATTTTTAAACCATTGTCCTAAATATTCATGCAAGTGTGTTTATATTGCATGAGTTTATGACGAGAAAGTAAACACTGAAGGCATTCAGTGGGGTTGCACAATGGTTAGCACTGCTGCCTCACAGTGCCAGGGCCCTGGGTTCGTTTCCATCCTCGGGCAACTGTTTGTACATTCTCCCTGTGTCTGTCTCTATGGGTTTCCTCCGGGTGTTCCAGTTTTCTCCCACAGTCCACAGATGTGCAGGTTAGGTAGATTGGCCATGGGAAGTGCTGGGTTACAGGGAAAGGATAGGGGGATGTGTCTGGGTGGGATGCTTTTCAGAGCTGAACTCCAATGGGCTGAATTGCCTGCTTCCACATTTTGGGATTCTGTGATTAGCTTAATTTTGGGTTTTAAGAATTGGTTTTAGCTTAGAAACACCCAGAGCATGGAAGGCTTTTGAGTAGTTGAAAGGAGGCATGACTCGAGTTTAACGGAAACATTGTTTCCCGTTTCCTGGAAAACGAAATTGTTTGGAGCAGTTTAATGAAAGAGGGTAGTTTGTGAAACTTGCAAGATGTGGGAGTGTTTGGTTTGAGGCCTGCAGTTATTTTAAAAACTGGGAAAGTCTAAGCTGTCAGTTATGAGTGGCTGAAGGAAAAGGCCTCCTGGTTTACATGACTGGAACTGAAAAGAAGCAGTTAAGTCAAACTTTACAGGTTTGATAGTGAAGGGCTATTTCTCAGGTTTTTGAGTAACTGTAAAGTGATGGAGAATAATTGTGATCCTATTTTGCCATGTATTTTGAAGTCTTTCAAGTTGTTATGTTGAGATAACTTGTTTTCCTTTGAGTGCTAAACTTTATTGTGAAGCGTACAGAACTGAAGATTAGGTTTTGTGTTTTGGTGAAAAACCAAATTTTTAAAAAATATATACTGCATCAAACCAGGTTTTTTATTTATTTAGGGACCTGACTTGTCCAGTGGTAAAAACAACTGGGTCGCTAACTTTGTGTCTGGTACACTGCGTGTGGGTAAACGTACATAGGTTCCAATTTCAGTCCTCACTATGTGCTGAACTAGCTAATGCTACATTTGACTTGAAGAGTAGTCATTTATGTGAGTTGCCGAGAAAAACAGGAACTGACAAAATAAAAACCGAGAGAACTGCAGATACTGGAAATCAGAAACCAAAACAGAAACTGCTGGAAAAGCTCAGCAGGTCTGACAACTTTTTGTCAGGGAAAGTGTTAGTAATGTAACAAAGGAACAGGGGGTCCTTTTTTCGTCCTTTCATGAAAAGAGAGCATCGTTTGGCAAGACCAGCATTATTTTTGTCCATCCCTAGTGACCAAGTCATTGCAGTGGGCACAGGAGAGCCAGTCACATGACTATAGGTCACAAAATCAGCGAGCCTGCATAAAGATGGCAGCTATCCTTCCCTGAAGGAGACTACAGAATCAGTTGTGTTTTTTATTTCAACCATCGACAGTTTTATGGTCTCCCATTATTGAGATTTGTTTCCAATTCCAAGTTTTGTTAGTTGAATTAAAATTCCACCAGCTGTGACGGCGGTGGGATTTGAACGCTTGTCTCCACTGCTTCAGCCTGTCTGGATTACTAGTTCAGTGACTCTTGGTGTGCCACTGTCTTCCTATTCCGATAGCTGTCCAATCAGTCTTGCTGGAATGTGTGCCATGTGCATTTATGTGGAAAGAATTGGATCGAGTCATCATTGCTTCCAACGAGCAACTGGTCCATTAAGACAAGATAAACGGCTTCTTGGTGGAGATAACAGATGACACTCGCCATGGAAGAGCCTGTGCATTCTGGGGAGAATGGGAGCAGTTGTATCATTTTTAATATGTATCTCTACTTCCTGTGTTTGAAGAGGAAACTATGAGAGAGATTTGCACAACTGAGGACACCAAGATCAAATTCCATGTCAGATTTGTTTCAAGCGGTTAAATGCCCTATCTCTCTTTCTGACATGTAACCCCAACTATTTTGCATTCTGCCACTTCCAATCAAAGCCTCAGGCTATTAATTTCTTTTTAGACAGAAACGTTGGTACAGGACGATATGTCCTTCAACAGACAACAAGGTGTAGAAGGGTCGAGGCCCGAAACATCAGCCTTTCTGCTCCTATGATGCTGCTTGGCCTGCTGTGTTCATCCAGCTCTGCACCTTGTTGTCTCGGATTCTCCAGCATCTGCAGTTCCTACTATCTCTGATATGTCCTTCAAACCTGAATGTGATCATGACTGATGTTAGGCCTCCCTTTCCTGCCTGCTTCCCAATGTCTGCTCTAAACAATTGGTTACTTATCCTGAAATAGTGTCCCCTTGTTCTAGATTTCCCAGCCGGTGGGAACAATGTCTCTGCCTACCCTGTCAAGCTACCTCATAATCCTGGATAGTACAGTGCAAACATCTCCCATTCTCCTGGACTCCAGCCAGCATAGACCAAATCTACTCAGCCTCTTGATAGAATCCCTGCAATGTGGAGAGTGGGCCATTCAGCCCATCGAATCCACGCTGACCCTCCAAAGATCATCCCACACCCTGAGCCTACCCCTGTAACCCTGCATTTCCTGTGGCTAACCCACCTAGCCTGCACATCCCTGGGCACTATGAGCAACCTGCACAAGTTTGGACGCAGACACAGATAGAATGTGCAAACTCCACACAGACGGCTCTGTGAGGCAGCAGCACTAATTTCTGAGCCACCGTGCTGCCCATCTTATCATAGGAGAACTCTGTCATCCCAGGACCAATCTAGTGAATACCTGTAATACCTCAAAGTATTTTGTTTGATAAGCGCGGAGATCAAAATTGCACATAACACACACTAGCTGAACTGTGCCAGTCACATAAATACTGTGGCTCCAAAAGCAGGTCAGACCTGGGGATTCTGCAGAAACTGCCTTCCAAACCTGTGACCTCTAGCAGCTAGAAGGACAAGGGCAGCAGATGCATGGGGACACTGACATCTACAAGCTCCCCTTGGTGCCAACCACCATCCTGACTTGGAATTTTGTCGCTGCGCTTTCGCTGTCATTGGATCAAAGTCTTGGAACTCCCTCTGCCCCAAAGTGTTTCAAAATGGCATCTCACGCTCACCTTCTCCAGAACACTTGTCCCAGCCAGAAATACCCACATCCCACGAAGGAATCAAAAAAGTCCCAAGTATTGTCTCACTAAAGTCTGTTACAGTTGTAACAAGACATATACTTTTATTCTTGTACTCCAATCTCCCTTGTGATGAAGGGCAACGTGCCATTCATTTCGTGTTGCTGCACAGCCATGCTAACTTTTTATGTGCTGCCAATTCTCTCTTAAACATGAACATTTACAAGCTTCACATGTCTGAAAAAGATCTGCTTTCTAATGACGATAAGTAGTTACTTCGCATTTCCCCACAATATTCTTCTTCAGCTGACATGTTGCCCACTCTACCCAAACCTCACTTGCAGTCTTTTTTTTTGTGTGTCCTCATACCTCGCATTCCTCTCGAGCGTGGTACCATCAGAAAACTGAGCCATGTCACTCTGTTTGTCTTTGTTCTAAGTCATTAATAAGGGTGATCATGCCTCCCGTTTTGTAGATGAGTCTCCTGTTTTGCTGAGCGTGTACGAAGACCACTAATGTATGAGTTTGCTTAGAGCTGTCATCCCTTATATTTGCCAGTGTGACCTCAGCTGTATTTTATAGGCAAATTCAATTCTCTTCTTGGACTCATTAAAACGAGAGACTGCTTAAAGTTGGTGAATCAATCAAGCCTGAAGTGACTGGTTTTATATATACTCAGACCAGACTTTTATAATAACTTACAGGAATCTGAACCTTTTATTATAAACATCTAGCCCAGAGGGACAGTAAAGAGCTATTGATAATTCCTACCCTCTCCTCAACTCATAAACTGTATTTCCCTTGCATGTAAATCAAAGATCAGAATTACTCCCATTGAAAATGTACAGCTTTTACTTAATTCCCCAATCTATTGCTTTGTTGCATGTGTATATAAGCAGAAGGGAGCCTGTAACTCACTGCTTTGATTTAGTTTTTTTTCCCTCTGACGCTGAAAAGCATCATTGTCTCTGTGCTGTTGCCTAATGTTCTGGAAAGGACAGGCCAAGAGTATGATGAACTGCTGAGCGGTCTACTAAGAGCTTTTATTTATGTTGAATTTACGACCGGGTGCGCAATATTCGCCAAAACTCCGCCTTCACTGAAAACGTACAGGTTCCCCACTGTGACGTGCCCCTTTGGGCACCATGTTAAATCTGTTGTCTCGTGAATTGTAGGTCGCGAGTATTATTGCGTTCACCATTCACGGGAAGCAGTGTCCAGAAGGATTTTGTCTTTTGTTCAGCTATGAACGAATGTCGTTTTGGAAAGGGGCTGGACTCTGAGAAACCTTTGTTATGCTTAGATTCTGAATTCTCTCCAGCAGCACTGAAAATGAAGCATTGTTAAAAAGCTTGTTTAATCCATACTCTGACCTATTTTGGCACCTTATTAACCTCTTACCAGTGTCAACTATGACTGCATTTCTGTTGTGCCTGAGTGTTGAGAAACATTGCAAGAACCCATTGACTGTTCTGCACAGGTGTCTTGCCTATTGCCTTCCTTCGTTCTTTATCTGTTGTGACACAGGTTCCATCCCATTCCACAAGTACTGTTGGCTCTCCAGCACCTAACTCGCGTGTTTTGTCTTCACGTGTTGACCTCAATGTTGAACATAGAGTCATACAGCACAGAAACAGATCTTTTCAGTCCAACCAGTCCATGCTGAACATAATCCCAAACTAAACTAGTCCCACTTGCCTGCTCCTGGCATGTATCGCTACAAACCTTTCCTAGAACGACGAAGGATGAGAGATGACTTGATAGAGGTGTACAAAATGATCAGAGGTATAGACAGAGTGGACAGCCAGAGACTTTTTTCCTAGGGTGGAGGTAGCTATTACGAGGCAGCATAGTTTTAAAGTGAGTGGAGGTAGATATAGGGAAGTCGTCAGAGGTAGGTTCTTTACTCAGACAGTGGTCGAGGCGTGGAATGCATTGCCAGAGAGGGTGGTGGAGTCGGCCTGATTTGGGGCATTTAAGTGGCCACTAGATAGGCATATGGATGATAGTATAAGGTAGGGGTGGAGGTTAGATAGAATTTAGGATTAGGGTAAAAGTTCGGCACAACATCATGGGACGAAGGGCCTGTACTGTGCTGTACTGTTCTATGTTCTGTTCATGTACTTTACCAAATGTCTTTTAAACGTTGAAATTGTGCCCACATCCACCACTTCCTCAGGAAGTTTGTTCCACATACGAGTCATGCTGTGTGTAAACAAAAATAAAGGCCCCTCATGTCTTTTTTTAAAAGCTCTCTCTCCTCTCACCTTAAAATATGTCCCCTAGTCTTGGAATCTCCCACCCAAGGGAAGACACCTGGTATTCAGCTTATCCATGCCCCTCATGATTTTATAAACCTCTGTGAGGTCACCCGTCAACCTCCTACACTCTAGTGGAAAAAAATCTCAGGGGTGGCACAATGGCTCAGTGGTTAGCATTGCTGCCTCACTACACTAGGGACCCGGGTGCGATTCCACCCTCTGGTGACTGTCTGTGTGGAGTTTGCACATTCTTCCCATGTCTGCTTGGGTTTCCTCCGGGTGCTCCAGTTTCTGCTCACAGTCCAAAGATGTGCAGGCCAGGTGGATTGGGCATGCTAAGTTGCCCGTAGTGTTCAGGGGTGTATAGATTAGGTGGGTTATAGGGGAATGGGTCTGGGTGGGATGCTCTGAGGGTCAGTGTGGACTTGTTGGGCTGAAGGGCCTGTTTCCACACTGTAGGGATTCTATGACCTATCCAGCCTGTCTTTAGAACTCAAAGCTGCCATACCTGGCAACATCCTGGTAAATCTCTTTCTAGACCCTCTCTAGCTTAATAATATCCTTCTTAATAGGGTGACCAAAACTGGACAGAGTGCTCCAGAAGAGGCCGCACCAACGTCCTGTACAACCTCCAGCATGACTTCCCAACTCCTATACTCAAAAGGATTGAGCAATGAAGGCAAGCGTGCTAAATGCCTTCTTAAACATCCTGTTTATATGTGATGCAAACTTCAAAGAATTATGTACCTGCACCCCTAGGTTCCTCTGTCTATAGCAACACTCCCAAAGGCCCTACCATTATCTGCAGACAGCATGGTTATTGAGCTAGAGGAACAATCTCCTTAATCCTACTCTATAGCACATTCAGAGTCTGTAATAATCATTGTGCATCAAGCACAGTGTTTTCACCAGACTTTCTATAGAAAGGGAGGGAGGCAAGTGATGTTGACTGTGATTCATTAAGCGGTCAGAAAATATCAAATATTCATGTTAAAGCATGCTTTTCCGAACTTGAAATGCTTCTGGAGAGCCTGTATCGAATCATATCACTCTGGATGAAGTATGGGGTGATCGCAGGAATTGTAATAATGGAAACAATTAGAGGTTTCAAGTAGTGTTTAGTCTCATCTTTGAGTTACATAGCTTTGAATATAGTTTTCTTTGATCATATTGAAAAGCAGACTCGAGAGGCTGTGTTTTGATTTTTTTTTAATCTTCTTATGAATCCATGTTAAATATATTTTTGGTTTGGTGTTTGTTTTTTATGACGTTTATAGGCTATAGCCCTCCCTTTTCGCAAACTTGGGTGACCATCCTCGACTACAGTAAATTTTCTCCTCGCTTTTTCCATGGCATCTGTCCTTGGGCTTTCTAGGATGTCCTTTCATCTGTGGAAGGCTTTAAGTTCTGAGTCCAAACCTCCTAGAATTTTGACTTGCAATTTCCCAAAATGGTATATCAACCCGAATAAAGGAGTTATTTCTCAGGGGCACATGGAAGTGGTTCATGTTCAAATGCAACAAGATCTAGACAATATCCAGCCTTAGGCTGACAATTGGCAAGTAACATTTGCACACCATCACTGAATTCTCCCCCTATCGACATCTTGGTGATTATCATTGACCAGAAACTCAGTTGGATTCACCACATAAACACAGTGGCTACAAGAGCAGGTCAGAGGCTAGGAATACTGTGGTGAGTAACTCACCTCCAGTCTCCCCAAAGACTGTCCAAAATCTACAGGGCACAAACCAGGAGTGTGATAGAATTAATAGTCACTGTTATTGCAAGCCTATTTTCGAACTGCAATAACTAAATTGTGTTCAAGAAAAAAGCTTTTAAAAAAGCACGTTTGTTTAATGCTGCTACATTTTTTCCTTTGAGTTGCCCACAATGGTTTCCTCAGGATTGATCCGAAAGAGATTCTGAGATAACTTGGAAAAGTTGGCAATGCTGATGATCCACGCTGTTGAGTTTCTTTTGCGGCGAGGTAGTTCAAAAATCATCGCGACCCGATTTGGGTTACAGATGTATATTCGCTTGGAGAATCTATCATCAGTTGACTTTGTATTTTGATTAAATGAGCTGGAAATAATGGTGAGTTTCTGTTTACAGAGTGACCGACTGCTGATCAAAGGGGGCCGAGTTGTCAATGATGACCAGTCTTTTTATGCTGACCTGTACATGGAAGATGGCCTCATCAAGTACGTACAGTTTTCTTTGACACCTCATCATGAAATTAGAAATGTACTTGCAACGGCTGTTGTTTGTTTGTGTCTAGGTTTGGCCCCGTGGTCAAGTTATTTTAGTGTGCAACAGTCGTGTTTATATTGAGGGTTAGCGAGTTCAGTTGGCCGAACGGCTGGTTCGCAATACAGAGCGACACCAACATTCTTGTTCCATTCCCCCACTGGCTGAGGTCACCTTCGAGATCCCTCCATCTCAACCTTGCCTGAGGCATGGTGACCCTCAGGTTAAACCACCACTAGTTGTCTCTTTCTCTCTCTAATGAGAGAGCCACTCTATCGTCCAGTAGGACTACAGTATTCAGAACAGCATCTCTGACATGACCTGAGGCTTATTGTATGGAGTAAATGAAGATATAATGCTGAACCATGAGAGAGATTTGGAGCAACGACCAAATGTTTTGGCAAAGAGGGTAGATTTTAAAGGGTGTCTCACAGGAGGAAATTGAAGTGGAGAAGTGTGCGGATGGTAATTCCAGAGTTTAGGGTTTAGGCAATTGAATTGACCAATTCTGGTCTCTTAAACTTCACCGATTTTAATGTTTTAAAAATTCATTCACGGGATGAGGGCGTCGCTGGCTAGGGCAGCATTTATTGCCCATCCCTAATTGCCCAGAGGGCAGTTAAGAGTCAACCACGTTGCTGTGTGTCTGGAGTCACATGTAGGC
Source organism: Rhincodon typus (assembly GCF_021869965.1). Classification (NCBI taxonomy): domain Eukaryota; kingdom Metazoa; phylum Chordata; class Chondrichthyes; order Orectolobiformes; family Rhincodontidae; genus Rhincodon; species Rhincodon typus. The sequence goes on from NC_063343.1 coordinate 6,642,504, forward strand.
CAGACCAGGTAAGGATGGCAGTTTCCTTCCCTAAAGGACATTAGTGAACCAGATGGGTTTTTCCAACAATCGACAATAGATTCATGGTCATCGTTAGACTCTTAATTCCAGATTTTTTGTTTGGTTGATTTCAAATTCTACCATCTACCACCTTGGGATTCGAACCCAGATCCCCAGAACATAAACAGAGTTAACGTTTCGAGTCCAGTGACCCTTCCTCAGAACAGTTCTGACGAAGGGTCACCAGACCCAAAACGTTAACTGTGTTTTTTTCCTTCACAGATGCTGCCAGACCTGCTGAGCTTTTCCAGCAACTTCTGCTTTTGTCCTCAGAACATCACCTGGGTCTCTGGATTAACAACCCAGTGATAATACCAATAGGCCATTGCCTCCCACTAATTCAAAGCTGATATTGCAGAGGGGTGTGGGGCAGGAGATTGCAACAGTGTGGGCTGGGAAAGCAGAAGCCATGTGGAACTTTAAAAAGAAATTTTACAGTCAGGAGCTAGTGTAAGTCAGCAAGTCCCAGGAGTGATAGGTATGTGGGCGTTGATGTAAGGACATGAGCAACAGGGTTTTACATGACCTCAGGATTACGGAGGTTATAATGTGGGAGCCAGTCAGCAGTGAGGTAGACTAATTCACATGTAACAAAAGCACGAACGAGGATTTCAGCAACAGTTGAGCTGAGGATGTTAGATTTTAGATTTAGATTTTTACTGTCGCAAGTACAGGAGTACAGTGAAAAGTGCATAATGTCGCCAGACGTGGCACCACCTTGGGTACAAAGGTACAAAAAAAAGTAGGTATAAAATAATAGGGGAAACAGAGTTTAAAAAGTTAAGCATAGAACATAGAACATTACAGCGCAGTACAGGCCCTTCGGCCCTCGATGTTGCGCCGACGTGTAAAACCAATCTGAAGCCCATCTAACCTAAACTATTCCATTATTATCCATATGTTTATCCAATGACCATTTAAATGCCCTTAAAGTTGGCGAGTCTACTACTTTTGCAGGCAGGGCATTCCACGCCGTTACTACTCTCTGAGTAAAGAACCTACCTCTGACATCTAAAGCATTTCCTTCATAGAATAAATGGAAAAATAAAGAAATAATGTAACTATTAACATTAAAGTCCTTCTTAATATAAACTAGAAAAATAAAGGAATTAAGTTAAAAGTTCAGCAGTCTTTGGGTTCTCCGCTTAGCTTGCTGTTGGGGAGATCTCAGCCACCTGTTCTTGCCGCTACAGATATTGGAGGGAGCTCCCTGTCTGCTCACTCTGGGCATCACTGGGCTGTGATGTATGATGTTGGGTGAAGTCATGGTCCCGATGTATCACTGAGCACAGATAATATGATGTCAATTTAGTAACCAATCCGGTTTATTCTCGGGCAATGTCAGGAGAGTTGGTGCTGTTATCTAGGGGAAGGGAGTTTGAGGATCAGTGGTAAGTCAATTGCAACCCATCACCTCTGGTTCAAGAATAACACCCAACATCTAGTTTTGGCAGTACCACAGATATTTCACGAGGATTTAGTTTGGTATAAATGCTCCATAATTGCTGGTGACACCCAAATCGCAAATACCAGCTTTTGGCCTTTCATGCTTGCATGGGCCAGAGACGTGATGCTTTAAATACAGTGAATTTGTGAACTCAGCGTGTAGCTTGGCATCAGAGAGCAAACAGTGAGAAAGATCTTGGCCGTTTTCAGTGGTATTTTGGTTTGCCGTTGATGGATTGTGTGGACATTGGTTGCCTGTGATGGCCAGGTCTGTCTGGAGTTCGCAGTAAGTGAAAGTGTTAAAATGAGGAGAGCCGCAGAATGGTTGAAAGACTTCTATAGCAAGTCTTATGATATCCGCCAGTTACGCTGCTGCCTGTCGTGATAGTGGCAGTAAATTTTGTTTGGAACTCTTCCCAGTCAGTGGTATATTCAAGTTATCACATTGCTGGAGCTGACATACTGAAAATCAGTTCCAAGCCATACATCTACAGCATCTCTCTTGTCGGCCTTACAGCTTACTTCTGTATTTATGATTGGGATCAAACATCCTGTGTCAAAATTCCTTTGGCATCGTAAGATTTTTGCTGCGGTGAAATCACGTATGGGAATACTGAATCTAGGACTGAGTCCTTCAATCAGAATGGAAATGTCTGGAGTCCCATGATGCCAACATGATGGGGTATGTCTTCATCGCCACGTTCCTCGCCAGATTCATATACTAGCCTGGCTTGTACTTCAGTTTCTGACTGTTCATCGTCATATTTCAAATGACTCTGTTTTCCCCTCATTGTGGGACTGAGATGTCTAACAGATGATCTGAGGGACTTTCTTCTGTCCATACCTGCCCAGTGCCTGACAGGATTTGGAGATACTGATAGATAAGCCATCTGGGAGATACTTCTGGAGCATTCCACATATGTTGGCTGAGAGTTTGGATAGAGTTGGCATGTAAGAGGTCATTGACAGGAACCTATAACCCCTTGTGTGCTTTGAGCAACGTGTTTTATCGTTTTCTTTATCTGAAAATGCTTCAATGACTACAACCTTGTGGTTGGTGCCAGCTGGAAAGAACATGCAGGCTGCATGGCCTTGTTCCCAGAGCTGGCTGTTCTGAGACAGCATCCTCCTCCATTTAAGATAACTAACGCCATTGGAGTGAAGGATAAAAGCAGTTCTCTCCCGGTCCCTGGGATATCTGAATGTTTCCTGCTGTGTGGTGTAGTGTTTATAACGGGTCCCACGGACTATTTGCGCAACGTTAGTCAGCAAGCATTGTTCATTGTTTAGTCTGAGTCATTTAACTCTTCCTTTGTATAGTTTCTGTATGTTTCAATACAGGAATAGTACAACACTAAAAGGAATAGGACTACCTCTGGACAGACTGTTTCACGTGGCCAGTGTGGCATTCAATAGATAGGGGCAGCACGCATGACTCAGTGGTTAGTACTGCTGCCTCACAGTGCCAGGGACCGGGGTCTTGGGCAACTTTGCACATTCTCCCTGTGTCTGCGTGGGCTTTCCTCTGGGTGCTCCGGTTTCCTCCCACAGTCCAAACATTTGCAAGTCAGGTGGGTTGGCCATGCTGAATTGCCCCTAGAGTCCAGGGATGTGCACATTAGCTGGATTAGCCATGGGAAATGCAGGGTTAGAGAGGTGGGGGGGCAGGTCAGTGTGGGATGGTCTTTGGAGGGTCGGTGTGGACTTGATGGGCCGAATGGCCTGCTTCTACTCTTTAAGGATTCTGTGATTCAGTGAGGACAGTTGATTTGTGAATCTTTCTGACTGAGCTGGGCGTAAATTCAACATGACTGATGAGACAAAGTCTCCGGGGCATCATTTCCCCCTTGTATTTGAAGTTGGCAGCTTGTGGTTCTTGCTACACTAGCATTATTCTCCATCTGTCCCATGCGCCCGAGCCCGAAGCTGGCATTGGGGTGCCGAGGATGTGCAAATTGGGTTTACCCTGCCATTGGAAGGACTGCTGTGTAAAATCAGTCATTAGATGGTTTGGGTTTGTATTGTGTATGTCCCTCCCACTTGTTCACTAACCTGCAGGTGGCCATTCATGGTTGGAACCCTCTATCACAAACTGTACTTTCAAAACTCTATATTCCATTTATCTTCTTGGTTCCACAGGGAATTCTGTGGACGGCTGCTAGGCTATGGTTGGTACACTCGCTGTGTAATGGTGAATTGGCCTCTGTTGCTTGCCAGTTTAATCCGTGAGTCCTGTAGCTGGATTTGGCTTGGGCCTCCTCACTATATTTGCAGGCAAGTGGGATGAAATCTCACCTCCTATCCCTTCTGTTTCTTCCCCTTCATTTCTCCTAACATTCAGACATTGCAGAGTAGTAGAGTTCCACTACTCCACTGGTAACCCCTCCCCTGCAATGTTAACCCCCCCCCACCACTTCATCTGAGATGGAGCCCAGCCAGTTGACCTTTGGGTTGAAAGTGGAATGGGAGGAAGTTTGTGGTCAAGCCTCTTTCTTTCCTAGTTTGTCCTCCTGTGTAAGTCAAGAAAGGGGCCCTGTTTCTTTACCTCACCCTGTCAACAACATTTGTGCCGGTTATCACTGCCCAAGTCGATCAGGGACCAAACCCAGGGTCTTCCTCATCTTGTGACTTAGTTTCTCAATTGGGATAGTCTCAAGTAACTTGTCTAGTCGTTTATTTTCCATTAGTAATTCGTTCTTATCATCTCATCTGCCAGTTAGACCACAATATGTGGTGAATATTTCCATTTGCTGAGATCATCGAGTGTGGTAACTTTGCTGTTTTCTTTCTCACGAGACGGAATCATCGTGCGACTAATCAGAATGCATCCGAAAGCCACAGATGTCTGGGTGAAGGGAATTCTTTGGCCCGATGCTCATTCACTGATCTGTACCACGTTGTCTAAATCCGAGCAGGTCATCACTGAGGGGTGACAAGTGATCTGCCAGACTCGGCCAAGACAGGAAGAGGTTAAGAGAGGAATCAGCCAGGATATTGTCACAGTTCGGTGAATTCTGATGGGTAGAACACATTGAGTACAATAGTAAGGAAGCTTTGTTGCCATTGGTAAAGTCACACTTAGAAGACGGTGCACAGTTTTGGTCTCCGTACCTTAGGAAGTTGCTGTTTGAAACAGCAGCTGGACTTGCTGAGTAGAAATCTTATAAAATCTTAGAATACCTACAGTGCAGCTAGAGGCCATTCGGCCCATTAAATCTGCACTGATTCTTCAAAGAGCATTCCACCCAGATGCATCCCCTATCCCTGCATTTTCCCGTGGCTAATTCACCTCCCCTGTTCACCTCTGGACACTGTGGAGCAATTTAGCATGGTCATTCTGCCTAAACTGCACATCTCTGGACTGCGGGAGGAAACCAAAGCACCTGGTGCCAACCCATGCAGGCAATGGGAGAACATGCAAACTCCACTGCGAGAGTGGAATCAAATCCAAGTCCCTGGCGTTGTGAGGCAATGGTGCTAACCACTGAGCCACCGTGCTGCCCGTACCCAGATCTGTCCCTGGTGTTTTGATTCCCAGGCTTAGCAGTGGCCTGATGATTGCTTGATTGATGTCTGGTTCAACAGGCTTTCTCTGGCAGACGCAGCGTGGGTCTTTCACTGGCTATCTGGCCTGCCTGTCAACTCTGTTCCCCTCTCCATGGATGCTTCCAAACCTGCTGAGTATTTCCTGTTTTTACTTCCAATTTTCTGCATCTGCAGTGTTTTGCTTTTAGTCAATCTGTTACATGACCAAGTAAAGTGTTTTAACCAGGGCAGCAGAAGGTTTGCCTAAGTACTTGTCCATTAGGAAGACTATAATTGGTCAGAGTTCCTCCAGTCCATCACGATCCTGACACACATAGGATTGGTGCATGAACATCCAGTGGCAAAAGCATTGAACGTAACTGGGCTGGTTTGAGGACCTTTGTGAATCATTGACTGTTTAGACAAAGTGTTGGAGAGCCCTGCAGAGTTAATCCCATCAGGAGGGGAGTCGAACTTTGCTGTCAACATTACAAATGACCTTCAGGGAAGGTATGAATTTCATAGATGGCTCATAGAATGAGATAGGCAGGAAGAAATCAGAATGGCGACTTTGTTTTTGCACAGGATGAAAGAGAAGGCTGGTGTTCGGGATACACAAGTGTCTGATATTTTTAACGAGAACGTTAACCTAGAGTTTGTTTTGTCTCCATCATCAGACAAATCGGTGACAACCTGATTGTCCCTGGAGGTGTGAAGATCATCGAGGCTCACGGCAAGATGGTTATTCCTGGTGGGATTGATGTGCACACTCGATTTCAGATGCCATACAAGGGCACCACCACCGCTGATGATTTTCTTCAAGGAACGAAGGCAGCTTTGGCAGGGGGCACCACAATGATAAGTGAGTCAAGCAACTTCCTCATTCATACTTCAAAACCCCGTTTGTTGCGTGAAACTATAGTTCAACAAGCCCACATCAATGAGGCATGCCGCACGTGGAAAGAGCGCAGGTTTCGATCAGTCGTGTTTCACACCTGCAGCAACCCTCAATAACTTCACGCTTCCCTGAGATTTGTGAATGAATGTTTGGAATTATAGATGCAGTTTCTTATTTGGGCAATCACAACAAAGTTGAACTGTCGGGTGTCTAATTCTATTTTCAAGTGGCATTGAATGATCCTCAGTGGTTAGCGCTGTTGCCTCACAGCGCCAAGGACCCAGGTTCGATTCCACCCTCAGGCGACTGACTGTGTGGAGTTTGCACATTCTCCCCGCGTCTGCGTGGGTTTCCTCTGGGTGCCCTGGTTTCCTCCTGCAGTCCAGTGATGTGCAGGTTAGGGTGGATTGGCCATGCTAAATTGCCCATGGTGCCCAGGGATTTGCAGGTTAGGTGGATCGGCCATGCTAAATTGCCCATAGTGCCCAGGGATGTGCAGGTTAGGGTGGATTGGCCATGCTAAATTGCCCGTAGTGCCCAGGGATGTGCAGGTTAGGGTGGATTGGCCATGCTAAATTGCCCGTAGTGCCCAGGGATGTGCAGGTTAGGGTGGATCGGCCGTGCTAAATTGCCCATAGTGCCCAAGGATGTGCAGTTTAGGTGGATTAGCCATGCTAAATTGCCCTGTAGTGTGGAGGTGGATTAACCATGGGAAATTGAGGTTTATAGGGTTAGGGTGGGGGTGGGATGCTCTTTGGAGAGTCAGTGTGGAGTTGATGGACCGAATGGCCTGCTTCCACACTGTAGGGATTCTACGATTCTTTGTTATCACTTCCAAATGATGAGCGATCGGGAATGAGTTGCAGGAATAAATGAGGGCTTGGCGTAACCTTTCTTAACTTCACCCTGAGTATTTTGGGCAGAACAGGCCATCCTACAGCTGCTGTGATATCCTGGCCTTGGAGCGAGTATGAAGAGGGGACTGACCACCTGAGTTAGGAGGTTAGACCTATGAGGGACACAAAGGGTATGGGAGGGAAAGGTAATTAAAATCCTGTATGAAATAGCTAAACTAAATCCCAGAATGGTTTTCAGTCTGAATGCCGGCGATAGGACAAATTGGGGTTGTAGGTATAAGCTTAGAATGGATTAGATGAGTATGTGGTTGAGGTGTGACTTCCCTAAATACAAAATGTTGGTGATGCGAGATGCCCCACCAGCGATGTATTCCAAGGACAATGACATTGCAAACTTCAAGAGGGCAATATAGTTTGGCAGACCAGCCTGTCGAAGGGCGCAAATGGTAAGCTGAAGAAAGAAGTGGGCCTTATTTTTGTGGATGGACTTGGACTTGGACTGCTCCACTTCTAACACCACCACCTCGATGTTGCCTTTTCCCACATCAGCCATCTTGTACTTAAATTACAGTTATCATGAAACTGTTAGTTGTTTTTGTGTTTAATTGTGTTGTTAAATTGTGTTGGATTAGGAAGTGTGACCTCTCAAATTGCTTTTAGTGCTGCTAATTAGTTTACTTTAATCCGAAATACTTCCTAAAGACATTTGGATCATGTTAGAGTTGGGGCTGGTGGCAGACGATGTAAAATGAGGCATTCTTTGTGAACACCATCTTCTGGAGCTGGCTGCGTGAGTAAAGGATGGTAATTCCCAAACTATTTTTAAATACAATCCCGTGTTGTGGAAACCTATGTTTTTAGAATGCTCTAGAATTTCCCAGTGTCATGTAACCATCAGTCCATTACTCTGTCCAAGCCACTCCAGCTCAAGGGACTTTTCCTTGGAAGACATGCAAGTGCAGTTTGAGGGTCTTGAACTGGTTAATGTTTGAGCCCTGGGCGATGGGGCTGGTCTCACATCGGCCACAGTTCTGCATATGTAGATGTCAGTAGGAGATTCTTGAGAGTAATTCAACATGGAAACAGACCCTTCGGCCCAACTTGTCCATGCTGACCGGGTTTCCTAAATTGAACTAGCCCCGTTTGCTTGCATACGGCCCATATCCCTCTTAAACCTTTCTTATCAGTGTACCCGCCCAAATGTCTTTTAAATGTTGTAGTTGTACCCTCCTTACCACTTCCTCTGGCATACATGCACTGCCCTCTGTGTGGAAAAAGTTGACCCTCGGGTCCCTTTTTTTAAAAAAATCTTCACCCTCTCACCTTAAACCTACACCCTCTAGTTTTGGGCTCCCCTTCCCTGGGCTACAATACCTATGTCCTGCCTCTAACTGTGAAAAATGCAGAAACTGCTCAAGTCCAGGGTCTGTTTTTGAGCGGTTTCTCTCTTAGTATCTGTAGAAAATCCTTTGGAAACGGCCACGATTTGACGAGGGCCTTGAAATAACTCTACAGAGGCTGATATGCCGTTACCGTGTCACCCTTTATTTACATGTGCATAGTACTTGATGCTGGTCCGGCTTCCTTAGAGTCAGCCCTCAGAATAGAATAGAATAGAAAAGACTTTATTATCACATCCACATGAGTGAGTCCAGTCAAAAGTTTGTAATGTTGCCCCTCAGTGCCATATTAGGTACAGGATACTTAGGTACAGATGCTTTAAGTGTTGTTACAGAATTGAAGTATATTTAAAATATAAAATTAGCATGGGAATACAGAGTTTAAAAAGTTCAGAATGAGAGTAAAAAAGTACCTTTAAAGTACTCAAGTCCTTTTTCACTGAGTCCGTGCCTGCCGGGCTTCAGAACACAAGACCTTGCTGCCTCCATGAGTTATCTCCAAGGCCGGCCCGCGCTCGCAGTGCTCCCGCTCCCTTGCGGGACCCCGGCCCGTGCTCGCAGTGCTCCCGCTCCCTTGCGGGACCCCGGCCCGCGCTCGCAGTGCTTCCGCTCCCTTGCGGGACCCCGGCCCGCGCTCGCAGTGCTCCCGCTCCCTTGCGGGACCCCGGCCCGCGCTCGCAGTGCTCCCGCTCCCTTGCGGGACCCCGGCCCGCGCTCGCAGCGCTCCCGCTCCCTTGCGGGACCCCGGCCCGCGCTCGCAGCGCTCCCGCTCCCTTGCGGGACCCCGGCCCGCGCTCGCAGTCCTCCCGCTCCGGCCACGCCTTGTCTCCCGCGCTGGCCTGGTCTCAGACTCCATTGTCCATTCCTTCCAGGTGGGGTATTTTTAAGAAGTTAAAAGTTGGGCGGGACAGGGGAAGAAAACACTGCAGCCAGAAAGGGGGCAAAAGGGAAAGAAAAAAGAAACGGAACTGGCGAGCAGAGGAGCTCCGGCTGGAGCTTCTTACTGTGCCGCCATCTTAACTGGAAGTGAACAGAACTTCTGACGCTCCTGTTTATATCTGTCAGCCAGGGCGCCCTGATTGGACCCAGTTAACCAGGGATCTCATATTCTAGATGGTCCACTAGGCTGACCTCATTACAGTCACTACAGTCTAATTGTCATTTAGTTTTTCATACACTAGGTATGTTATGTTGACGCGAGTGAATTTTGGTTATCCCAGTCAGCAACTACCTTAGCTGTGTAGCAAAATGCTGTAGTAAACTCCTTCCACTTTTTTTTTATTGCCACATCTCCCCACTTCCGACTGCACCACCTAAATGTTCCCCTTTTCCCACGTCAGCCATCTTGTACTTGGGGTACAGTTGTCATGAAAAAGTCTTGCTTGATCATGTTGTGACAAAAGGCTTAAGAAGTGTGATCTCTCAATGCTTTTTTGCAGCTGATTAACTTAACTCCGGTTTCAGAATTCTAGCTCCCTGAGTGTACGCTTAATGAGCTCAGCTAATCCCAAACGCAATCCTGGAAAAAACAGGAATTTTGATTCTATTCAAAGGGTGTGGGAGTCAGATAGTGTGGCATAAATGCAGCAGTTAACTCAGTGTACTCGAATTGACTGAGGGCTGATGATTTTAAAGAAGAAATTTACATTGTCCATCGCAAAGTTGGACAGTAATATAATTGGCCTCTCAACCCTGCAGAGACACAATCTCTATTTAAGAGAGATTTTTAATTCCAGATTCCAGGCATGAGATATTAGCAATGGTAATGTTGTGTTATCATTTTATTCTAACTGTTGGGAAGATGTAGGTGGGTTAGTATTTGGGTTCATTGCTGTACGAAGAGGCCATATTTATAATCTGTCTTTAAATCTTGATGGAATCTTTAATTGGAGTCATAGAGATTTACAGCATGGAAACAGACCCTTCAGTCCAACTAGTCCACACCAACCAGAAATCTTATAGCAATCTAGCCCTATTTGCCAGCATTTGGCTCATATCCCTCTAAACCCTTCCTATTCATATACCCGTCCAGGTGCCTTTTAAATGTTGTAATTGTACCAGCCTCCTCCACTTCCTCTGGCAGTTCATTCCATACACGCACCACCCTCCTGCGTGAAAATGTTGCCCCTTAAGTCCCCTTTAAATCTTTCCCCTCTCGCCTTAAACCAATGTCCTCTAATTTGCTCCTGTACAGGTTTGTGATATAATCGGGGTGCTTTAAAGACTTTCTGTACATCTGTGGTAAGCATGCATGAACCCACCCTGGTGATATTTTGAATTTTGTGCATTTAAGAATCACATTGGACTCCCCTACCCTGGGGAAAAGACCTTGGCTATTCAGCCTATCCATGCCCCTCATGATTTTATAAACCTCTATAAGGTCACCCCTCAGCCTCCGATGCTCCAGGGAAAATAGCCCCAGTCTACTCAGCCTCTCCCTGTAGCTCAAACCCTCCAACCCTGGCAACATCCTAATAATTTTTTTTCTGAATCCTTTCAAGTTTCACAACACTTTTCCTATAGCATTCTTTTCAAGATTTTTTAAGAAATATATTTTTAAGAAGGTTGATCTCTTAATGATTGATCCATTTGAAAATTTCTTGGATTTAAAAATAAAACTGGTCCATGCGGCGTGGTGACCTTGCCCTGGAAGCAATACGCACAGGAAGAAGGTTAAGACCAGAGATCATGTGGCCTGACGTTCAAAGGATAGTGATTGTCAATAAAGTTGGAAGCTGAAGACAATCAACACGTAGATACAGACACTAAGAGAAAGCAGATAGATAGAAAATAAAACACAGAATTTACATTTGGAGAAGGCAAAGTGAAAAGGTTAATTTTATTTTTGGCAATTAGAAGTAAAACAGAACATCAGACATGATTTAGGGAAGCAGAGCGTAAATGAGTTTAAAGGTCTGGTTCCTGAAACGTGGTCAGTTATGTGAAAGGGCTATTTTCTATCACAGAATCAGATTAGGAAGCAGGTGTTTTTCAGTTGTTCATAGCATAGAATCTCTACAATGCAGAAACAGGCCATTTGGCCCATCGAGTCCGCACCGAGCCTCCAAAGAGCTTCCCCCTCCACCCCTGCCAAAGTCCCACATTTCCCATGGCTAACCCACCTAGCTTGCACATCCCTGGGCACTATGGGGCAATTTAGCATGGCCAATCCACCCTAACCTGCACATCTTTGGACTGTGGGAGGAAACTGGAGCACCCGGGGGAAACCCATGCTGATTTTATTTCGGCTGATAAGGAGCTCTCTTAAATGCTACACCATTATGGCTGTCGTGACCCGAGTAGGAGAGGGTTGGTTAGATGTGTGCTATATCAGTGTAGGCTGAATCTGGAGATATTGGATAATGCATACTGACCAGTCAATGTAACTTGGGATTAATCAATTTGAGTAAAATTGTCAGATTGCACATGACACCATATTTGTGCAGGGAGACATGTGAGTGCTTGAGGTTGTGTAACAGATATCCTTGTTGTGTTGACTATTTAAAGTGGAATTTTTCCCTCTTAATTGAAGTATCAGTTGCCTGCTAATTGACTTTTAATTTGTACTGATTTCTGACTTGTGTCGAAGTGGAAGATACAAAAATGAAAACTATTTGGTGATTTCTTAACTTGGAGATGCAAATTGATCAAGTTTGGTTTACAGATGCCTGTGGTGATTGTAGTTGTTGTCTGTTTGTGACTACCGAAGAATTGCGCTTGTATCTGTCACAGCACTGATGCTGCAAACTCATTCCCCTTCTATCATCAGGCCAAATCTGTGACAACAAAGTATAAAGGTTTGTGAGTCAGGCGGCATCAGTGGAGAGAGGGGACAAGCTAACATTTCATGTCTAGATGACTCTGCATCAGAACTCTGATGAAGAGGCGTCTAGACTTGAAACGTTAACTTGTGCTCTCTCTCCCCATGGATGCTGCCTGACCTGCTGTGATTTCCAGAAGTTTTTTTTGTTTCCAGTACAGATTCCAGCATCTGCAGTAATTTGCTCCTCTACAGGTTTGTGCTTTAAAGACTTTCTCTACGTCTGTGGTAAGCATGCATGAACGCACCCTGGTGATATTTTCAATTTTGTGCATTTAAGAATCACTTTGTAAAGCTGTGCTCCTGTGTAGGCTCTTGGTGTGGTGGTGAAGTGTCTTTAGGCACTTCACAGACCGGTAGGTCAGACACCAAGCAGGAACTGGGGAAAGGTCAAGGAAGGTGCTGACCCCATTCGCAACCAGTGGCAGGTTTTGAGAACGTTATTGAAGATATCATGGTCAAAAAAGGTCATAACAGCAAGTTGCTTCAATCTATCACTTTCTAAAATAAAGAAAAAATGTCCCAAATGTAATCTCCACCCCTCGTCCCAACCTGCAAACAAAAATCGAAACCAAAAGAAGAATTTAGGAGAGAATGATGTTGGATTAAAAAGGATGTTGACATGGAAGGTGGAGGTGGAGGTCCAGAAGAGTTTACTGAGATAAGAATTAGAGTGCACACAGGCCATTTGGTCTGTGCTGGTGATTATGCTGTGTACAAACCACCTCTTTTCATGCTTTTTGATTCCTTTCTCTCTCATGTGCTAAGTTATTCTTTTAAATGCACCCGTGGTACGAGTTGCAAAGAACTTCACCTGGCAACAGGTTGCACATTGTTGTTTGTTATCCCAGTAAGAAATTGAAATGAAACCACCCAGAGATGGGGGTGGTGATGAGTGAAGTTTGTGGCATTGGTGTCTGATGTAGAGGGAGAGGGTTCTCACCATTGTTCAGATGCCAAAACATGCAGACTGTATAAATAGTTCCCCTACATTGCACAGTGATGACACCTCACAAAATAATTTGTCGGTTTAGAAGCACTTCGAGATAATCTGGAGATGATAAAGGGCCTTATGCAAGTGCAAGTTCATTCTTTCTTGACTTACCTTTTTGCAGGGAGCGATTCCAAAGCACACAGTCACGGTTTTTCTCTTTTCTGTTGTGCAGAATTCCTCAGTAAGTGCTAAAGATTTGTTATTGTCTGCTGCATATTGGCCTGCACAGGACTAAGTTTACTGCCAATTTTTTCAGAAGTCGCATTGGTTTTGTGCAAATTATGTGGTGTGTTTTTGTTTGGATTGTGTTTGATGGATGAGTGATTTGATGCTATGTGCTCTGCAAACAGCCCCCATTCCAATTTAATTTGTGATCCAGTGGGCTTTTTTTTTTCATCATCCTCTTAACAGGAGCATTTCTGTCGTTGATGGATTAAAATTTCCCAAGGCACTTTACAGGAACTTTGTCACACAACTAACAAGGAGCCATGCACAGATATTCCAGCTGGTGATCAGATATTTTAAGTTTCTTAAAGAGAGAGTGAGACCGAAGCATTTATTTGGAGGTTGTTCAGAATCTGGACTCCGAGAAGCTAAAGGCACTGTTGCCAGTGAAAAAAGTAATGAAACTTAGTGCAAGATTCTAGAATAGGAGGGCTGCATAGGTCATAGTAGATTAACCCGCCATACTTTGGGGGCTGTAATGGTCACAGATGGATTTCTTCTGCTTTTGATAGCTCTTCCTGAACAAAGACGTACTGCCACTACAGAACTGGATAGTTCAAACTTTGTCACTTGGAGTATATGTACTTTGAGTTAGTCTTGAGACAACCTATTTTGCCTAGAAGTAGTTCCTGTTTTTAAAATGTTTGTAAGGAAAGGAAAATGTGGTGAAGCATTTCAATGTCATTTATCAATTGGATTAAATTTGGGTTCCATTGCGTTATACTTGAGTCAGGTCCTCAGATTTTTTTAAACAATAAAACTGCATTTGCTACATTGTTCAGTAACATCCTAAGGGCTTCTTGGAAGGAATCATTTTGGAGTGCAGCATTTGTAATGCAGGCAGTTGCAGCAGTCAGTATGCACACAGAAGGATCCCACAAGAGGTAGTTGGATAATTGGCTACAAAAGGAATGTCAGCCTGAAGAACAGAAGAGTACTCTGTTCCTCTCCTATTGCCACAAGGACTTGAACCATGATAATCTGATTCAAAGTGGAAGTGTTGCAAGTTGAGCCAAATCTGATATCAAACATATTACAAATCCCAGATTCCACTGTTGCATTCTGACTATTCTGAAGACCAAAGGCTATGCAGGTTTCTTCAGGGGTGGGGGGTTGAATTCTGGTTGGACTTCCTTGAGGGCTGCTTAAGGTGAGGAATGGAAACCTCCACATTCAGTCTCAGCATCCAGACTTCCGGCATTGAGTGGGAAAGTACTTGTTTGATGGAGAGGAAAACTGTGTATGAACAGTGATCCTCCATGCTTGACCCAGAACAGATCTCCCTCCTGTCACTGTGACGTTTGGAGTTCCTGTCTTTTAATTGCCATTTGGAGGATAATTGCCAAATTTTGATGCAGGTCATGCTGAGTTGCAGCCAATGGGTTAGTGTTCTCCAGAAATTAGGTTAGAATTGATTAAACCAACCCCACTGCCTTAGAGTCGTAGAGATGTACAGTTTGGAAACAGACCCTTCATGCCAACCAAATATCCTAAGCTGATCTAGTCCCATTTGCCAGCATTTGGCCCATATCCCTCTAAACCCTTCCTATTCATGTACCCATCCAGCTGCCTTTACAGGTTCCTTCCAGCCAGATAGAAAGCAGTGCTTTTCCTCTCATTGCTGCCCAGTCTTCGTATGGAATACTCAAGCTATATCGTGACTCATTATTGAGGTGTAACACACTGTAGATTATTGGTATTTTGCATATCTAGTCTAGGAATACACTGATAGACTATGAAGAGAGGGTATAATAGAAGAACCATAGAATCCCTACAGTGTGGACGCAGGCCATTCAGCCCACACTGACCCTCTGAAGAGCATCTTCCTGCCAGACGTACACCCCCGTACTCTATTCCTACATTTCCTGTGGCCAATCCACCTAGCCTGCACATGTTTGGATTGAGGGAGGAAACTGGAACACCTGGAGGGAACCCACGCAGACAAAGGGAGAATGTGCAAACTCCACACAGTTGCCTGAGTTTGGGATCGAACCCGGGTCCCTGGTGCTGTGAGCAGCATTGCTAAGCGATGAACCACCATGCTACCCAGGTAGGGTGCTGCTGTGGTGCTAATGATAAATCAAAGCTCTTCTAGCCATTGAGATTCTATCAAGTACCTGGCAGAGCCCAAATACATTGATAGAAATGTCGAAAGTAATCAGTTTGTTGATTACTCATCCTGACCTGGAGGACCAATTGCTCTGCTGGTGCTGGTAGAGGTCCCTCTGGTTCATTCGGAGGTCTAATAGTGAACAGGGCTAGACGGGGAGGATTCTCCTGGTGACTGGGGAGTCCAGAACCAGGGATCACAGTTTAAGGACACAGGCTCAGCCGTTTAGGAATGAGATGAGGAGAGTGTCTTTACCCAGACAGCGGTTGAGCCTGTGGAATTCTGAACCAGAGAAAGAAGTTGAAGTCAAAATATTGAATGTCTTCAAGAAGGAGGAAGGTATAGACGTTCAGGCTGAAGGGATGAGAGGGTTTGGAACAAAAGTGGGAACAGGGCACGGAGCTGGATGGTCAGCCATGAATATGTTGAATGGCAAGCAGGCTCAAAGGGCCGAATGGCCTCCTGCTCTATTTTCTATGTTTCTGTGACATTTGTGCTTTAGGACAGAAATTTAAAGCGATGGTCCGACTATCTTCTCAAGTGGATGTAAAAGAGCCAGTGACATTATTCTGTGTGAGCTGTGCGGGTCTCCTACTCCAACCAGTATTTATCAAGGAGGTAGATTAGGTGGTCATGTAATTCCCTTCAGTTTTGGTTAACTAAACAGCATATTGTCAGGTCACAACACCCATTCTGTGTGATTCAGATTGCACTTCAATGGCCACGATGATGTGGTTTGAACTTGCTGAGTTCATGAAAGACACAGTACAAATGCAAATTGACTCTTTTGTTGTCTAAGTGGTGACTTGCTCTGTTTTCTGATCACTGACTGATACTGACTTTTTACATAATCCACACTGAACACTTTGTCGTCGGTCCCAGCTCCAAATAAATTTATAACGTGGGGTGGCCTGAGCAATATGCCAGAACTGCGCAAATAAAAAAGTGACACTCCTGTTATAGAGTCATGCAGCACGGAAACAGACCTTTTGGTCCAACCAGTCCATGCCGAACAATATCCCAAACTAGGAGATAGTAGGAATTGCCGATGCTGGATTCTGAGATAACAAGGTGTAGAGCTGGATGAACACGGCAGGCCAAGCAGCATCAGAGGAGCAGGAAGGCTGACGTTTCGGGTCTAGACCCTTCTCCATTAAAAAAGGGTTCATTTTGTCTGAAGAAGGGTCCCGACCCGAAACGTCAGCTTTCCTGCTCCTCTGATGCTGCCTGGCCTGCTGTGTTCATCCAGCTCTACACCTTGTTATAATCTCAAACTAAACTTGTCCCACCTGCCTGCTCCTGGCCCATATCCCTCCAAACCTTCTCTATTCATGTACTTATCCAAATGTTTTTTTAAATGTTGTCATTGTATCCACATCCACCACTTCTCCTGGAAGTTCATTCCACATGCAAAGCACCCTCGGTGTAAAAATAAAATCCCCCTCATGTCTTTTTAAAATTTCTCACCTCACCTTCAAAATGTGTCCCCTGGTCTTAAAATCCCCCACCCTAGGGAAAAGACAACCACATTAACTATATGTACACCCCCCATTATTTTATAAACTTCTATAAGGTCGCCTCTCAACCCTGTAAGCTCCAGTGAAAAAGGTCCCAGCCTTTCTTTAGAACTCAAACCTTCCAGACCCGGCAACATCCTGGTAAATCTCTTCTGAACCGTCTCTGTGACGTTATGGCTGGGTGTGAGTCCAGTTTGGATTGTGACCTTGAGTGCAGCTGAGGAAATTTGAATTGAGCCAGATTTAACTCACTGGCTTAAGGGATTGAAGTGCGGCTTCATGTTCCAGTTTCACCAGAGCACACAAGGCTCAGCAACTGTCATGAGCGTTTTCTGAATGCTCCCAAAGAAGAGGCAATGAGAAAGGGGTTAAACACACTGTACCTTGCCCCCTCCAGTTGACTCAACCGACAACAGAAATGTCTCCAGAGTGTGCACAGCCCAGCTATACTGGTAAGCCACACAGCCCGAAAAGAGTGAGTGGTCAGAGATAGCTGCGTGCCTAACCTGCTTGGCACAGTTCACATCCTGCTTGGAGGTGATGCAACATTGTGTGATGAGCAGTCCAAAGGAACACTTCCACATGGGCTGCGACTCAGGAAGCTAAAGGAGAGAAATTTGCGATTCGTGTAGCGTGCCAACAGAAAACCGTTAAATTTCCAGCAATGTTTGTGGACTGACGTCCAGAGGAATGTCAGGAGAGCAGTGTAATCTTTAAAGTAACGTCACCATTTTGTGGCGAACCTGTGGGTGTCTTGCATGACAGCCTCCCGCTCTGGTGATCTTTTGTGAGCGGTCTGCTTGTGACAAGAAAGAAATGTGACTGCTCGGAAGAAAAAAGTAACTTGGATTTAAATAACTTCGAGACCTCAGGTTGCCTGAAAACACTGGACCGCCAATGAAATAGTTTTGAGATGTGGTCACCGTTGTTAACGTGCGAAACCTGGCTGCCAATTTTGCATGGGAGATTGTGCAAATAGCAATGAGGGATAGTAAAGGAAGGACAGTGGGGCTGCTCTCTCATTAGAGAGAATGAGAGGTGATTGTAACATGAGGGTCACCACACCTCAGGCAAGGGTGAGAAGGTGGGCCCTTCATGGTGACCTCCGCTTGTGCTGTAATTGAACCCATGCTCACAAACCAGCTGTCCAGCCAACTGAGCTAACAGGTCCCCAGTGTGAGACTGACGAGGTAATCTAAGCCAGTTAATGGCTGAGGAATGTATTGTGACATGATTACCAGATTACACTTAGCAACTCTTCAGTATCCTCTTAGAATGGGGACAGAAACAAAAATTACTGGAGAAAATTAGCAGGTTCTGGCTGCATCTGTGGAGAGAGGAAAAAATTCTGAAGAATTGGACTTGAAATTCCAGGGGCATCTGAGGACTGAAATTGAGGGGTATGTTACTGGACTTGAAATATTAACACAAAGGATTCAGAAAAGATTTACAAGGATGTTTCCAGGGTTGGAGGGTTTGAGCTATAGGGAGAGGCTCAATAGGCTGGGGCTATTTTTTCCCTGCAGTGTTGGAGACCGAGAGGTGACCTTGGAGAAGATATAAAATCATCATAGAATCCCTACGGTGTGGAAACAGGCCATTTGGCCCAACAAGTCTGTGCTGACTCTCTGAAGATCATCTCACCCAGACTCACCCCCATACACTGTATTTCCCATGGTTAATCCAGCTAGCCAACACCTCCCTGGACACTGGGCAATTTAGCATGGCCAATACGCCAAACCTGCACATCTTTTGGACTGTAGGAGGAAACCAGAGCAAACCCATGCACACATAGGGAGAATGTGCAAACTTCACACAGACAGTCACCCGAGGCTGGAATTCAACTCAGGTCTCCAATGCTGTGAGGCAGCAGTGCGAACTACTGAGCCACTGTGCCACCCCTAGATCCATGGGGGGCATGGATTGGGTGTATAGCCAAGGTCTTTTGCCCAGGGTAGGGGAGTCCAAAACTGGAAGACATAGGTTCAAGCTGAGAGAATAAAGATATAAAGGGGACCTGAGGGACAACATTTAGATGCAGAGGGCGGTGCATGTATGGAACGATCTGCCAGAGGAAGTGGTGGAGGCTGGTGTAATTACGACATTTAAAAGGCATCTGGATGGGTACATGAATAGGAAGGGTTTAGTAGGATATGGGCCAAATGCTGGCAAATGGGACCAGATTAATTTAGGAAATCTGTTCAGCATAGACGTGTTGGACTGAAGGGTCTGTTTCCGTGCTGTACATCTCTATAACTGTCCGAAGATACTGCCAGACCTACTGAGTTTCTCCAGCAATTGTTTCCAATTTCCAACGTCCGCAGTTCTTCGTTTAATTCTCTGAAAATTGAGGCCTTAATTTCACAAGAGGAAGATTCAATGGATCTGCGATGGTAAGTGATGTGTTAGGAGGGGTTTAGATGTGTATTATTTTTACAACAAGTGAGACACAGTACAACAAACGAGGTAGGAGCACAAAAATGTAAGTAATTTTTTTTTAATTTGCAAGTTGTGACACAACAACAAGGAGTTCCATTCACATGTAAAGCATTATCCACTTTCAACCCCACTTCCTTCTCTCTTGTCTGTTGGCCCCTGAGAGAGACAGCTATCCCACTATATTTCCTGCAGGCAAACATCTGAGAGTGTTTATAAAGATGGATTTGTGAGTACAGTACACGATTGGCAAAAAAAAATCCTTTGCAATGAGACCTGAATATTGTGAACAGTGTATCAGTCACATTTTCTAAGCTGCTGATTCTTTCGCTGATGAAAGAATGTGACACCATTAGTCGTCGTGTTTCCTTGAGTCTACATTCTTGTGTCGAGTTAGTGATTTGATTCAACAAGACGTTGTCTCACAGAAGTAGCATTGAGATGTGAAGTCCCTGATCCACCATCCTTTGTCATTTATATCAGTAATTATGTGATAATCTTTGAGAACATTCCTGAAATGCTTAACTGCATTCATTCCATTGACACGGCACCTCATAGTTGTCCCACATTAGTCTCGATTATCCTCGAAACAACTTTTGGAATTTTACTTCTGTGTTTCTCATGTAGCAGGATTACAAGGAAGGGGTTTAGGAAGGTGGGTATGGGTGGAATGCTCTTTGGAGGGTCAGTGTGGACTCAATGGGCTGAATGGCCTGCTTCCGCACTATAGGAATACTAGGAACAGGATAACACTTGTGGATTGGGGCAAAATTCAGTAAATGGAGATCGGACTAGGATCCTGGTGTTCCTGCAACTCCACACTCCTGTGCTTCTCTTACTGCATTGTTGGTGATCACAATGCCTGGACTTCTCCAATGGTCTCTTCCTCCCACACACCCTGTCCTCCTTTTCATAATATTGTTTAACACCCACTTTTTTTTTAAACCAAGGTGTCGTTTAGTTCAGTTGGCTGAATGGTTGGCTTGAGATGCCAACAGTGGGGGTTCATCTGTCACACTGGCTGAGGTTACCATGATCTCTGAGGCATGGTGACTCTTGGGTATGTGTCTCTCTCTCTCTCTTTCTCTCACTCTCTGTGGCAACTTTACTTTTTAACAAGCAGTTAGCCACCAGTCCAACTGTCTGCTGCTCGGGCTTGATAGCACACCTGTGAAAATAGTTCGGGTTTTGATAATGTCAAAGGCACTATCCAAATACAAGTTTGTATCATGTAGAACAGAGCCACTCACCTAGCGCGTCCTTCAGTCTTCAAAAATGTAATGTTAAATTTGTTGTAAAAAGTGGTGCTAAAATAACTATGGCTTCTGAATTGGGCTCCATTCAGAAACCAACAAGTCACCTTATTTGTAAAATTTGGATTGAATTTAGCAGTCATACACTAGGTCTTGGGGGATACACTGGTGCAGTGTGTAGTGGTCCTGCCTCCATCAGAAACTCTAAGTTAGTGCGACAAGCTACGAATCTTTCCAACTCTTAGCAACGGCAGGCAGTGAGAATGGGAGGGAGTAAAACAGAAGTTGCTGGGAAAGCTCAGCAGGTGTGGCAGCATCTGTGATGGATAAAAACGGAGTTAACGTTTTGGGTCCAGATCGCCGGACCCGAAACATTAACTGTGATTTTCTTTCTTCACAGATGCTGCCACACTTTTTGAGTTTTTCCAGCAACTTCTGTTTTTGTTCCTGATTTACAGCATCCGCAGTTCTTTCGGTTTTTATTTAGAATGGGAGGGGTTCCTGGTCCACCAAGTGTTGAAAGAGCTTCTGCCAGTACTATTCATAGCTCTAGACTACAATGTGTGACTTAGCGCAGCAATTTTGACTTCCTCTGTAAATTGTAACACTCCACACACTGGCCTCAGATGTGTGACCATTGGGTGCTTCCAGTTGAGTTCCTTTTCTGAAATGTGAATGGTTTGGCTCGGTCACTAAAGGTAGTTGTGCATCA
>NC_063343.1:6664156-6727300 GCF_021869965.1 Rhincodon typus
CGGATTCTCCAGCATCTGCAGTTCCTACTATCTCTTAATCAGAGACCTGCCCTGTATTCATGACAGAAACCAATCATTAACAACCATGAAAGTGGATTTGTCCAATATTTGGATTTGTGGAACTAAAGTTGGAAGCTGCAGCTGTAATTTTTGACGTGCAAATGGCAAAACTGTTCATTGCACTGTTGCCCTTGAGACAGGACAGATGTAATCGACCACAATGATTTCCAGAAAAGGTTCATCTTTGCGTGGCTTGAGAGATTATCAGGGGCCCTGCCTTCCCAATTCCAAATTGTTACATATTCAGAATTCTTGGGCACCCTGTTGTTTTAATGGGTTAAGGATCTCGACTGATCGGAAGAATCCTGTTATCAAGATCAATTCAGGGAAACTACCATCGTCCCTTGAAAATTCCTCATTCTCTCTTGTGGTTTCGGCAAATGGCGAGTTGAAACTGAGAATTATAGAATCCCTACAGGGTGGAAGCAGGCCATTCGGCCCATCAAGTCTGCACCAACCCGTCAAAGAGCATCCCATCCGGACCCGCCCCACCTCTCCCCACTAACCCTGCAAAAACGGTGGTGAATCCATCCATCCTGTACATCCCTAGCCACCATGGGGCAATTTATCACGGCCAGTTCACCTAACCAGCACATCTTTGGATTGTGGGAGGAAACCCACGCAGACATGGGGTGCATGTGCAAACTCCAGACAGGAATTCCCCCGAGGGTGGAATTGAACCCAGGTTCCTGGCCCTGTGAGGCAGCAGTGGAGGCTACATAAGTGTACATGCTTGGAGTGGCTGGTTTGGAAATCTCCCTGCTCAAACAATGGATTTTGCTCAGATGAGAGGGAATTTGGATTATGTTGTTTCTTTTACGTTTATTTCAAAATTAACTCCTGTCAAATTAAATTAACATTAAGTAAAATTAAGTGTCTCTGCCACTTCAAAAAGTGTTCAACTGTTCAGTAACTGCTGAAGTTCATTTTGAATGGATTTTCGATAGGTTACACTCAGTGATCTGTCCCTTTATAATTGAGGACCATTCTCAATTATTCAGACTTCCAGATGTTTGCAATACAGAGGCTGTTTAATCCATCACATCTGTACCAGTCGACAAATATCTGACCACACTCATCCCGTTTTCCAGCTCTTGCCTCATAGTCCTGGAGGTTATGACAATGCAAGTGAATCTCTAACTTGAATTAAGCAACTTTCTGTCTCAACCAACATTTCAGGCAGTGATTTCCAGACTCTTCCCCACCCTCTGTGTGAAAAATTTCTCCTCCACTCCCCTCTTAGCCTTCTTCATCTTCCTTTAAATCTCTGCCCCCTGGTTATTGACTGCTTGATAATGGGGATAAAAGCCTTCCTATCCACCTTATCTGTACCCTTCATAATTTTGTACATTTCTATCGGGTTCCCTGTCAGCCGTCACTGCTCCAAGGAAATAACCCAAGACTTAGCCAACAAGGTGTGGAGCTGGACGAACACAGCAGGCCATGCAGTATCAGAGGAGCAGGAAAGCTGACGTTTTGGCTCTGGACCACTGAAGGAGGGTCTCGACCCGAAACGTCAGCTTTCCTGCTCCTCTGATGCTGCCTGGCCTGCTGTGTTCATCCAGCTCCACACTGTGTTATCTCAGACTCCAGCGTCGGCAGTTCCGACTATCTCCAAGGCTTAGCCAATCTTTTCTCATAGTTCAGACCTGCAGCCCTGTTAGCACCCTGGTAAGTTTGTTTTGTGTACACTTTAGTGCCATACATCCTTCCTTTAATGCATTGGCAATAGCTGCACACAGTACTCCAGTTGTGACCTAATCAGTGTTTTGTGCAGTTCCAACATAACCTCCCCACCCTTTTTATTCTGACTATTAAAGGCAAGTGTTCCCATGTGCTGCCTTAGCCAAATTATCTACTTGTTATGTTACTTCCTGGAACTTGTGGGTATGCAAGCCGAGGTCCTTCTGATCTTCAGTACTGTCTGGGGTCCTACAATTCATGGTGCAATCCCTTGCTTTGCTAGACCTCCTCAAGTGCATTAACGCTCACTTTTCTGGGTTGAATTTCATTTGTCATTGCTCTACCAATCTGTTAATGTCTTCCTGCAGTATTTTTTTCTACCCCACCAACTAAATTTACTGTCCTACCCATTTTCCTCATCCACGGTTGTCTTGGTCATATAGTTAAGTTCAAATCATTAATGTACACCACAAGGGGCCCCAGTACTGGGCCCCACGGATCCCCACTGCAAACAGGTTTCCATTCACCCAAATATCCCTTGACTGTTACCCTCTGCCTCCTGCCTCTGAGCCAGTTTTGGATCCAATGTGCCCCGTACATGGATCCCATGGGCTTTTTTCTTCTTTATCACAGTCTTGCTAAAGTCCATGTTGATCACATCAAATGCATCACCCTCATCAACTCTCCTGCTCGGCTCCTCAAAAGATTGTTCAAACTTGTCAAACATGCCCTTCCCGTAGCAAATCTATACTAACAATCAGTGTCTCTCCAAGTGCAAATATCTTCTGTCCCTCTGAATTCTTTCTCATAACTTCTCCACCTCTGAGGTTAGACTGACTAGCCTGTAATTTTCCCTTCCTCCTGCTTTCAGGACAATGATAATGGTCCTCTGGCTTCATAGACCTTAATAGAATCCCTACAGTGTGGAAACAGGCCCTGCAGCCCAACAAGTCCACACTGACCCTTGGAGGGTCCCACCCAGACCCATCCCCCTATAACCCACCTAAGCTACACATCCCTGAGCACTATGGACAATTTAGCATGGCCAATCCACCTAACCTGCACGTCTTCAGACTGCGGGAGGAAAACCGAGCATCCGGAGGAAACCTACAGAGACATTGGGAGAATGTGCAAACTCCACACAGTCGCCCAAGGGTGAAATCGAACCTGGGTCCCTGGCACTGTGAGGCAGCAGTGCTAACCACTGAGCCGCCCTGTGGCCAAAATGTATCTGAAAATTACTTTCAGGACTCCTGATATCTCCTTCCTTGCCTCCCTCTACAGTCTGGGGCATAACTCATCCAGAACTGCAAATTTATCCACTTTTATGACTGCTAAACCTGCTCTCCATGCTAATTTTTTCTAATATTTCTCTGTCCTCCCCATCCCCCAGAGTGTCATTGCCAGTAAATCTACAGTGGTTCACGAGACTTTTTTTATGAACAGCAGTGGGGGTGAGGAAGATGATCCAAATTTCAATCGTTGGGAATAGTGTCAACTTCAGAGTAAATCAACTGGAAGCATTGGCCCTTTGGGTCAATCAGTCACTATGCAGAGTTGTCTACTTTACTTGCCTGATTGAATCCTGAGTGAACACACTTACTTGTGCTTAATTTATATCCAATTAACTAGCTCTTTCTGGCTTCTTTGGGGAAATCTTCAATGCCTGGGCTGCTCATTTTTTTTGTTTTTTTTTTGCATGTATTGCCCCTCATGGGGCAGTTTTAAGCATTGGGATTTTAGTTTTGGAGATGAAATAATTGATATGTTAGGACCTTGGCACCTGCCTCATCTGCTGTTACTCCTCGTGTCTGTCTGACTCAGTTCCACCAATTCGTTTTTGCAGCAAAGGGATTGGCCAAACTGGTGATATTGGAAATTGGGGTTTATGTTCTGAAGCCCTTGCACTGGAACCTCACTATAGTGTGAAAATGAGGGAATATGGGTTATGCTGCCATATTGTTGGCCCTCCGTTTCGGGAGTCCCATGCGTCAGTGTTCTGAAGGAAGAAGCCACAGAAAAACCTTTTGGATATTTTGAAAGAATCATAAAATCCATGTGGAATGGCCATTCAGCCCATCAAGTCCATACCAACCTGTGAAGAGCGACCCACCCTCCCCCAGCCTATCCTTGTAACCCTGCTTTTCCCCTGGCTAACCCACTTAGCCTGCACATCCCTGGACACCAGTGGCCATTTAACACGGCCAATCCACCTTAATCTGCACATCTTTCAACTGTGGGAAGAAACCAGAGCATCTAGAGGAAACCCACGCAGACACAGGGAGAATATGCAAACTCCACACAGTTGCCCCGGGGTGGAATCAAATCTGGGTCTCCAGTGCTGTGAGGCAGCAGTGCTCACCACTGAGCCACCATTTTCTGGAATTAAAGTTAGCACCTCGAAGCACCCCAGTGACTGTGCACTCCTCCATTCACTAAAAGTAAGCCCCAATTTCCTGGTATTCTGTGAATTGGAATGGGTCTCTGTCCGAAGTGTGGGACCTGGAAAGCATTATCAGCTGGGAGTTTGCTGGAATGGATTTATTGACAGGCCACACCACTTGGCACATTCCTGCTGAGGCTTGCAAACACACTCTGGGAAAATAATCGGCTTGTGCTGGAGCTTGCCTTGCAGCTGCCTACGTTCTTGGATAAGGAATAATATCTGCTAGGCCCTGGGAACCTTGGGTGGTTGCACAGAACAGACCATCCCTAAGATGCCATACCCTCCCCCTTCCTCTGTGGCTGCACGATAAAGAAAGATCTGGGTTTATTTCACTCCTCCGACCTGCATATAGACTAGATAAACCAGTTAAACAATAGAGCTGTGTGGATGAGTTACTGTAGTGTGTTAGGGATGGTTTTCTAGAGCAGTATGTTGCAGCCATGCTGTCCAGCATTATGTAATGAAGAAAGGGCTAATTGACAATCTCACTGTCCAAGAACCTTTAGGGATGAGTGACCAAAATATGATAGCATTTTACATTGTTTGAAAATGAATAGGTTAATCTGAGCCAAGGTTGCTAAATTAGAATAAGGGAACTTATGTAGTATAGGGATGTGCAGGCTAGGTGCTTTGGTCACGAGAAATGCAGGATTACAGGGATAGGGTAGGGGGATTATGATGCTCTTTGGAGGGTCGGTGTGGACTCAATGGGCTGAATGGCCTGCTTCCACAGTGTAGGGATTCTATGAGGTACTATTTGGCTGAGTTGGATTGGAAAAATACATTAAAAGGCATGACTGCACAAAGCCAACAGATAGTAATCGCTCTATAAAGACATAACTTCCAGCTAGCCATCCCTATGCAGCTTACAAATATACATCCCTTCAAAAAGATTTTTTAAAAAACTCAAGGTCAGTTGACTGTGGTTAGCAAAGGAGGTTCAAGATTGTAGAAAAGGCCTATAAAGCTGTCAGTAACAGCACTAATTCTGAGGCTTCCAGAATACAACAAAGAAAGGGAGAACAGAGTATGAATGAAATCTAGCAACAAAAACACAAATATGAGCTGGAAATCATTCCGTAGACACAAACGAAATATTTGGCTAAAACAGAGTCAGGATTAATGATGGGGAATAGAGAAATGGCACAGAACTAAATGATTACTTTGTTCCGTTTTTCCCTGAGGAAGATGCCAGAAATCTCCCAGAACAAATGATCGGAGCTGCAAGACAGAATAAGGAGGTGAAGGAAATTGACGTTAGTAAGAAGGGGAAATTAATGTTGATGAAAATCCCAGGACCTGAAGGGCTACATCCCAGATTGTTGAAGGAGGTGACTATCGAGATAATCAAGGCATTGAATGAGTCTTGTGGATTGATTGGTAGCAAATACCACTACTTTTTAAAAGAGAAAACAAGGTGTGTTAACCACACCAGTTAACCTTACATCATTAATAGGAGAAATAGTAAAATCTATAATAAAGGATGAGTGAAATAACTGCACAGTGGCTGGTATCCCATCACCAAGTCACCTTTTATTTACTTGTGCACAGTACACTAGCTATGACCAGCCAGCTTAGAGTCAGAGTCAGTCCCTGAGCTGAGGAGATTTTAAATCTCCTGGTTATATAGGTCAGCCAAGGCTTTCCTGGATTGGCCCAGGTTAACAGCCCCAATCAAGGATCTCGTAGTCAACAAGGTCTACCTGGTTCCAGTCACTACAATGAGGTAAATGAATACCTTGTTGGTGATAATCTGCTTGGATATAGCATGGATTTGTGAATGGGAAATTGTATTTGATAAACTTACTAGGGGGGAGATGTTACTAACAAAATGATAAAGGAGAGATGATGGATGTAGCATGATTAGACTTGAAGAAAGCTTCTGATAAAATCCACCACAGGCTGGTGAGAAAACTTAAAGCACTTTGGGTAAGAAGTAACATACTAGCGTGGGTTAATGAATGACCGAAAGAAAACATTAGGTACAAATTCTCGCATAGTCAGACTAAGGCTAGTGGGATACCGCAAGGATCGGTACTTGGGTCCCAGCTGTTCACATTTTATATTAATGATTTGTCAGTAGGAGCCAAACGTAATATTTCCAAATTTGGGGGATTTTACAAAGCTGTGAGGCAATGTGTGTTTGTGAGGAAGATGTAAAGCAGCTTCACAAGAATTTGGTCAGACCCAAACAAACGAGCTAGAACACGGCAGATGGAATACAATGTGGAAAAATAAGAGGTCACACACTGTGGTAGGAAAATAAAGATGTGCAAAGTATTTCCTAAATGGCAATAGGTTGGAAAGTGTAGATGCACAAAGGGATCTGGGTGCTCTTTTTGATAAGTTGCGTGGGCGTCACAGTGGTTCAGTGGTTAACACTGCTGCCTTACAGTGACAGGGACCCAGGTTCAATCCCATCTGTGGGCATATGTCCATATGGAGTTTGCACATTCTCCTCGTATCTGTGTGGGTTTCCTCTGGGTGCTCCGGTTTCCTCCCAAAGTCCAAAGATGTGTAGGTTAGGTGGGTTGGCCATGCTAAATTGCTCACACTGTCCAGGGTTGTGCACGTTAGCTGGGTTAGTCTTGGGAATTACAGGGATAGGGTGGGGTGTTGGTTCTGGGTAGGATGGATGGTATGGGCTGAATGGCCTGCTTCCATACTAGGGATTCTTATGAAATAGAGCAAGCCATTAGGAAGGCTAATGGAAGGTTAGCCTTCATTGCAAGAGGATTTGAGTACAGGAGTAGTATCTCACTTGTATAGGAGCTTGGTTAGACTGCAAGTGGAGTGTTGTGAGCAGTTTTAGCTGCCTTATCTCGGGAAATAAGTTATTACCAGTGAGGGAGTGCAGTGAAGGTTCAGCAGACTTAAATGTGACAGGTACTGTCTGGGTTCACCTGTCTTCATGTTTTTTCAGCTGTGGCTAGGTGTCATGAGAAATCTAACAAAACCTGAACTTGTGAGGGTTTGTTTGAATGAGTGGAGTCAGGCCTGTTAATGAGCTTTGGCGTCATTCATTAGGCAAAATCCCTGGGAAGTCATGGCACAGGAGATGGAAACTATGATATTGGTGCACCTTCCAGTGAATGCCTGGGATATTAGACCTAATTGCATCCCTAACTTCCAGTCCTTGGGCAAGAAAGGTACTGCAGGAGGAACAGGAATGCTCAAGGATAACTCCGATCTTTATTTCTTTAATAAAATCGCATGGGCTACAATTCTCTTCATTGGGAACAATTGCAGGACAATAATTGTTGGGATGTTTGTTGAAATTCCAACGTGACGGCTCTTCCAGAAATCCTGTTGTTACAGCCTGCAGAATTCCCCAGCCTGCTCTTCAGGAGCGTTTCTTCATTAGTGTTCCAAGCTTTAATTTGACCCCAGAGAAATCGCTACCTCCTCAAACTCTGTTGTTTTAGTCATGTTGAGTAACAACACACAAAGAATGCACCATAGCAACGGTGTTTTCTTTAATATAAAAGAAATACATAGCAACAGAAACCTGGAAATTTGGGGAGGCTGACAGTACACAACAGGGTTTTTCAGTTCTGTATTTCACTGGGTCCCATGGTGGTGATAAATGGTGCCTCAACTCCTCTGCGTTAAATCTTCCATATTTCTGGAGTTTGGCAGATTTAAAGCCTTCAACTTTGTTTATTGACCTTTTGACTGACATCTGAATCATTAGGCTTACTGCAGAAATATTATGTTTGCTGTTTTAAGTCTTTAAACAGATTCGTAAAAGCACATTGGGGATTTTAAGAATCTGTAGGCCTGAGTGCCTGGTGTTATTTTTTCTGTCTCTCTCTCTCTCCCTCTCTCTCTCTCTTCTGTCCTTGCCTTCTAGTTTCTGAAAAGTGGTTTGCCTCCATATAATGATTCCTTGTTCCTTGTACCAGTGGATAAAGTGAGTTCTGTGTTCCAAAAAAAAGTAGCCGAAGGAAGCCTGCCTGGAGTCTGCTGTGAATGCACTTTGTGGCTTGATAGCTCGGGGGAGAGAGGTGGGCCTTTTGGACAAGGATACTTTCGCATGACCCAATTTAAAAAATGAATTATGTGCCAGGTTCAGATTTTTTTTTGTTGTTGACTTCTGTTTGTTCTGCAGAGACTTGAACTTCTCCACATGCTGTTCTCCTTGATAGGTAGGGTGGTTACAAACCCAGGCTTTTGAGTGTAGCTCTGTAATAATTGCAGTGAGTCCCCAGGGTTTATAATTTGTTCCATTTTGTTTTGTGGTTCTTGAAATACCACCCCTCCCGAAAAAAAACGGAGGGACTGCAGGCTATTTGCATGGGGAATCATTTATAAAACGGATTGAAATGGGCCCATTCCAATCAGCTGAATGGCCTATTCCCACGCGACACGGATTTTATGATTCTGTTCTACGGAACATTCAACTTTGGCACCAGGATTTGAATCCAGACCAGGCAAGATTGGCCTCTGCTGGTTAAGTATTTCTTCTTGAGAAATTTGGAGATTTTCTTTTAATTTTTTTGTTTTGGTTTCCCTATCAGATTTCCTCAGAACGCACTCTGGTGGCCTTTCAGAGGCAGACTAGATAAACAGCATTCCCCTGTCCCTTTTGCAGGTGTGGTTCTGTCTTGACTGTGATGAGACATGAGGAGAGTAAGTATTTTAGGAGAGCAGCACAGGACTGAGGCACTGTGCAACTGGTATTCTGAGGTGGTCGAAACAGACCCTCAAAAAAAAAATGTTGGAAGAGAGAGAGAGGGGAGGGCACTGGAAAAAAAACAGTTGACACACAAAGACTTACAAGAAAAAGGTGTAAGACAGCCAGGAAATAAGTTATATAATAAGATAAAAGATAATAAGTAATAAGATAATAAGATAAAAATAAAATAAGAAATAAGGACATGAATAGGAAAGCTTTAGAGGGATATGGGCCAGGAGCAGGCAGGTGGGACTAGTTTAGTTTGGGATTATGTTCAGCATGGACTGAAAGGTCTGTTTCCGTGCTGTATGAATCTGAGAGCGAGTTAGTTTATCTGTGCAGATGGGAATTAACCAGAGAGGCAGTCAGAGGTCGTTCACTGCGTAGCAAAAGAATTGGTTGTCCATGCTCAGCTGTTGGTGGCTCCATTATTGCATTATTCCCCCATTTCTATGGCCTGTGCCTAGATGTGGGCTGGACTAAGATGTGGGCCAGTCCAGAGCCATCGGCAGCTGAGCATGTTGCCACCTGGAGATAACTGAACCAAAACAAAGCACGTGCCCACAAACTACTGACACCACTCACTCGCAGCTGGCAACCCACAAGCTTTCAATGATCAACTGAGTTGGCCTCCATGCACCAACTATTCTTGTTACCTCAGCTGTGAAATAGAGAGATTACCCTAGACCCACGGAATTAATTCAATCCCCTACAGGGTTGTTGGCGGGAGGTAAAATTGTTATTGAGGATCTGGCTTGAAAAATATTTCTGCGGAAGTACCTTCTGAAGAGGATAAACCAACTTGGCTGAGCAAACGATGGCTTCTGCCTGTCAATCATTCTGCAAATCTGGGCTTTTCATAACCATTTTGTTATTATAATTCCACAACTCCCTTGGGTTGTATAGAACTGTAAATTGAAGGGGTAAGGTTTCGTGTATGTTGTAACAGAAAATCTCTTAAAAACTCATTCATCTTCTGTACATCTGAAGCTGTTTGCATTTAGTCAGGATCTAAGGACTGAGTTTCTTCTTTTTGCGAGAGCTACAACAACAAATCATATTTTGGTCGCGCCATTGACTTAATGGGCCGTCACAAGACGGTCACAGAACCAAGTGTGAAACTGGGCCACAGAAGGAAATCTTAGATCGATGACCGAGCGAGGTTTTAAGGAGCATCTTTTTAAGGAAGAAAGTGACATAGAAGGGCGAATAGGTTTAGGAAGAGAATTCCAGACGTAAGGCGCTGAAGCAAGTGAAGGCAGAGTCACCAGTGGCGTAGTGTATAAAATTTGGGATGTTTGCGGAACCAGAGTTAGAACAGCTGAGATATTTTGGACCAAAACCAGATAACTATAAGCCAAAAAGCTTAATGTATGTCAGTGGGACAAAATGTTAGAATCGATTAAAAGGGATTTAGTAGCAGAGCATTCAGAAATACGCAATATAATCAGACAGAGTCAACATGACAAATGTATTACAGTTCTTTAAGGAGGTAACAAGCAGGATAGATGAAGTAGATGTAATATAGGAGCAAATTACTGCAAGATGCTGGAATCTGAACTGAAACCTTCACTTCAGCTCTGAAGAGTCGGCTAGACTCGAAACGTTAGCTTGCTCTCTCTCCATGGATGTGGCGTGACCCGCTGTGATCTCCAGCGTCCATTGTTTTCAGTTGATGTAATATATTTGGATTGCCAAAAGGTATCCCATAAGGTTCCACACATTAGGCTTCTTAATGAGACCCGACAGTGTTAGTGGTAGCATGGATAACAGATTGGCTAAGTAACGGAAGGCAAACAGAGTTGGGATGAATGGGGCACTTCAGTTCAGGGATCAGTGCATT
Source organism: Rhincodon typus (assembly GCF_021869965.1). NCBI lineage: Eukaryota > Metazoa > Chordata > Chondrichthyes > Orectolobiformes > Rhincodontidae > Rhincodon > Rhincodon typus. The sequence continues at coordinate 6,674,867 of NC_063343.1, forward strand.
AAAATGTATGTTAATGACATGGTTGAGGGAAGTCAATGTACTATTCTCAAGTTTGTTGATGACACAAAATTGGTGCGAAGGCAAAAAGTGAGGATGACAGTCTGCAGAAGGAATAGACAGATTATAATGGAATATAATGTGGGAGAATGTGAGGTTATGGTCTTTGTTCTGCACAATAGAGAGGCTGAGTATGATTTAAATGAAGAAAGACTGTAGAAAGCTGCATCACAGAAGGATTTGAGAATTCTTGTCCATGAAACACAGAAAGCCAGCGGGAATAGGGAAGGCAAAGAGAACACTGGCCTTTAATTTCAAAGGGAATGGAGTATAAAAGTCCATCTTGGGCCTCCTCCAGTGCCACCACCCGCAAACTGGAGGAGCAGCACCTCATATTCCACCTCGGGAGCCTACAGCCCAGTGGCCTAAACATGGAGTTCACCAGTTTTAAAATCTCCCCACCCCGGCCTCATCCCATGACCAACCCTCCCTCTCATCCCCGCCTCCTTGACCTGACACAACCTGTCCATCTTCTCTCCGACCTATCCACCCCACCCACCCCACTGACCAATCCCCACCACTGCCTACCTGCACTCATCTATTCCCATCCCACCTACCTTCCCCAGCTCCACTCCTCCTTTATCTATTTATTTCTGAGCTCCCTTCCTCCTCCCCCGTTTCTGAAGAAGGGTCCTGACCTGAAACATCAGCTTTCCTGCTCCTCTGATGCCTGGCCTGCTGTGTTCCTCCAGCTCCACGATGTGTTATCTCTGACTCCAGCATATGCAGTTCTTGCTATCTCGGAGTATAAAAGCGGAGAGGTTTCGCTAAAACTAGACAAGGCCCTAGTCAGCTCACAGCTGGAATGTTGTGAAGAGTTATGGACCCCTTTTCTAAAGAAAGATATACTGGCGTTGGAGGCAGCCCAGAGATAATTCATTAGTCTGGTGCCAGCTATGGCGGAACTGTGTTATGAGGAGAGGTTGAGTAGGTTGGGCCTGTGATCATTTGAATCTAGAAGGAGGAGATGCAATGTTATTGAAACAGACAGAATTCGTACAGGCCTTGATAGAGGATTTTGCAAAGTGGTTATCCTCCCCCTGCAGGAGATTCTAAGACCCGAGGGCATCATTTTGGATTAAAGGGTCATCCATTTAAGGAAGTGGTAAGCATAATTTTGTTTCTCTTTGAGGATAGTCAATCTGTGGTATTCTTTGCCAGAGAGGACAGTCAAGGCTGGGTTGTTCAGTGTAATCAAGGCTAAGGTGGACTGATTTTTAATCAGTCAGAGAATTAATGGTTATGGGAGAAAGGCAGGAAAGCAGAATCGTCGACGATCCGATCAGCTGTGATCATTGAATGGGAAAGCAGGCTTGATCAGCTGAATGGCCTACTTCTATAAAAACTGAAAGAATTGCAGATGCTGTAAATCAGGAACAAAAACAAACTTGCTGGAAAAGCCCAGCAGGCCTGGCAGCATCTGTGAAGGGAAAAAACAGAGTTAACGTTTCGGGTCCGGTGACACTTCCTCAGAAGGTGTTGAGACCTACTTCTATCTTTTGATCGGGTAAGAAAGAATGCAGCATAAATGTGAGAGTGTGGACATTGTGAGGACTGTATTTGAGGTGGAGAAGTGTTCCCAGGTGCTGATGTGATGTTTCTTTTCCTCTGTTCACAGTTGACCATGTGGTTCCAGAGCCTGAGAGCAGCATCCTTGCTGCCTATGAGAAATGGCGGGAGTGGGCAGACAGCAAATCCTGCTGTGATTACTCACTGCACGTGGATATCACCGATTGGAATGAGGGTGTGAAAGAAGAAATCCAGACTCTTGTGAAAGAGAAAGGTGCGTTTAATAGCATACAGCACACAGTGTTTCTGTCCTGTGTCTATATCCGATTTAATGTGTTAAGTTCACAGATAACACTCATTAGAAATAACTTCCTTTTAGCCATCAGTTTATAGCACCAGTGTTGGAGGATCAACAGCCTTTGATTTGACTCCTGTCTTGTTTCTTTTTTGCCTTTCCCAGTGGTGCTGATCAGTTCACTTCCTCAAAGAGCTTTTATTTTATTTTCTAGCCCCTGCATCTGTTCCTCATTGTCCAAGTCTCAGTCTCTATATATTGTATAAAAACCGAAAGACCTGCGGATGCTGTAAATCAGGAACAAAAACAAAGTTGCTGGAAAAGCTCAGCAGGTCTGGCAGCATCTGTGAAGGGAAAAGCAGAGTTAACATTTCAGGCCCAGTGACCCTTCCTCAGAACTTCCTCAGTTCTGAGGAAGAGTGACTGGACCCGAAACATTAACTCTGTTTTTTTCTCCTTCACAGATGCTGCCAGACCTGCTGAGCTTTTCCAGCAACTTTGCTTTTGCTCTATATATTGTAATTTCTTTCTGTCTTGAAGTTTACACTTCTTTTTCTGTGTTTATCTCTGTCTGTCTGTCTGCCTCCTTCCCTCCCTCTTCCGGTTATATGCTCTTCCACCCTGTTCTGTTGGGCAGAAGATGTAAAAGTTTGAATACATATATGAATAAATTCAAGAACAGCTTCTTCCCTGCTGTTAGCAGATTTCTGAACAGAACTCTCAAATATTAATTCTGTTCTCTCTCTTTGCACCTTCAACACTGTATTCTGCACTCTTTTCATAGAATCCCTACAGTGTAGGAACAGGCCATTCAGCTCAACATGTCCACACTACCCATCCAAAGATCATCCCACCCAGATCCATCCCTATCCCCCTGCCCTTGCCCTGTATTTCCTATGTCTAATCCACCTAACTTACACACCCCTGGACACTATGGGCAATTTCCCATGGCCAACCCATCTAACCTGCACATCTTTGGACTGTGGGAGGAAACCGGAGCACCCGGAGGAAACCCACACAGACACAGGGAGAATGTGTAAACTCCACACCAGACAGTTGCCCGAGGGTGGATTTGAACCCGGGTCTGTGATGCAGCAGCGCTAACCACTGAGCCACCATGCCACCCTGTTCTGCTGCCCTGATGCACTTTGTATGGCACCATCTGCCTGTAGAGCACGCAAACCAACATTTTTCACTGTATCTCGGTACATGTGACAATCAGTCAAAAAATAATTAATCAATACTCTTTCCCCGCCCTACGCAATATCTCTGAATCAATCTCCCACTGCCCCTTTATCTATTTTAACTGACTGCACAGTAGTCCTGGTAAGAGATTTCCCTGTGATACAGGTCAGGCTTGCTGAGGCATCTTACGGAGATAAGCCTAGTTTGGGCTTTGAACCTCAAACATTCGGGACAAGCATTGTACTGTGGACTGCATAAGTTAGCCTGTCAACCAGCGGCAAAAGCAATATTGAGTTGCTGTTGGTAACTGAAGAGGAGTTTATAACAATGTAGACTTAATGGCCCAAAGGGCCTTTTCTCTACAGTAGACCTCTGTATAGGGAGTAGCTGTTTCCAGTGCTAGGGACATCAGTAACTGTAGGATACCAGAAGGGAGATGCCAATTAGTTAGCACAGTGAATAGTCCTGATTTGGAATGCTCTGCCTGAAAGGGTTGGATCAGATTTCAGAATTGAATAGAAGGATAATTCTGTAGTGCTTGTTGGACTATTGTGCAGAAAAAGGAGTGGAGGAGGACTAATTTGAGGGCTTTGTAGAGAGAGCACAGTCATAATAGGCTGAATGTCCTCCTGCGCTATATTTCTATGGTTCTACATGTGTTGGAGCAGTGGTTTGGTATTGCATAGTGAGCCTTTAAAGCCTGTACAATATAACAGCAGATTGATTCAATGTTCTGCTCTTTCCTGCGCACCAAAGGAATCATTGTTTTACAGGCCCCAGAGGGCCAAGTTAAAGTGGAGGACTTGGCAGCCTGACAAAGCTGACCTGATGTGTACCCTAGGATATCTTAAATTGGAACAGTATTCAAAACACTAATACTGTAGGGAAGGAATTTTAACTTCCAATTACAGGCAGGTTGAATTATAGAAAGTTAGCGTGCAGGTACAGCAAGTAAAGGCAAAGAGAAAGTTGGGTTTTATTGCAAGGGGAACAGGCTGTAAAAATAGTGAAGTCTTGCTACAGTTGTACAGGTTACTTGCAAGTCAGCGTCTGGAGTACTGTGTTGCTGTTTTGATCTCACTAAAGGAGGTCTATACTTGCATTGGAAATGGCTCAGAGAATGTTCATGTCACCTTTTCCCTGGAATGAAAATGTTACCTTTTTAAGAGGAAAAAAAATTGAACCAGTACAGATTACAGATGGAGGGTTTTCATTGTTGAAATCTACACCATTAGGACGGAGCTTGGCCAGGCCAATGTCGAAGAATGCTTCCCTTCATGCGCGGTGACCAAAACACTCTGGAGGTGGGTGGGGGACGCTATAGGGTGGGGGATATTATGAGCCAGGGGTGGGTGCTGCCCAGATTGTGTTTGGGCACTGGGGGGACGGGGAGTGAGGTGTTGAAGTGGGGTGCTTCCTGCACTTTTTTGTAAAGCTAAAGGTCGAAGACGCAGGGCATCCCAGCCGCTAGCACCTTTTCCGCACAAAATGGAAAGGAAAAATCAGCAAAAATTGCAGATGATATATTAGGACAGCATAGTGGCTCAGCAATTTGCACTGCTGCCTCACAGCTCCAGGGCCCTGGGTTCGATTCCAGCCTCAGGTGACTGTCTGTGCACAGTTTGCACATTCTCCCTGTGTCTGCGTTGGTTTGCTCCGGTTTCCTCCCACAGTCCGAAGATGTGCAGGTTAGGTGGCTTGGCCAAGATGAAATGCCTGAAGTGTCCAGGGATGTACAAGTTAGGTGGATTAGCCATGGGAAATGCAGGGACAGGTTAGGGTGGGATGTTGTTCAGAGGGTCTCTTTCACACTGTAAGGATTCTATGTACTGTTCTAACCCATCTTGTGTACTTCAAGATGTGCTCCTTAGGGCTTCAGTATGACCAATAAATTCATTTCTAAGTATAACTGGCCTTTCCCTCTGGGCCTGAAGATAGGCCATCAATATGGGGCAGTCCTTCAAATCCTACGATAGTAGGTCACTCTGCTCTCATAGGAGAAATTGGAATTTGGGGCACAATTTAAAAATAAGGAAATGATATTGAAAACTACTAGTATTTGAAAAGGAGCTCACTGGACGTCCACTTTGAAGCAAGCAAAATGAGTTGGACCGGCATATATCATTAGTCATGTTCAGAGGTTTTTCCTCTGGGAGAGGAGAAATTTCTTTTGAACGTTGGTTGTCTTTTGCATTTTCTTCCGTGGAAAACAATAAAAAGTGCAGACTCTGTTTAGTGAATCGATTGAAGACTGATTTTAAGTGTTTGATAATCAGAGGTTTCAAAGTCAGGAACAAAAACAGAAGTTGCTGGAAAAGCTCAGCAGGTCTGGCAGCATCTGTGGAGAAGAGAAAAAGTCAGAGTTAAACGTTTCGGGTCCGGTGACCCTTCCTCAGAACGGACCCGAAGCGTTAAATCTTATTTTTTCTCTTCTTCACAGATGCTGCCAGACCTGCTGAGCTTTTCCAGCAACTTCTGTTTTTGTTCCTGTTCGACAGCATCCGCAGTTCTTTTGGTTTTTGTAGAGGCTTCAAAGTCTTTTGGGGGGTGGAGGGGCAAAGAGAAAAGTCAAGTTATGGCCCAGTTTATATTACCCATGATGTTATAGAAAGATAAACAGGCTTGAGGGCCTGAATGGCTTTTTGCTACCCCGATTTCGGATGATTGTATGGGTTTGGGATGTGTGTTATGGACTGGACTAGACCAGACCCCTTCAAAATATTTGAAGGAGGTAGCTCAGACCCTAACTACTTCTTCTTTTGAAAGGTAGATGTGAAGTGCCGTGTTCCAGATGCGATGCAGCTGGTCAAAAGACTCAACGTTGAGCAAAACACAATTTATTTAAATACTGTAGTTAAAGTACTAACAAAAGAGGAATTTGGAATAACTTAACTATTGGAAAACCCAACCAAATAATAGATACAGTACCTATCACTAATTAACTGTTCCAATATAGTAGCATCCCATAAACACACCCCTTGGCAAAAAGGTAAATTCCAGACACCCGTTTCTTACGTGCTGTTTTCAAATCCAAGAGGAAAAGACATCGAGAGATTTCAGAGAAAGTAGCAGCTAGGAAACATTCACTGAAGCTTCCAACTCTTTTGAGTCTCTAAACAGCTTCTGATACTACAGTTTAAAAAAAACTAGGAAGCCTGGTCTTTGGGAGCTGGCCACTCCCATTCAAGCTGCTTCCGTTGTTCCCACTTTTTTCAAAAAAACTGAAGGTCTCACACGTTGTTTACATAAGCCATCTTTAGTAGCCACTTCATCATCTCTGCCTTTACAACTTCTCTTTTTAAAAAAAACACAACCTGGGACGAAATAACCTGTTCAAGTGACAATGTGGCCACATGGGTGAGAGGTTAAAGGGTTAGAAACCCAAATCTTGACCCAAACCTGCTTTCGCAACATCCGTTATGAGATTTATGGTGGGTAGGATGAAGGGAAAACGCTGTCAATTTAAATCTTTGATGTCTAATTTTAGAGGGGGAGGGCTCTGCTTCTCAAGCCTGAGAAAAGCTGGCAGCAGCTAACCCCCAAAAGATGCGATTGCATCCAGGAGGCGAATGCTTTCTGTTCAGCTCCTCGATCCAGTATGAGCAGCCCTTGGATATCAGCTACCTCCCAGCCCTCAACCGTTCTGCTTTTGTACCACTTGAGGCTTGAGTCCTCCTCATTCCCAATCCACTTTCCTCTGGCCTTTGGTTTTCCCTCCTCTCTCTGGGTCTCCTCCTTTCCAGTTTTATCCCCTGTCCCTTTTCAGGTGTCTGAACCCCTCCTTCCTCGCATCCTCCTTCCTATTTCTCACCACTGCACCCATTATCTGGACTGACAATGTGGCACGGATATCTACATTGTGTCTTTGTATAGTTACGGCCGTGTTTGCGCCATTTTGATACCCAGCTGTGAATTGAGAGATAAGCTTCTTGTATTGCTAATTCGTTTTGAAAGCTGGTCACAGATGGTAACATTTAAAGCATAATAGGACCACCATGAATTATTCAGTCAAAAGTGATTTCTGCAGTAACGCTGAGCATGTTGTGTGGAAATGGAAATGGGAAATATTATTTATTTATGTTCTGGGTTTGAAAGGAAAACATCTAGAGTATTGCTGCGCCATGTTTCGCTAAAACAAACCTGAAGTCACTTAACCAATTGTCCTTTAATTTGTTGCAAGAATATTTGATGCGTTTTAAGGCTATTGATACTTAACTTAATTGGCAGTGTTTTCAAACATGATTTAGAAGAAGTTTCAAAAAAGTGCTGTAAATTACAGTCTATAAGTCGACGTCTGAAACCTCATCCTCTCTCAAAAAAATGAGCACATGGGCAAATACATGAATAGAAAGGGAATAGAGGGATATGGATCCTGTAAGTGAAGACAGTTTTAGTATGGAAGGGCACAATGTGTCAGCACAGGCCTGGAGGGCCGAAGGGCCTGTTCCTGTGCTGTATGGTTTTTTGTTCTTAGTATGAAAGTGTCCCTCCAACATGTTGGTAAAGTCACTATTTTGTGATGTAATTGGCATCTAATGCCAAGAATGAGTATGTCTTAAACTCTCACTCATATATTTGTAGCCCAGCACATATTGCCTAGCGATTTTTAGCCCTGAGCTATAAGGTTTCTGCAATTGAAGCACGCGTTTGTGTTGTGAAAAATTGAGATTGACTTCAAATGCCAGTGTCGCCAGTCATGGCTGGAATGTTTGGCACTTTCTTTACTCACCCATGGGACGTAGGTGTTGCTGGCTGGCCAGCATTTATTGCCTCTTCCTAGCTGCCTTTGAGCTCAGTGGCTTGCCAGACCATTTCAGAGGGCATTTGAGAGTGAGCCACATTGCTGTGGGTCAGGAGTCACATGTAGGCCAGACCAGGTGAGGGTGGTAGATTTCCTTCCCTGAAAGACATTGGTGAACCAGATGGGTTTTACCTGACAATTGACAATGATTTCATGATCATCATTAGATTCTTAATTCCAGATTATTACTGAATTTTTATTCTACCGTCTGCCACGGTAGCATTCAAACCCAGGTCCCCAGAACATTAGTTGAGTTTCTGGATTAATAATCTGGTGATAATACCACTAGGCCATTGCTTACCCATTGTTTTTTTTTGGGGGGGGTCATAGGATGTGCAATTATATGAAAATTCATGATTTTTCATGGTCATAGAAATGGGGATAACTTAATGTCTAGCAAAGCTTGTACTCTACAATTTACGGTATTCCTTGATATATTTAAGAGTAGTCAGTTGGGAAAAAAGGTTTAATTAAATTAAACACTTTTTCAATCACCATGTCAATCCACCATTTGTGAGTAACAGAATTAGAAATGATTTAAAATTATTTCCAGTGCAACAATTTGCTGATTGTATTGACATTAAGTAGCCATTCCTTTATACTGTGAAACGCATTCGTATTGTAGTTTAATTTCTAAATGACTTTTTCTCCCTTTCACAAATTATGTTATTCTAATTTCATTTTACCGTATTTGGAAGCTGTATCTGTGTTTTATTACTGACAGGTGTGAACTCCTTCCTCGTCTACATGGCTTACAAAGATTTATATCAGATGTCGAATGCTGAGGTAAAGATTTTTTTTCCCAAAATGAAACCAGTACACTCTATATCGTGGCTTCAGTTGTGAGTACGTCTGTCTCAATAGCATGATATCCACATGGTAACTTCTAAGGGTAAGGATTTGGAGTTATCCTGAGGTTCTACAATGTTGTTTACTGCCTGATTGTCCTGAGGGGTCACAGTATTGGTTACTGTCTCGAGTGACCCATCAGAAGCACCGCTATTCATGTGGCCAGCTTATCTGAAAATTTACAAGTGCCAAGCGAATTCTGAAATGATAACTCAAGCTTTTTGTCCTTCCATCCCCTCATAAAATGCTTCAGGGCCTTTGACCGCTAATATGCTGGGCGGTGCAGTGGCTCAGTGGTTAGCACTGCTGCCTCACAGCACCAGGGGCCCAAGTTCGATTGCAGCCTCGGGCGACTGTCTGTGTGGAGTTTGCACATTCTCCCCGTGTCTGCGTGGGTTTCCTCCGGGTGCTCCAGTTTCTGCCCACAGTCTAAAGACGTGCAGGTGAAATGAATTGGCCGCGCTCAATTGCCTGTCGTGTCCAGGGATGTGCAGGCTGGGTGGATTAGCCATGGGAAATGTGGGGGTTACAGGAATTCTGTTTGGAGGGTGAATGTGCACTCAATGGGCTGAATGGCCTGCTTCCACACTGAAGGGATTCACTGATTCTTTTTGATGAGCTCCTGAGGTACCAGGCCTCACTCCCTTTCAAATAATCCCAGGACCCTTGTTTGCGCAGAGACCCACTCAAAACCCTGGACAAGGAAGGAGACGTGGCTACCTTCAGATTGGACACAGCTTGTTGTTATATTGACAAAACGCTAACCGTGCACATTTTGGGGGGATATTTAATCCTGGGTTCAAAACTGAGAACTTAACAAATCACAAACGAGGAGTGGGCATTTCATTTCTGTCAAATCCAACTTTCTGAAACCGTTCCAGCACTTTGCTGCGATGTGAACCCCAACGCGTGTTTTTTTAATGTGGCAGCGTGTTCTGTTTCTCATCAGACTGGATGAGTTAGGCCAGCCCAGGGTGGTAGCTGTCTGTGGAGACGTAGCCTGTTTCTGACAAGTGTGGGCCTTTCGCTCGCCGTTCTATAGGAACCGTGAGCCTGCGTATTTCCGATGCCAGACTTCCCATGTTATCACGGAGAATGGCCAGTAAGTACCAGGAAAATTGGGAGGAAGCCCTGACTGAACTGAGCCCGCTTTTCAGAATGCTATATTTTCCAGTGAGCGAGATCGGCATTGGATGTATTTGACCTTGGTAAGGATCCACTCCAGACCTCTGTGGACACTCAGTAGTGACATTTTCCCCTTTATTCAGCCATCTGAATCCATTACATCGTTGGGGTGTTTTGAGGTGTTGGTGGTGAGGGAGGGGTTCAATCTGTTTTTGGGGATGTGGGTGATTGCTGGCTGGGCCAGTATTTATTGCTCATCCTTAATTGACCTCGAGAAGATGGTGGTGAGCTGCCACCTTTAAACTGCTGTAGTCCCTACGGCATAGGAACACAGGCATGTTCTTGATGAGGAGAGTGTTTCAGGATGCTGACACATAACAAGAACATAGTTCCGCACCAGAGTGGCGAGTGACTTGGAGATTGAGCATTCTGATTAGTCAATAACTTAATTATTGGGTTAGGGCGGTGAGGTACAGAGGGGGGGTGAGTTGGTGAAGGCTGAAATTGATGGACCTTGTTTGTAGCTAGTTGTGCTCTGTATAGTGGCTAGATAGCCAAGATGTCCTTAGGCACTCTCTCCCTCCGCTCTCCACCGGTTATACCCGTGAGAAAGGAGAAGTGGGAAAGTTTTAAACTGGACGGTGGGTATACCACAGAAATGTCAGCTTGTACTGGGTGGTTAAAGACCACTTTGGTCTGACTGACTAGCCCCAGAGGAGAAACCAATTGTACGAAACACAGAAGATGTTGCAAACAGTGGAGAAATGGTTGACTCAAGACCAAAAGTATGACTTTTATCTATATTTAATTAATGCCTTTCTTCCAAGGTTCTGATCTCTATTGCTTGATTTGAGTCATAGGATGGGAAGGAGAGATCAGAGAGTTGAGATGCAAGGATGAAGTGAAATCACTTGAGTTCCTCAGTTCCTGCCAGACTCTTGTGGGCTGCTAATGTAGCTAGTGATTCTTGATGAGGAAACATTTATCCATCCGCTGGAATGGGGAATGTTGAAATCCATTGCTGAACCTGGCTCAAACCCATCATTTTGATTTTTTTTTTCTTTCCCAATCTCTTTTTCCAGCTCTACGACATCTGCAAGTATGTGGGAGACGTTGGAGGGATAATGCAAGTCCATGCAGAGAATGGAGACATCATTGCCCAGGTCAGTGCAGTGAGACTTTGGGTCGAATCTTTGGGAAACGCAGCCATTGAACACTTTTGAGGACTGTTTCTTGGCTGAACATGGCTTTTGTGCCTCTCCCTCAGATGCAAGTCCAGCCTTGGGGAGCACCAGTTAATCTGATACCATGTATTACTGAAAATAAATGATCAGTTGAGTGCATTTTGCAAAGCTCTCCACTTTTTTGAGGTTTTCCTCAGTTCTGACTGTATTACACATTGATTCATAGAGTTTGACCGTATTTAAATAGCCCATAACTTAATTGTTGGATTATGGGGTGAGGTGGGGAGGGGGGTAAGTTGGTGAAGGCTGATCTTGATGGACCCTATTCCTCTTCCTTCCCCCCCACCAAAACCCCAACACCAGTTCTTTTCAATTTCTGGATTTGAATTTCGAATTAGATGCTCCTCGTCAGTGAATTTCATTCGGCAGTGTTTATCGTGTCTGCATTTGGCAGGTTGAACATGGTTTGGTTCCCTTGTTACAGGAACAGAAACGCTTGCTGGAGATGGGGATCAACGGTCCAGAGGGCCACGTACTCAGTCGGCCAGAGGAGGTAACGAGACGAGAAACTTTAGACTCTTCCTGCATGAAGTATTTTGTCGCTGATGTAACATAGGGAAACACAGCAACCAGTTTGCAAACAATACCAGCGTTGCCTAGTGTTGGGGTAAATGACAGTGTTTGGGGGAACAAGGGTGCTGGGCAGCTGCGTTCAGATTGTACTCTGCAGTTTTCAGTGTCTCTCGTAATGAGCCTGCAGATGCTTTAAACAGCAATGCACAAAGAAAAACATACAGGGAATCAGATAAAAGTTGAGTTCCCTTTGTTACTTCTGCTTCAGCAGGATTGACTTTTGACCTGGTTTGGGTATCTTACAATCTGTGTTCTTCTCTCTCTGTGAACGCCAATGCCGATTGCACAAAAATATTTCCCTTCTGAAGAAGGGTCCAGACCTGAAACGTCAGCTTTCCTGCTCCTCTGATGCTGCTTGGCCTGCTGTGTTCATCCAGCTCTACACCTTGTTATCTAAGATATTAACCTGCCTTGGTTTCACATTGGCACCTGCCTCTTATAGAGAGTCCTAGAGTCCGGACACAGACCCTTCGGTCCAACCAGCCCATGCTGACCATGTTCCCAAACTAAACTAGTCCCACCTGCCTGCTCCTGGCCCATATCCCTCCAAACCTTTCCTACTCATGAACTTACCCAAATGTCTTTTAAATGTTGTAACTGTACCCACATCCACCATTTTCTCTGGCAGTTCATTTCCCACACACCAACCACACTCTGTAAAATAAAACAAAAAGTTGCCCCTCATGCCCTTTTTAAATGGTTCTCCTCTCACTTTAAAAATATGGCCCCTAGTTTTGAACTCAGCCTACCCTAGGGAAAACACCCTTATTATTCACCTTATCTATGTCCCTCGTGATTTTATAAACCTTTATCAGGTCACCCCTCAACCTCCTGTGCTCCAGTGGAAAAAGTCCCAGCCTATCCTTATGATACAAACCCTCCATTCCCAGCAGTGCCCCGGTAAATCTTTTCTGAACCCTTTCCGGTTTAATAATATCCCTCTTGTAATAAGGAGACCAGAACTGCACGCAGTACTGCAGAAGAGGCCTCACCAACGTCCTGTACAACCTCAACATGACCTAAAGTTGAACTCTTTAAAGAGGAGTTTCTCAGCTGTTGATTTTCTGAAGGGTATTGAATGAATTTCCTTTGGGGTTGATTCATGAAGCCTCAGTGTGATCGCTTCCTACTGAGGGAGCTAGACCATTCTCAAGCCAGCCGGGAGTAACTCCCTAAGAATGACATTCATCGCTTGCCCCAGTCAGAGCTAAGAAAGAGTAAAGATGTTTGGTCACTGTTGGGATTCATGGCTCAAGTCAGTTGCTTGGCAACACTTCCTTCTTGTTTGAATAAAAACAAACCATGTTGACTGATTCAAGTTCTAGTTCCTTTCTCCTGGTCAAGGCTGTTGATTGGCTTTATTGTGGTAACACTAGACCTGCAGAATTAAAATAAAAACTGTGGATCACACATACGGCTTTCCTCTGTAACGCTGGTTTGCAACCTTAGAAAACCATACTATTTTTGGAAAAAGAAAATACTTTATTGCATTTAGAATATGACCACTCAAAATCAAGAAAAGTCAACCATGTGGCTAATGATTGAGAAACCATTATTTTATGGAAGGTAAATTATTGCAAAGAAATGGGATAAAAATGTTAAATTTAAAAATAATGAAGAAGAATAGAAAACTGAGGGAAGTTAGGAGGAACAATCAAGGTTTGTAATTTTGGCTAAGACTAATTTATTGAACAATAGCTCTTTATTTTAGCTTCACAATGAGCTGGAGTGAAAGGGTGTACGAAAGTCTGCTCGGTCCTGCTCACAGAGGAAGTGTTAATTTGCTAAATGTTACAGAGAACATACTGATGTATGCTTAACCAGCTCTCTAGCAGAGTACTTTTTTAGAATTAGGATGGATCCTGTAGGACATCACAGTTAATGGTTACTTTACAATCATTCTCTTTGAACAATATTAATGCACAAAATTACTCCAGTGTGGTGCTGAGGGTGTACTGCATTGTCAGACGTAATGTATTTTGGACAAGTTAGATGAGATCAAAGCCCCCTCTGCCTGTTGAAGTGGAAATAAAAGATTCTGCACATTTTTACAAAGAAGAGCGATGGAAATTATTCCTGGGCAGTATTTGAACCTCAATCAACATTGCCAAAAATCAGATTATTTGTTCACTATTACATTGCTGTTCGTGGGAGCTAAGTCTATGTAAATTGGCTGTTGAGTTTCCCACAATGCACTGGTGACTTCAGTTTGGAAATAAAGTATATTGAGACATCTGAAGCCTGTAAAAATACTATGTAAATATCTGTTTTATTCAAATGATCCTTTGATGTGTCGACTTCATTATATTTGGCAGTTTTTCTTTTAAAAACCCGTGCGTCAAAAGTTTCATTTGGTTAAACTCCTGTGTTGGAATCAACCAAAATTGCTGGAAAAGCTCAGCAGGTCTGGCAGCAACAGTAATCTTCTGAAAGCACAGTAATCTTCTGAAGAAAAGTCACTTCTCCCAAAACATTAACTCTGCTTTCTCTCTATGGAGAGAATTCCTTTTCCAGCAATTTCGTTTTTTGTTTCTGGTGTCCAGCATCCGCAATTGTTTGGGGATTTTTTGGGGGGTTTAGATCTAGTCTATGCTGAAGTAGCTGATTCCATTCAGGGTTGTACTGGCTATTCCACAAGAGGAAGAAGGAAAAATCTTCTGGAGGGACTTTTTCACTGGAGTGAAAGAGTTTGAGGGGCCTTAGAGGTTTATAAAGTCATGAGTGGTATAGATAGGGTTAATGGTGGGTGTCTTCACCTGAGGGTGGGATTTTCAAGACTGCAGACATATTTTTAAGGTGAGCGGAGAGATTTAAACAAAGACATGAGGGACAGTTTTTTTTTGCCACAGGGTGATTTGTGTGTTGAATGAACTTCCTGAGGAAATGGTGGATGTGGGTACAGTTACGTCTAAAAAGACATTTGGATAAGTACATGAATAGGAAAGGTTAGGAGGGAAATGGGCCAGGAGCAAGCATTTAGTTTGGAATTATGTTTGGCATGGACTGGTTGGACCGAAGGGTCTGTTTCCGTGCCGTATGACTGTATGACTCTATAAATTTGGGCTGGATATTGAGTAATATTGGGATGAGACTGGATGAGGCTGTATTGCTCCATAATTTAACAGCCTGTGGACACGAAGACACTTTTCTTGTAAAATTAAAAACTTAGTCAAAACTCTGACATAGTAAGAACTGCCTGTGCTGGAGTCAGAGATAACACAGTGTGGAGCTAGAGGAACACAGCGGGCCAGGCAACATCAGAGGAGCAGGAAAGCTGACGTTTCAGGTCGGGACCCTTCTTCAGAAATGGGGGAGGTGGAAGGGGGCTCTGAAATAAACAGAGAGAGGAGAAGTGGGGCTAGGGAAGGTAGGTGGGATGGTGATAGGTGAGTGCAGGTAGGTAGTGGTGGGGATTGGTCAGTGAGGTGGGACAAGTGGATAGGTGGGAGAGAAGATGGACAAGTTGTGTCAGCTGAAGGAGGCGGGGATGAGAGGGAGGGTTGGTCATGGGATGAAGCTGAGCGTGGGGAGATTTTGAAGTGAGTAAAGTCCACATTGAGACCACTGGGCTGTAGGCTCCTGAGGCGGAATATGAGGTGTTGCTCCTCCAGTTTGCAGGTGGTGTCATTGTGACACTGGAAGAGGCCCAGGATGGACATGTCACCCAGTGGGAGTGGGAGGGGGAGTTGAAATGGTTCGTGACTGGGAGTTGTTGTCGTTTGTCGCGAACAGAGCGCAGGTGCTCTACAAAGCTGTCCCTGAGCCTCCGCTTGGTCTCACCGATATAGAGGGGGCCACATTGGGAACAGCAGATACAATAGACCACATTGGCAGATGTACAGGTGAACATCAGTCTGATGTAGAAGGTTTTTTTGGTTCCTTGGATGGAGGTGAGGGGGGAGGTGTCGGGGCAGGTGTAGCACTTCCTGAGGTTGCAGGGAAAAGTGCTGGGGGTGGTGGGGCTAGTGGGGAGTGTGGAGCGGACGAGGGAGTCACGGAGAGAGCGGTCCCTATGGAAGGCAGATAGGGGTGGGGAGGGAAATATATCTTTGGTTGTGGAGTCAGATTGTAGGTGGCGGAAAGATACGTTGAATCTGGAGGTTAGTGGTGTGATATGTGAGGACAAGGGGGATTCTGTCTTTGTTTTTGTTGCGGGGAGGGGGTGTGAGGGCAGAGGTGCGGGAAACTCCAGAGAGACAGTCGAGAGCGTTTTCGACCGCTGAAGGGGGGCATGTTGTGGTCCTTGAAATAAGAGGACATCTGGGATGTTCGGAAGAGGAATGCGCCATCTTGGGAGCAGACCTCCCTTATTTATGTTTATTTCAGAGCTCCCTTCCCCCTCCCCCATTTCTGAGGAACGGTCCTAACCTGAAACGTTAACTTTCCTGCCCCTCTGATGCTGCCTGACCCGCTGTGCTCCTCCAGCCCCGCACTGTGTTATCTTGGTCAAAACCCATTCACTTGCGCAGAGTTAAAATTGAGCTGTTTGTGCCCAGTTTTGATGGAGATTGAGATCACTTGTGCCTAGAACCAATTTGACTTACAGCTCAGTATTGGGCCAGTTGCATCAGGGGTGACATTGGGAGTAAGCCGATGGTAAAGATCAGCGACGGGGAGGGAAAAATTGCTTGGATGCTTCGAGAACTGCAGGAAGAGCAGAGCGTAAACTACTAGATTTGCGTTGTTGGAACTAATTCCTTTGAAAATCAATCAATAAAAGGAGCAGCAGTATCCTGAGTTTAAAAAATAAACACGGCGCTGATTAAAAGCTTGGAGTCCTTGAGTGGTTCATGTGTTAGGAATGCTTAACCAGCGCCATGAATGATATCATACATCATATGATATGCAAAAAAAAAGTAGCAACGTTTTTTTTGCCTCAGTGAAGATTTATGCAGGCACTGTTCCTTAGTCTGTATACTGAATACAGGAGATTCGCTTGACGACAAACTGTGAAGATGTGGTTGGGGTGTGTGTCAGGCTCAGCTACAAAGCAGCACTCTCCCACTTAGAGACCATTCAGCTTCACTCCCAGTAAGACCTAAACAGGATTCGGTGGTTAATACTGCTGTAGTCGTGCTCCCCAGCTAGGTTTCCTTTGGACCCTGCATGTTGCTGAGATTCAACTAACACACTGAGCCAGTTTCCGGTAGTCAGAGTCAGAAGTCACACAACACCAGGTTATAGTCCAACAGGTTTATTTGGCCAACAGGTTTACTTGGAATCACACAAGCTTTAGGAGCACAGCATCTTCATCAGGTGCAGCTGACCTTCCAACAGGAGAAATGGAAGATCTTATTCACATAGTTCAATAAACAACATAATCCTCTGGGCGTCTAGAATCAAATTCACTGTCCCATTTTCTTTCAGTTCCAACTTCGACAGATTTTTTTTCCCTGAAGGATGGTGAAGGAGCAGAGTAAAGAAACCTACTTTTGTCGTATTAGCGATCTAAATACCTGTGGTGCATCTCAACATTGGCCCCCAATATCTCCCACTCTAAATGCTTGCTGTGTGTTTTGATGCCTTTATGGCTCTCCCCCAACCTCTTACAGCCCCATCTACCTGCCTGCTCTTCCCTCCAGCACCCCCAGTCATTGTCAGAGAATATCCGGCTCCACTAGCCCAACCTTTAGGAGCGGTTTCCCGGACGATGTAGGCCGCATTAGAGCTCGGGCTGGGTGACCCTGGAGGGAATGCAGAGTCAACCAGGGATGGAGCTGAGCTAGAAGGAAGCTTCTGTTGGTGCTCCATCACTGACATTTGGAGGGGAAATAAAAAAACAAGAAAACGAAACTTTGCTCCAGCCCTAACTCTTCATTCCCCATCCACACTAATCCGTGCAACCTGGTATCCTGTACCTGACCCATCACCCCTCCTACTCTCCAAGCCAATATATGCCGTGTATCCACCCTTTCTGGAGCACCTATGCTGATACATGTCTTTCTTCTTAAATCCTCATTACTCACATTCTACCTCTTGCCCTGTACCTGCCCCTTGGTACCCATACCAATCTATGCCCCTGTACTTCAATACCCCTTATCCCCATCAAGACCTGTATCCAGCCCTATAGCTCCTTGTCCCTCCATGATAACCATGTGCTTCTGTTAATCCCATGGCCTTTTTTGCCTTCTGTGCCAACTTTGTACCCACTTATGCCAACAAATTTGTAATCCCACTTTGAAGAGCATGTACCCACTTTGAGTCAATCAAACTGTGAAATAGCAAGCGCACTACCGTGACAATGGATGGTTGTGAAATTTGTCGCAAAGCTCTAATCTACAAATAGAAAGACTCAGCCTTGTGTCAACAGAGTGAAGCAGCAAGCTCTGATTTTTAAGAAAATTTTGAAGCTTTAATTTTCAAAGATCTAAAGAGCAAGACTTTTAAATAACATTTATGACTCCCTTGGCAATTACTTTTGATAGAATTTTTTGATACTTTATTTTACAGATCTCCTTCCCATCACTTCATTCAATGCTTTTTTGATAAGTGATTTTGACAGGTGTTTACCCTTGCAATGAAATTGACCGTTCATGAAGTTATGCACTTTTTACTGCTGGTGGTTTGCCATTCCAAAAGGCGCCTTACTTTGCCAAAAAAACCATCTCTCCATCTCCAAAGCTCACTTGACCTCAACCAAAGTTATCCCGAGCGGCAGCCTCAATATCCAAAGAAGTACACTAAGGTTAGGAGTCACGTAGTCACTGCGCACACTCCTAGGCTACCAAAGTGTGAATTGAGTGGAGACAGCTGATGGCTTAAATAGATATGCAGCTCTGCGAACTGTGCATGTGAGCCCTGATCTGACCCAATGGTCATCACCACACCACCTCCGCCTCCCCCCCGCCCCCCCCCCCACCCCCTCTCCCCCACCCTCAGCTTGGAAATAGGAGGTGCTGTGTTTGGGTGGGGTGGGACTTGCAATTTCCAGGCTCATCCATCGTTTTTGCTGTGGCAGAAGGAATCTCTCTTTCAAGGTGAAAGAGCTTGTCTTTATTCATCAGTGCATTGAGCATAGGAGTTGGGAGGTTATCTTGCGGCTTGGTTCGGCCACTGTTGGAATACTGCATTCAGTTCTCGTCTCCCTGCTGTAAGAAAGATGTTGTGAAATTTGAAAGGGCTCAGAAAAGGTGTACAAGGATGTTGCCAGGGTTGGAGGGTTTGAACAGTAGGGAAGAGGCTGAATAGGCTGGGGCTATTTTCCCCGGAGTGTTGGAGGCTGAGGGATGACCTTTTAGAGGCTTATAAAGTCATGAGGGGCATGGATAGTCTTAGGAAGGGGAGGTAGAACCCCTCTGATAATTAAAATCAAAACACAAGCCCCCGATCTGTTACAGCGGGAGTAGAAGTCCCCTTCTAATAATTAAATCTGAAGCACCCAGAGAAGCTTGGCTCACCTCGCCTAATCTGTTAAAAAGGAGTAAACTGTTACAGAGAAGGGGAGGTTAAATGAACGAAAATCCCGAATATTCACTTTATAAGTAACAATTAATTTATTTAACCCTAACAGTGAACAAATTAGCAGAACTACTACCGAACCGAACAATTCCCCCCAACTCCTAACTATTCCCTAACTGAACAAAATTCTACTGGTACACTATTGCAATAAACGTAAGTCCCATGATATAACCCAAGCAGTTTAAAAAAAAAGTTGAAACTTATTCTGTGTGGACTTTGAGAGACTGTGTCTTCCGGGATGCTGTTCCTTGTCCACTGTCTCTCAAGTCATAAACACCTTTCTTCCACTTATCCTGCTGCCAGGGATGTTTTTTCTCTGAGGACTCTTAGCTAGAAGTGCTGTGTACCTTTTTATGGATAAGATGGTGCTTTCTGAAAGAGGTTATTGATTTCTTGTGAGAGCTTGGTGCTTATTTCTTAGATGGAAGTTCGCTCTCTCACCGATTGTTTTTTTTTTCAAAAACCCTCTCCTTTTATATACCTTGGATGACATATCAATTTTCTTAGAATAGCATTGGTCCAAAGTTGTCAAAACCATCAGTTTAAATTCAATTAGCCTCCGATCGCTTAGTGTTTGGTTTATATTAATTGGCTGATTCCAGCTCGTTGCCAAAACGTCAAAACACACCTAAGGTTTACAATCACACAGCCAGTTGATACATGTTTCCTTTTCAGAACTGGCTGTACATCTTCAGCTACATACAGTTTTTTTTCCTGCATAAATCTCTAAGCTTAGAAAAACACCTTATCTCTTAAAGGAGCCACACACTGTTCTCCCTGATCATTTTCTTTTTTACAAACAAGTTCTAGTTTCCTGCCTTCCAATTTATGATTACTCTACACAGCTTCGTAACAATAGGGTGAATAGCCAAGGTTTTTTTTCCCCAGGGCAGGGGAGTCCAAACCTAGAGGACATGGGTTTAAGGTGTGAGGGGAAAGATATGAAAGGGACCTAAGGGGCAACTTGTTCAGACAGACGGTGACGCGTGAATGGAACGAGCTGCCAGAGGAGGTGGTGGAGGCTGGTACAAATACAACATTTAACAGGCATCTGGATGGGTACATGAATAGGAACAATTTAGAGGGATATGGTCCGAATGATGGCAAATGGGATTGGATCAGTTTTGGATATCTGGTTGGGTTGGACGAGTTGGAGCAAACGGTCTGTTTCCGTGCTGTATGACTCTATGACCACTCCTATGCCTCTACTCATTGGTAGAGGAGTGGACTTTCATGTCGACTGAAAGATCCCCTGTGCTATGGCAAAGATTCTGGAAATTGCAAGACCCTGCATCCAGTCATGTTCATTTAATGGGTAGGGATTACCACCTGACTTCAGTTGTTTCCAGCTCTCTCATTAGGATAATCTGTGGTGAATTGTAGAACCCTTGTTGAACTAATTGAGAATTAACAAGGTGTGAATTCTTGCCCTCTCTACTGTGTTTGTGTCTGTGTGTAAGGTTCAGATATTCATAGTGCAGTTGGAGCATGTGAGCATTTTAAAATCTCCCCTTCCTCGCAGTTAACTGGAAGGTAGTTGCTTGTTTTGCAGCCATGTTGTTTTTGCAATTTTGGTCCAACTTGTGTATCCAATGTCCATTATTCCACCTTAGCTGGCTGTACTTTCAGCTGACAAGGAGCTGAGCTCTTGTATTCCCTCCCTAAGTGTCTCCTACCCCTTTCTGCTCCTTTTAAAATACTCCTCAAAAATGATCTCTTTAATCAATTTGAGTTTCCTGTCTGGACCATTGAGTGTGGTTGAATTGCTGAGAAGTTCGGGGATAAAGACCCAGCCTCCAAGAGTTGAGCTTGAATGTAGTACTTAGGGCAGGGTGTTTGTTTGGGAGGGTGGGAGGAGATCAACCTGAAGATCTACCTGCCCCCTTTGCCCCTCTTCAAGATGGGCGCTGGAAGAGTTGCCCGATGTTTCAGTCAAAGTCATTAGAACCGACTATGGGATCATAATCTCACTTCTGTTTCTGTGAGTGCAGATCAGCTTTTCTCACCTTAAATGAGTGGCTGCACTTCCGAAGGTATGAGCTTAACTGCAAATTGCTTTAAAATGTCTGGTAGTCGCGAAAGGCATGGCACGTTTTTCTGTTTTCGTCTTTTAAACCTCCTAATCCCTGTATGCTCGAACGTTGCCAGACAATCCACTCTTTAAGTGTCGGGGAAGGCCTACGTGAAAGGTGCTACGTGAATGTAAATGACTGTTACTGTCGAACAGGCGGGTAACAGTTAATGGAAAGACATGTCACCGCGGTGCATTTTCCGCAGAAAAGGTCATTAATTTTGAGCAGGAGATGAGAGGCTTTCACAAAGTTTTTTTTTTGTGTGTGTGTACCCAAGGGCTCCGACTATAACATGTGTTTTTTGTTATGCAGTTGGAGGCAGAAGCTGTATTCCGTGCTATCACAGTCGCTGGCCAGACCAACTGTCCTCTCTATGTCACCAAAGTAATGAGTAAGACTGCTGCAGACATCATAGCCCAAGCCAAGAAAAAAGGTGGGGCCTGACTTTTCCTTTCCTGTCTGTTTTGCCTGATGGATGCTGTAAGCCATTTGGGGTAGAGCACAGCTTTGATGCCAAACCGTTTATTTTTCCTGTTGCTATAGGTAACGTGGTGTTTGGAGAGCCCATCACTGCCAGTCTTGGCACAGACGGCACGCATTATTGGAGCAAAAACTGGGCCAAGGCTGCAGCTTTTGTAACTTCGCCACCGCTCAGTCCAGATCCCACCACCCCCGACCACCTGATCTCCCTCTTAGCGAGGTAAAGCTTGACAGACTGGCACTCGGAAAATAACTGTGCTTTTCTCCCCACAGACCTGCTGAGGCTCTCCAGTACTTTTCAGTTTCAGATTTCCATCGTCCGTAGCTCCTTTGTTTCACATTAGTGGAAGTCAGTTCCAATCTCCACACTGTAGGAAGGATGGTGGAGGCTTTGGATTTAGGGTGTGTTATCTGTAAGGAGAGGTTGGACAGACTTGGATCGTTTTTGCTGGAGTGTCGGAGGCTGAGGGGCGACCGAATAGAAGTGTATAGAATTATGAGAGGCATAGATTCGGTGGATAGTCGGAGTCTTTTTCCCAGGGTGGAAATGTCAGATACTAGGGAGCAGAGGTTTAAGGTGAGAGGAGGAAAGGTTTAAAAGAGATATGCAAAGCCAGAGGATGGTAGGTGCCTGGAACACTTTGCCAGGAGAGGTGGTCGAAGCAGATATAATAGCAACATTTAAGAGGCAATTAGAAAGGCAGGGAATTGAGAGGTACAGACTATGTGCAGGCTGATCTGATTAATTTAGAATGGATGGGCCGAAGGGCCTGTTCCTATACTGTACTATTCTATGTTTGAAAGTAATTGACTGACTACAAACTTGTTACCATGGCTAACATTGGACTGTGTTGGATTTTTATTTTCTGCTTAATTTTTTGCGGAATGTGGGCACTAGTAAAACAGGCCCATGCTTGTTAATCATCTCTAATTTATCATGAATTGACTGAAATGGCATACGTGGCCATTTCAGAGGGTGGTAAAAACCAGCCACGTTGCTCTGGGACTGGAGTCACACGTAGCCAGATCACGTACAGACAGCGAAATCCTTCCCTAAAGGACACGTTCCATGTTACTGATGGAGGGAAGGGACACTTTGATTGCCATGATGTTAAATTTATAGTAAAAGCGTTAATCAGAACATCAAGGTGCACAGGTCCCGTCCAACGCTGTGTCCCATGTCGATATTTATTCGGAATCTTCCTGCTGTCTTGATATGTTGGGCGTGCATTTTGGATCAAGACCCCGATGCAACAGTCAAGTAGGAATCCCAATTGCATGCTGGGAGCTCAACAGTGATTTGCCCAAACTGGCTGATTATAGAGTCACTGAGATGTACAGCACAGAAACAGGCCCTTCGCTCCAACTCGTCCATGCTGACCAGATATCCTAAACTGATCTAGTCCCATTTACCAGCACTTGGCCCATATCCCTCCAAATCCTTCCTACTCATATACCCATCCAGATGCCTTTTAAATGTTGTAATTGTACCAGCCTCCACCACTTCCTCTGGCAGCTCATTCCCATACACGCACCACCCTCTGTGTGGAAAAAGTTGCCCTTTAGATCCTTTTTCAATCTTTCCCCCTTAAACCTGTGCCCTCTAATTTTGGACTCCCTTACCCTGGGCAAAAGACTTTGGCTATTCACCCTATCCATGCCCCTCATGATTTTATAAACCTCTTATAGGCCACCCCTCAGCCTCCGATGCTCTGGGGAAAATAGCCCCAGCGTATTCAGCCTCTCCCTATAAACATGGCAACATCCTAATAATTTTTGTTTCTGAATCCTTTCCAGGTTCACAACATCTTTCCTATAGCATTCCTTTTAAGATTTAAAAAAAATATACTTTTAAGAAGCTTGATCTCTTAATGATTGGTCCAATTGTAAATTTCTTGGATTTTTAAATAAAACTGGTCCATGCGGCGTGGTGACCTTGACCTGGAAGCAATACGCACAGGAAGAAGGTTAAGACCAGAGATCATGTGGCCTGACATTCAAAGGATAGTGATTGTCAATAAAGTCGGAAGCTGAAGACAATCAACACGTAGATACAGACACTAAGAGAAAGCAGATAGATAGGAAAAAATATATTTCATCCTCAAACTTAGAGCAATATTCCCTCACCTTGCTGCCTTTCCAACATCATAACTAACATGCCAACATGAAATGCCTGCCCCTTTGATTTTGCAATTCAAATTATTTTCTCCATTGATGTCTTCGAGATTATTGCTAGTCAATGTTCGTTTGTGGTATCAGTCATCCGATACTTCGTAACTTAAAAAGAAATATTTTGCTTTTAAGCTGTTGACCTGCTAACTTTCATAACAAATTCTCAACACATTACGGAAAAAGTCAGAAGTCACACGGCACCAGGTTATAGTCCAACAGATTTATTTGGAACCGCACAAGCTTTTGGAGTGCTGCTCCTTCGCCAAGTGCAGCTAGCGAAGGAGCAATACTCTGAAAGCTTGTGTGATTCAAAATAAATCTGTTGGACTATACAGTATGGATGTACACACTGTACAGACAGAACCAACACAGTGTGGAGCTGGAGGAACACAGCAGACCAGGCAGCATCAGAGGAGCAGGAAAGCTGATGTTTTGGTTGGGGTCCCGACCCGAAACGTCACCTTTCCTGCTCCTCTGCCGCCTGGCCTGCTGTGTTCCTCCAGCTCCACTCTGTGTAATCTCTGACTCCAGCATTGGCAGTTCTTACTACCTCTGTTGGACTATAACCTAGTGTTGTGCGACTTCGGACTTTGTCCAGCCAAGTCCAACACCAGCACCCCCACATCACATTACGGCAAGTTTAGGGTTTTAAATGTGTTAGGCTGGGTTCCTTTGAGCCCCTGTCCTGAGCACTGCTCAGTTTTGTCTGAGCAGTGAATAGTTAAGCCAAAAATCTCCAGCCTCAGGTAGTTGCAAGTCAAAAGCATTGCAAGATGGCACGTCTGAATAGTGAGTTGTAGAATAACATGGCTCTGGAAATGCTACTGTGTTTCATCAGATTATTAACACGTTTCCTACCGTGGAGTTTCTGTGTTACGAAAATAAGTCCTTTTGGCACAGCCTCCTTTGCATACACTGATCTCTGAATCATTTCTGCACACAACAGAAATTCACTGCTAACTCTGCTCAGTCCAACTCAGAGAGGGCCACAGGATACTGTGTGTAGGAATTTTGCCGGTGCCAAAGTTCACTGGAATTATTCTTAGAACAGAGGAGGTTCAGGGGAAATTTAGCTGAGCTTTTCAAAATGATGAGTGGTTTTGTTAAGATAGATAGGGAGAAATGGTTTCCACTGCGAAGAGCTCAGTTACAAGAGAACACAGATTTCAGATAATTGGCAAAAGAACTAACGAGCTATAAGCCAGTTTTGTCTGTATGATGTGTTATGGTATGGTGGAAGCAGACTTAACAGGAATTTTTGAAAGGGTATTAGGTAACTATCTACTGGGGGAATATTTGTTGGGCTCTGGAGCATGGGCAGGCAAGTGATTCCAGTCCTTCAGAGTGCAGTTCTTTCATCGGCAGAATGGGGTGAACGGCCTCTTGTTCCTTTAGCTAAGTGCCTGGTTATTGTTTGAGTGCAGCGACTCTATAAATGTGAGTTTTTCTATCTGTTGAAGAGCTATCTGCATATGAACAGGAGTTCTAGTCATCATGAGCGACAATCATAGCACGGAATAAAATAGTAACTTTTTTCTATTTTCGTAATTTCTGTCCTGAGTTCAGACCGAACAGGGTTCCAAATCAGAAGCATAGCTGTGGGTTGGCTCATCAGCCATTTAATCGTATTGGACAGATTTACTGTTACTGAAGCATGGAACATTACTGCAACCACAGTCACTCTTAGACTGTGTGCAGCGAATGAAGCATTTTCTAAGTCTGTTGGTGCACAAACTAAGATCAGAATTGAGCCATAATTTAGCAGGCATAACTTTGGCTGTTTCTCCCGCTGAACATGTCAGGGATTACACTCTACTTAATCCCTTGACTGTCTTAGTCCAGTGGGTATATTAAAGTAAAAATAATTTGGTTTTGATTTAACCTTATTTTTCTAACCAATCTGCTCAGTGATGTTATTACACACCTCTGGAGCAGCTGGGACTTGAACCGGGCCTCCAGGTCCAGGGATAGGGGCACTACCACCCCACCATATTGCAGAAGTTTTTTTTAAAGCTTTCTCATTGGTCAGTTGGGCTGGATGTCAGAAATGAAGAATGGTCCCCCTTTTCAAGCGAGGGCCCCAAGTTCTTGACATTACTTAAACCTCAAACATTTCAATGTCTCTAGTCCAGGAGAGAGCACCCTTAAGAATTGGTGTGATTCGCATTTTACTTCTGTACAGCTCCCATGGCCTCTGAGTTAGGTGACTTCTTAGAGCTAATATCTAAGGCTAAAAGAGATGAAGCTAAGAGATTGGGACCTTTATAGAGAATCAATAGAGAGTTTCACCCATAATGGAGACCTAGATCCAGTCCCGTTAATGCCTCTTATTTGGTTAAGGTATGTCAATGTCCTATTAGGTGTGGATAGAATGATACCGCAATAAAAATTTCATGATTGTGCATTGTTGCCAATCAGTTTGTTCCTGTCCTAATAGTGTTTGGTCAAATATTTGCCTCCTTTATTGTACCTCCAGTGCACACCGAACACTCAAACAGATTTCAAAACCATTCTTGTTTTGCAATCTGCGAAGCGCCAAAAAAGAGAGATTCTCCAGGGAGCTTTGTGTTAAGTGCATCTGTAATCTCACACAATATTACATTAGCCTGTGGGCAGACTAATTGTAAACTTGTTGGCTTTTTGTTTATGACTAATACTGGAGGTGGAATGTGGATATCACTGCCTTGTTGTTAAATGACTGTGCCTGGTCTTTCTCTAGTGGTGACTTGCAAGTAGCAGGAAGTGCTCACTGCACGTTTAGCACAGCGCAGAAGGCGATCGGAAAGGATGATTTCACTCAGATTCCTGAGGGCACGAATGGGGCAGAGGAGCGGATGTCCATCATCTGGGACAAGGCAGTGGTAAGTGGAGTTGTTGCGCGAGCCAATCTGTGGTGAGATTGTTTGGTCGCGGTTTTCTGCCAGAAAGCGGCACTCTTAAACATTTATGTGCCCAGAAGAGACATGTTTTCTTTTAATCGATGTCCAGGAATGTGTCTGGAATTTCAGTCCCTTCACAGTGTCGCTGATAGGCAGCTGTCTTCACTTAGAGCCAATATTATGGTCCACCCCAGCCCCCAATCTCCAGAAGTGAATTTTTAAAACCGAGGATCTCAGGCTTTGAAGACCTTTTTGTTTAAGTTCAGAAAATACAGGAATGTCATTTTTTTTTAAACTTGCGTTTGAAAGGAACATGGCCTGTTCCCATCCCTGGCTCTCTGGGAGGCTGAGCGATTGATTGTGAACCGTTTTCTGTTCTGCAGGCGACTGGTAAAATGGACGAGAACATGTTTGTGGCGATAACGAGCACCAATGCTGCCAAAATCTTCAACCTGTACCCGCGGAAAGGCAGAGTGGCTGTGGGCTCTGACAGTGACTTGGTCATCTGGGATCCCGACGCGGTGAAGACTGTGTCTGCCAAAACCCACCAATCGGTCAGTGTCAATCTTTTACCTGGCATTTCTTTTTCTTTTCTAACCTGGAACGAGGCAGTTTGACCTGCCTACTTTGCGATGGCATTTACGCTCCACGTGAGTCCTCTGCCACCCTGCTTCACCTCGGCCTGTCGATTTAAAGCTTTTTCTCAGGTTTATGTAGCTTCTGTTTAAGTACATCAGTGCTCTTTGCTTTATCTATTCCATGTGTGTGTGGGTTACACATTATAACACTCTCTGGTTAAAGATGCTTCCCCTGAACTTGCAAGTGGTGTCCATCATATACTCACACCACATATTTATGTTCATGTCAGTGAACGTGTCTTGTGAATTTCTGCTACATTCCTTTATTGGCTTTATTTGAGACAATATTCTGTTGACAACGCCTTGTTGTGTGCACTGCCATACAAATGGAAACACTTTTACTGTGTCTATGCCTTCAAACCTCTTCTTTATTTTTGTCGTTTTTTATTTGTCCACAGGATGTGGACTTCCCTGGCATTTGGTGATCTCTGTTATCAATAGAATTCAATTATCTCTTTAAAAGTACTGAGGAAAATTCTGACATGTTCTTCATATGAAATAAGTGTAAAGCAGGAGCTTAGTGCATGAAACTGCACTTTCAGAAAGCAGTTTAATTCCTGTAGTTTTGTCCTTTGTTCAGTCTTTGTATCAGCTTCACAAATCAGGGCTCCCGAGCCACTAGGAGAGACTGATGGCAAACTCCGAACCATTTCCACGCAACTGGGAAGCTTCCCACGTTGGATTTGAGTTGGAATTGCTGAGTTAAGTTAATTTCAAGAAACTGGGGCCCAGCTCAGTGTCCCTATCGAATAACGATCACAGTTCTCGTCAGTGTTCTGGGATGGAAAGTGTGTAGGCCTAAAAATTGGGAACGACAAGATAAGAATCATCTCTCTCACACCACCAGCTCAGAAGGTGCTATAATGGTTAAATTACTGAACTATAAATATGGAGTCAGAAGTCACGCGACATCAGGTTATAGACCAACAGGTTTATTTGAAATCACAAGTTTTCAGAGCGCTGTCCCTTTGTCAGGTGAAGTGAGAGAGAAGCACACAGGCACAGAATTTATAGGCAGAGAGATCAAGGGGAAAGAGATCAAAAGACCATACAAATGGGGTGAGTGGAGTGTCGAATAATAAGTCCCTGCAGGTGATCAAAAGTGCCGGATGGTGTGAGTATAGTGTCACCAGCTGAATAACAAGCAAAGGGATGACCTATAATCCGATTAAATGAGGCAGGGAGACATGAAGACGGCCTCAACCTCAGTCTTGGTTCATGTCACACTACATGTGACCCCACTATGCTGTTCTGTATCTGTAACATCTTCCTTACTGTCCTGTTTTGTCACCATCATCTTGATAAATTGTTATGATCTCTCTACCTTGATTAGTTTGTACAGCTTTGGAATACTTATTAGACCCTCAGCATGTGACTCTTATACCGATCGTGTTATTCCAATCATATGGTTTGTTTCCAGCACCACCTTATTTTTAATATTTTGTAATTATCTCGGCCTCATTTAATCGGCTACGCTCCGACAGCTTGTCGTTTCAAATAAACCTGTTGGACTATAACCTGATGTCGTGTGACTTTTGACTTTGTCCACTCCAGTCCAACAGTGGCGCCTTGGCATTATAAATATAGAGAACCTTGCTTACTAACCAAGAAAGTTAGTTTAAATCCCACCTTGGAGGTTTGAGAGTCAAAGTTTGCTTTTGTTGAAAACAATGTAAATAAATCTGGAAATAAAATGATCAGTAATAACTCTGGAGCTGCTAGGTTATGATAACAAAAGCTTGAACGCTAATGACCTACTTCTGCGCTTACATTTTACGGTCAATATTCTTCAGAGGAGACCTGCCCTGGCCGAGATGCATCTCTTGACCTTTACCAACAGGTCGTCTTTTAACATGCTTCTTAAAGTTATCCAAGAATCATTGGCAGATTCCCAAGGCAATCAGGGATAGGTATTAATTAACACAGACAGAAGCACTCATGCCCCAAGAATTGGATTTACGAAGAGTAGCCTGCTAATGCTAACGCTAAAGCCCACGAGTGAGGAATAGTCCAGGATGGTAGCAGTGTTTGGAATCTGCAATGGACAGCAACGTCAATGGAGTGGGGAGGGGTAAAATTACCCGAACCTTTTACTTGGAATGACTTGAGGTAGAATTGGGAATTTTAAGATGGTAGTCCTGGCTATCAGAAGCCAACCAAAAATATTCTGCGTTGCTCAAGATAAAGGACGATGCGTGTGAAAGGATGACCCCAGTGTTACCTGCCATTGTTTCTTGCTACAAACAGGAAGACGGTGCCTATCCTGCTGCCTGCATGTTTGATCAGTAGTGTCCGCAAAGTTTATGTGCCAGAGTTTAGAAGGTTTTCTCTGGATACCAAGGCATATTGTGCGATTGTGAACTGTACAGAAATTGGCGAGCAGAGTAACATGGATGGCTTTGCTTGTCGACATACAAAGCATTTGAATCTTTTACAAGGCATTTTGAGTTGTGGAGGAAGACTACAATCGTGTTTTTTTGAAAATGCTTCACTGTTTTATCTGCTAGACTGGAAGCACTGCTTCAGTTCATTACTCAAGCTCATTGGGTTAGATGGGGTGATGAAAATTGATGAGATCAGAAAAGGTGACAGAGAATGGGATAGGAGCGAGTGATGGCAATGGGTAGTGAATGAGGGCATTGTAGACAATGGGTGGGTTGGATAATTGTGGGGAGAGTTGGCACTGTGATGTGTTAAGGTGGTTAGCGGGATGAGATTTGGTTAAGTTCAGTGATAGGTGGGTAATAGTCAATGAGAGAGACTGACAGTGGCTGGGGGTTGACAGAAGGTTGGGTGATATCTAGTTAAATAGTTATTTCATTTGTACCATGAATTCCAATACCATTGCTACACAGCTGGTTTAAACTCGACCTCCAGGCATAAAGATCAGACTGAAATAGCTGGTTTTACATCACATAGGCTTTAAGCCCACATCAAAGGTTCTGAAAATGTGGCTTCAGTTTCTCTTTCTGTGGGAGCTCCATCAAAGAATTGAACCTTTCTGTGTGTCAGGCTGAAGTATGTGCCCTCAGCTGGTTTTATGCTGTTAATAGCCATCCGTTTCTCCCTTTCATCAGACTTTATTCTTAATCTATCTCAAAGGCATGCATTCATTCCTGGGTCCCATTATTCACTGCCACACTTATGTTCTCAGGATTTTTTTTTCTAATGTCTTAATGAACTTGCAGCATTTCCTACTGAGCTCAGTTTCTTCCACTTTAAGCTTGCATTTATTTATTAAGAGTGAAATTATTTTGTCGCCTCTGTTGTTGCCCGTGCTTCATCCCATTGCCACTCAAAACACCCAGCGGAGATGACTCAGTGGGCTGGGATGTTTCATCGTAGAATCCCGACAGCGTGGAAGCAGGCTATTCAGCCCAGAGAGTCCACGCTGCCCTTCTGAAGAGCATCCCAAGACTCTATCCCTGTAACCCTACATTTACCATACTTAACCTACCTGGCCTGTACATCCCTGGATACTGCGGGGCAATTTGGCATGGACAATCCACTGTGGACTGTGGGAGGAAACCGGAGCACCCGGAGGAAGCCCATACAGACACGGGAAGGATGTGCAAACTTCACACAGACAGTCGCCTGAGGGTGGAATCAAACCTGGGTCCCTGGTGCTGTGAGGCAGCAGTGCTAACCACTGAGCCACCACGCTGCCTTTGTGGCCGAACCCATGCTTTCCCGAGCCAGGACTTGCTGAGGATACCCCTCCTGTGACATTGGGGACGTGAACTTTGCTCAAATAGGATTTTTGAGTAGAGCAGCCTTCCTTGTCAAATATGATCACTTGCAGTCAGTTGATTAAACCAGCTACTGCTGGGCAATCATGGGGGTAAGATACTTCAATACAGTCTTTTATAGAAATACTGGGAACATCTGGTTCGTGTAGTCCATTTGGGGACTGAGATTTGATCTGTTATCAATGGGTTGGCACCGTTTTCCTGCGTTTTCTCCCTATATGATAGTCCTCCCAAATCAAAAACTCACTCTTGAAAGCTCCAGTTGACCCCTCCAGCTTCCACTGCGTTTGCAGAAGATGTTTCCATTCCCGTTTGTATGAGGAAAGTACTTTCTGATCTCACTGTTTCATAGACCGCAAAGCTTGGGCTTGTGATATGCAGAGAGGTTGAGGACACTTGGTGTGCATTGGGGAGTTTAGAAGGATGAGGTAGGAAATCTGATTGAATACTGACAGACCTGGATAGAGTGGACAACGAGAAGATATTTCCACTAGTCAGAGAGACTAGGACCCCAGGGCATAGCTTCGCATTTAGAACTGAGATGAGGAAAAATTTCTTCAGCCAGAGGGTGATGACTCTGTAGAAGTTATTGCTGCAGAAAGCTGTAGAGGCCCAAGTCTTCAAGTGTCTTTAAGACAGAGAGAGAGAGGTTTGTGATTCGTCAGGGGATGAAAGGTTAGGGGGAAAAGACAGGAGAACGGGGTTGAGAAACACATCAGCCACGATCAAATGGTGGAGCTGACTTGCTGGGCCGAATGGCCAAATTCTGCTCCTATATCTTATGGTCTCTCTGGGTTGAGTGATGCACAACAGACACCAGTCAGGAGTTTTGTACCAATGAAGGGTCATTGAACACTGACCCTCCCTTCTCTCCACTGACACTGCTTGAGGTTTTTTTTTCCTCTCCTATCCTTCAGGTTTCCAACGTCCACCGTACTTCGCTTGTGTAAATCGGGCCCTGGCTCCTGTTTTCCTAGCTAGTTTCTCCTGGAGCAGGTCATCAGGGTGTGTCACTCCCCACCAACCCCAACTCTCTGGCTGCCCTGGAGCCTCTCCTGCTCTTGTGAGCCGTCGGGGCACCCTCTAAGGATTTTCCATTCGACCGTCGACCTGTTTTGGCCACGAACGCTCTTTGGCCTCTTCCACGGTCACAGAATCCCAGGAAGTGGGGCACGGCCCGATGCTTCTGCCTTGGAGGCAGAAACATTGCCGACTGCTCTGCCAGACCATCCCGAAACCGACTGTCTGGAATAATATCCACTTGGCCTGGAATTCCCCCACCAAAAGAGTATGGTTTCTCTAACAACCCTGTTAATTTCTAATGTTGTAAATAAATCAGAACCAGTCTTCCGTATTTTTAACATGAGAATAGACGCCAAGCTTCTGTAGCCTCTCTGCAGACCATCTATTTTTCCTCTAAACTACTGTTGTAAGCTGAATTTAATGCTGATTACACTAAGACTAAAGGCGATTGCTCCTTTATTATACCCTCTTCCTCATAAGTGGGCCTTTTTTTCCCTCAGTTCATGCATGACTGTCAGTGGCTCCCATTTTACTGACACTATCCTGCATCTGCTCAGGGGGTTCATGCTGTCTTTTGCTCTCTCCTGACTTTACTGACTGGAAGTGGGTGTGAAGGATTTTTCTGACTAATCCGTGATTTCCTGGTGATTTGCTAACACGTGTCCTCGCACAGCCCTAGCTGCGAACCTCTGACCATCTCCTCGGAAGCCTAATGTTCCATGTCCGCCAAATTTTTGAACAGCTATTCCCCTTTCTCATCTGTCGTGCTCTTGTTTTGGTCAGGCAAGACTGTACACTTCTAAGTTTTAAATGCCACCACATTCTTAGTTGGCAAATTGAAGTGATACACGGCTTTTTTTTTGTTTTGTTTATTACTTCCTTATCGAATCATATCCATAGAATCACAGAATCCCTACAGTGCAGATAGATGCCATATGGCCCATCGAGTCTGCTCCGACCTTCCAAAGGACATCCCATCCAGCATTTCTCATGGCTAATCCACCTAGCCTGCACATCTTTGGACTGAGAGAGGAAACCCACACAGGCACTGGGAAAAACGTGCAAACTCCACACGGACAGTGGCCCAAGGGTAGAACTGAACCTGGGTCCCTGGCACTGTGAGGCAGCAGTGCTAACCACTGAGCCACCATGCCACCCTAAGACAAGAGCACCACTGGCAAGGCCACCATTTTTTCCCATCCCTCATATGATAGAGTAGGCCTTTGTGTTATTTGACAGACTGTTCACAATTGAAACCAAAAGAACTGCGGATGCTTTAAAGGGGAAGGGTCACTCAACCCGAAACGTTAACTCTGATTTCCCTCCACAGACGCTGCCAGACCTGCTGAGCTTTTCCAGCAATTTCTATTTTTCCTCATAATTGAAACCAGAGATATGCTGTGACATTCTTGTTCGGCAAGCGTACTTAAACGCTGGGGAGGAAAGGCTGATTGGTTGAGTCATGCCATAAGAAGGCCCACTTTGGCAACAGGCAATAGGAAGGATTAATTGAAAGATTCCGAGAGATCTATGAGCAACACTTACCATTGTTTTGGGGGGAATGGAACAGAACAGTAAGGATGTTTTGTTACTGGTGTAGAGGGTGTAGGTGAGACTACATCAAGGGTACTGTATTCAATTTTAGTTGCCTTATTTAAGAAAGGACACAATTACATTAGATCAGTGCAGAAAAAGTTCACTTGACTGATTACTGGGAAGAGATGTTAACCTGTGGGGAAGGCTTGGACAAGTTGGGCCTGTTATCCATTGGAGTTTCGAAGAAGGAGGTGATCTTATTGAGACATGTAATCTCTTGATGGGCCCTGACAAAGTGGATGCTGAAAGGATGTCTCCCTTTTGTGAGAGAGATGAGAACCAGGGGACAGATTGTAAATTTGGGGATCTTCGTTTTCAGCCTGATGACAAGAATGTGTTTTTTTTTCCTCCAAGTGTTTGAGTCTTTGGAACGTTCTTCTCCAGAGACTGATGGAGGTAGAGTTCTCTATAATTTTTAAGGCAGAGGTACACTTTAACCCACTTATTCGTCAAGAAGCTCTCAGGGGAGGCAAGAAATTGGAACTGAGGCCTGAAACCAGGTCAGCCATGATGTTATTGAATGGCACAGTAGGCTTGTCAGCTACTCCTCCTGATTTATATTAGGAAGGAGCGACAAAGAAGATGGGCTTTACAAAATTATGTGGCTGGCAGATGCTCAAACTGGGGAAAAGCGGGGAATAAAAAGGAGATTTTTTTTTGAAAAACACAGGCCTACCAGTTAGGCCTTACAAACTGGCTGGGATTTAATTCTGAAAGAATGCCAGATTAGGGATGATGATGATGTAGGCAAGAGAATCAGGCTGGAGTACTCCATTAGGATTCCTGGTTTCGGGAGAACTGTCCCCAATTTGGTGGGCATTGGAGGTTATGACGTGTGAGGGCCCAACCCTAGAAATCCCGCTTGCTGGTGGTGAGGCGTCAGTTAGACTCATTGAGCCATTTAAAGCCAATTATACTTGAGCCCACTGTCGTTGAATAGTGGGCCAGAAATTTAAAAGCAATCGCATCTGTCTCCACGTGGCTCCCAAAGGCAGCCCAGCAAACACAGTCAGGGTTAGGCGTTGGCCTACCTGTGGGTCCGTCATTCCCAGGCACTCTGATAATTGAAGGGCTGGACACTGGGAAGTGGATGGGGTCGTCCCTGTGCGCTTCACCCCCTTCCCCCCAACACCCCCCACCCCCACCCCCACCCGACCTACCATCCTCACTGGCCTGATCGCAGGTGACCAATGATAATGTCCAGTGTAGACCTCGAAAGCTTGATTGTCAGCAGCTATCACTTCCCATGGAGAGCCGCTAGCCTCAGATTCATCAGCGGTGCCTGGGGGCAGGATTTCCACCCTCTAGGAGCCTTGATCAAGCATGATGCTGCCCAGATAATTCATACTTAAATAGCATTTGGTCTTTTAAACAGGAATGACACAGGATTCCCACTCCTGTCCAACTGTGCAGCGTCCACAACTGAATTCCTCCTGTGGTCTCTTTCTTCAGCTGGGCAAGTACAGAAATTGGGGGATAGTTTTAGGGTCTAGAATAGCGCAAGCG
Organism: Rhincodon typus; assembly: GCF_021869965.1. Taxonomy (NCBI): domain Eukaryota; kingdom Metazoa; phylum Chordata; class Chondrichthyes; order Orectolobiformes; family Rhincodontidae; genus Rhincodon; species Rhincodon typus. The sequence goes on from NC_063343.1 coordinate 6,710,078, forward strand.
ACAATAAAACCTATTCCTGATTGTCCCTCGCTATCGTTTTCTCCCTAGCTCTCGTTCTCGCGCTCTGACTCTCTCTCCCATCCCCTCTCGCGCTCTGACTCTCTCTCCCATCCCCTCTCGCGCTCTGGCTCTCTCTCCCGTCCCCTCTTGCGCTCTGGCTCTCTCTCTCGTCCTGTCTCGCACTCTGTCTAGATCTCTAATTGTATTGTGAAATCTATATGCTGATGTAGACAAATATTAGTAAAGCTAGTGACTACCTTTTTCCATCAAAACCTTTCAGAAATAAAGGATTTGCATTGATATGGCAACTTTCACAACCTCAGGACTTAGGAAAGCATTTTTCAGCCAAGGAATGCTTGTGAATGATTGTCACTGTTGTAAAGTGAGAATTGCAATAGCCAATGTGCTCACAGCAAGCTCCCACAAATAGCAATGCAATAAAGGCTAGATAATCTGTTTTTGTTGATTGAACAATAAATATTGGCCCAGGAACTGAGAGAGAACTTGACTGCTTTTCTTCAGAGTAGTGTCTGAGATTGATCATTTTTGATCCAAAATTGTTGACGAGACCTTTGGCTTAACTTAGCTCAGCTCTCAACTCGGGTATCAATGAGGTTTCAGCTATCTCACAAGTTGGAGAGAGGAATCAGTGCTGGAAACGCCTTTGTTTGTAATATATATATATATGATTTGGATGAAAATGTAGGTGATCTGATTAGTAATTTTGCAGACTTCACAAAAATTGGTAGAGTTATGGATAGCGAGAATGGTTGTTGAAGGATGCAGCAGGATATAAGTTGGATGGAGAAATGGCAGCTGGAGTTTAATCTGGACAAGTGTGAGGTGATGCATGTTGGGAGGTCAAATGCAAGAGGAAGGTATACAATAAATGGCAGGACCCTTAGGGGCATTGACATAGAGAGGGAATTTGGGATCCAAGACCATAACTATCTGAAAGTGACAATACAAGTGAATAAGATAGTAAAGAAGGTGTACAGCATGCTTGCCTTCATATGTCAGAGCATTGAATATAAATTTTGTTACAGGTGTATAAGACTTTAGTTTGGCCACATTTGGAGTATTGCGTGTAGTTCTGGTCCCCGCACTATAGGAAGGATGTGGAGGCTTTGGAGAGGGAGCAGAAGAGGTTTACCAGGATGTTGCCTGGATTGGAATGTATTAGCTCCAAGGACAACAATCCAAGGAGCAGTTGGACAAATGTGGATTGTTGTCACTAGAGCATCGGAGGCTGAGGGGGCAACTTTATAGACATATATAAAATTAGGAGAGGCCTTGGATAGGGTGGATAGTTGCAGTCTTTTTCCCAGAGCAGAAATATCTAATACTAGGGGACATATGTTTGAAGTGAGAGGAGAAAAGGTTAAAGATGATGTGCGAGGAAAGTCTTTTTTACACAGAGGGTAGTAGGTGCCTGGAACATACTGCCAGGGAGGTGGTAGAAACAGATATGATAGCAATGTTTAAGAGGCACTTGAACAGGCCTATGAACAGGAAGGGAACGAAGAGATAAAAGACCATGTGCAGGCACATGGGATTAGTTTAGAATGGCATCACGGTCAGACATGTTGGGCCAAAGGCCCTGTTCCTGTGCTGTACTGTTCTATGTTGTACGAAGACTGTAACCTCTTTAGGGCATGAGTTGATCCAGGAAAAGTCATTTGGGTAATTGAAGTTAGAACAAATATTTAAGTAACAAGTCATAGAGTTATACAGCAACGAAACAGACCCTTTAGTCCAACTCCTCCGCGCCTACCAGACATTCCAATCTGACCGAGTCCCATTTGTCACCATTTGGCCCATATCTCTCCAAAACCTTCCTATCTGTATACCAAACCAGATGCCTTTTAAATGTTCTATTGTAACTCAAACACTCCAGTCCCGGCAACATCCCTGTAAATCTTTTCTGCACCCTTTCAAGTTTAACAGCATCTTTCCTATAGAATGGCGACCTGAATTGTACACTATATATTTTAAAAGTGGGCTCACCAATGTCCTGTACAGCCGCAAATGTTCCAACTTCTATCCTCAATGTTCTGACCAATGAAGGCAAGCATGCTAAATGCTGCCTTCACACTCCGTCTACCTGCAACTCCACTTTCAAGGAATGATGAACCTGCTCCCCTAGGTCTCTTTGACCAGCAACACTTCCCAGGGCCCTACCATTACCTATATAAGTCCTGACCTAGTTTGCATAATCAAAATACAGCGCCTGACATTTATCTAAATTAAACTCCACCTGCCACTCCTTGGCCCATTGGCTCATCTGAACAGGTCCCATTACCTTACATAATCTTCACTGTCGACTACACCGTCTATTTTGGTGTCACCTGTAAACTTACAACCGTACCTCCTATATTCACATCCAAATCATTTACCTAAATGACAAAAAGCAGAAGACCCAGCACCGATCCTTGTGGCACACCGCTGGTCACAGGGCTCCAATCCAGAAAACCACCACCCTGTGTTTCCTACCTTCAAGCCAATATTGTATCCAATTGGCTAGCTCCACTGGATCCCATTTGATCTAACTTTACTAACCAGTCTACTGTGCAGGACCTTGTCGAACACTTTGCTGAAGTCCATATAGACAATGTCTACCACCCTGCTTTCATCAATTTTCTTTGTCACATCTTCAACAGAACTCAAGTTAGTGAGACATGATTTCCCATGGACAAAGCCATTTGACTATCCCTAATCAGTCCTTGCCTTTCCAAATACATGTAAATCCTGTCCCTCAGAATCCCTTCCAACAACTTACCCACCACTGATGTAAGACTCATTGGTCTGTAGTTCCCTGGCTTTTCCTTATCACCTTTCTTAAATAATGCCACCATGTTCCAGTCTTTCAGCACCTCACCCTTGACTGTCGATGATACAGATATCTCAGCAAGTGGCCCAGCAATCTGTTCGTTAGGTCTCACGTAGAAAAGTGGTAATTTCCCCACCTCGGAACCAGGACGTTTTGGATCATGCCCTACTAGCTCCAGAGGAGTGTAATGACATCTGTAAATGGACAGGTCGAATAGAAAATAGCTCCCAAGTTTTTTTTTAAACCAGCAATTTGTACCAAGCTGGAAGAGAGATGGAAGTGATGAACGAGAGACACTGAAGTCAAGGTCAGTGATTGCTTTTCAAGGCAGGATAGGGAGTTAGCAAGATGAACTGGTTTGGGACGAGAGTTCTGAGGTGTGTATAAGCTGAAAAATTGGATGGAGAAATCGCGGATTCTGAGTATCCCTGGAGTAAAAGTATTAGTCAGGGCCTTCTATAGCCTATGAAAACTTGTACAGCTAAACTATAGCACTATATTATATTCCTAAATCTCTCATTTCACATTGTTTGTTTGGCCATGTCTGTATGTTTGCGGGGAAAAGTTGAGATAGATAATTCTGGACTTCTGACTGGCTATAGTCATGTGCCTTTTTGTATCAAGTCACGTATATCTGATGTGAAATGCCATTTAGAGACTTCAGGGAATATTTTGCCTGTCTGTGTAAACATAGCAATTTCAGGGCTGGAATTTGGCCTAAGTATCTCCTCTTCAACAATGATCGAATCTACATTAAATATACTTTGGACCAGCGCCCACCCTGACAGGAAATACCACCATCTGTCATTTCCTAGGAAGAAACAAAAAGTCCATAAATTCCGTTCAGTTTAGAGTAAAAAAATTATCTTTTGAAGCGGCCAGTTTCTCGTTGTGTTTTCATGTGCAAGACGTTCTACATGGCCGTGGTCAATTCCGGTAGACTTTTCATTATAAATTTCTTACAATTCGGAATTTGGCAACCAAAATTTAAACAAGCACTCATGAAATAAACAGGAAACCGGGTTTCTTTTCGGACAAATAGAGGAGCTGGCCACTGAATACAGTACTGCTTAAAGGGAGACAGGGATGGTTATCTTTATTGTTGGCTCTTGTTTGATGTTTTATATAACTGTCATGCACCCTTATGAAAACAAATTGCAAGGTCTCTATCCATGAAATCAGCTGCTTGTCACAATCTCAAAATATAAGTACGTGAGTAGGAAAGTTTTGGAGGGATATGGGCCAGGAGCAGGCAGGTGGGACTAGTTGAGTTTGGAATTATGTTTGGCATGGACTGGTCGGACCGAAGGGTCTGTTTCTGTGCTGTATGACTCTATCTAAACAACCTCCGCTATTGGAGCCTTCTCAGCCACTCAATTAGATTATAGACCATCTGCCTCAATGCTTCTTGCTTGTATCATCTTTATATCCCTTCATATCTTTGGCATCGAAAAATTGCCGTCTTGAACATGCTCAACAATAGAACTTGTACATCTGAGGTAGAGAATTCCAAACTTTTTTGTTACACTAGATAGGTGGTGGCCTGGTGGCATTTATCGCTGGATTGTTAATCCAGAGTTACAGATAATGTTTAGATTTCGATTTATTTACATAAAATATACACGAGAAACACTTTTCACTGTATTATATGCATAGTGTTGCCATGCTCGAGCGCCATCTTGAAACACTGAATATGACGCAAGATTTTATAGGCATCGAGTTAATCTTTCTCGCTTCTTGTTCCTCCTCCACTACTCCTCCAAAGCATTGCTTGTCCTCAGTGGGAGTATCCCGGCAACGGGCTCCCGTGTCCCAGTTACTGGCCTCTGTCGCTGCCACAATTGTGACCGCTGGAGCCTAGGGATCCGGTGGGGGGGTGGTCGGGAGGGGTGGGGTTCTGTTCCCCGCCCAATGCTCTTCTGGATGCTGCTGCCATTCATCGGTCATCAGGGTCCTCCGTCATCCCTTTCCCCCACGCTGCCTCTCCTTCGGGCAACCAGGCCCAGCTGTGGGCGTGGTGGGCCTCAGCTCAGCCTGTGGGTCCAGGCCGGGGAAGGTCAGTCTGTTCCCTGCCCGTCGGGAGGCTTCGAATCCCCAGCCTGGCAGATGGTGAAATTTGAATTCAATAAAAATCTGGAATTAAGAGTCTGATGATGACCGTGAATCCATTGTCAGGAAAAACCCATCTGGTTCACTGATGCCCTTTAGGGAAGGAAACTGCCACCCTTACCTGGCCTGGCCTACATGTGACTCCAGACCCACAGCAATGTGGTTGACTCTTAACTGCCCTCTGGGTAATTAGGGATGGGCAATAATTAGGCCTAGCCTGTGATGCCCTCATCCCCTGAATGAATAAATAAAAATCAGTAATCATATCTTTTTATAATAGGTTTGAATATTTATCCTTTTCCCAGCATCAAATGAGCATTTTTGTAGTTCACCCTGTCATCTTCCTCTACCTCTCTTCTTACGCTGGTCTTATACTTGCCACTACCTCATCTGCAGGATCCTTTCCACAATCGATAAGAATTCTGAAAGGTTTCCACAAATTCATTGACTCGCTCTCTAGATATCTCCTTCAACACTCTCTGTCAGCCTTTGTCGACATTCATTTATTATGTTGCTTGACTAATGTGTGTGTCATTTGTTGTTAATGAGGATTTTTAAAACAAATCTAGTTCACTTTAAGGAAGGAAATCTGCCATTTTCACTCGGTCTGGCCTACATGTGATTTCAGACCTGCAGAAAAGTAGTTTACATTCAGCTGCCCTTTGAACAGGCCAAGAGACCATTCAGTTCAAGGACAGTTGGGGATAGGCAATAAATGCTAGCCTTGTCCAAAGCCTGTATAAGAATTTTTTTAAAATAAAAAAGGTCTTAGACCTGTGTTTGAGAGCATAGTCAGAGCCCATGGATGTAGGCTTCAGATGGAAGGAGAAAGGGGATTCGTGATTACGTTGAACGTTTCAGAATCCGAGGACATCCTGATACATGAGAATTGAAGCGTAATTGTACGAAACCAACCTACCAATTTGTACACTGCAAGTTTCTACAAACAACAACAGGATGATGATCAAATGATCTGTTTACAGTGATGTGCATCAAGGGATAAATATTGGGTAAAACTCTGGGGAGATCTCACCTGTTTTTCTTCAAAATCATGCCAAGGGATCATTTACATCCACCTGAGTGGAGCATACAGAGCTGAGGGTTAATATCCCTTGAAGGTTTGAAACAAAGGGGACCCTTCTGTGTTAAATTGGGTCAGCGACAGGGAGATGGTACTGGTAAAGAACTTCATAGAAAATGCAAACCTTTTTCTCTTTGAAGTGCTGCCAGTGATGACTGGGTCTGAGTGTAATCAACAACACACTGGCCCGCTTCAAACAGCATTTAATCATGGGACACTTCAACTCCATATTGTTATCCCTGGAATGGAGCCATTTTTGAGTCATGGTTATTTTTCTGCTTCTATCTGTGAGATAACGTTGCAAGCCAGAACGGACAAAATTTCTGTGCATGTTTTATCAGTCAATTTTTTTGCGCTGCTAGTTTTGTGAAATGCGGTACCTAAATCTTTGACCAAATTCCTAATGTCCCGGTTAACTCCCAGTAAATTGAGGTGTGACCTCTTTTCAGATTCTTTATCTCCTTTGCAGTTGTAATGGCAGAGTTGTAAAATAGTTTTCCATAATGTTCCCTTGTCCCAAGAGACTCTGCACACAGACAGACAGACACAGACAAACAGCATTGGGTGGTTATGACTGTTTCAAATGTCTCCCACGTTGTCTCCCCTCCACGTGGTCAGACCATTCCCTTTCAGGGAATTGTAGCGGTTCAGAATACAACTATTCAGCTCATCAATCCTGCAATAAACTCACAGCGTTATCCAGCTTGGAAACACAAACCTTTGCTCCGACCCATCTATGCTGACCAGATATCCTAAACAAATCTAGTCCCATTCGTCAGCATTTGGCCCATATCCCTCTAACCCCTTCCTATTCACGTACCCATCTAGATGTCTTTTAAATGTTGTAATTGTACCAGCCTCCACCCCTTCCTCTGGCAGCTCATCCCATACACGCACCACCCTCTGCATGAAAAAGTTGCCCCTTAGGTTCCTTTTAACTCTTTCCCCTCTCACCTTAAATCTATGCCCTCTAGTTTTGGACTCCCCGACCCTGGGCAAAAGACCTTGACTATTGACTCTATCCATGCCCCTCATGATTTTATAAACCTCTATAAGGTCACCCCTCAGCCTCAACTCCCCTGGGAAAATAGTCCCAGCCTATTCAGCCTCTCCTTGTAGCTCAAATCCTCAAACCCTGGCAATATCCTTGTAAATCTTGTCTGAACCCTGTCAAGTTTCACAACATCCTTCCTGTAGCAGGGAGACCAGAACTGAACGCTGCTTATTCATGAGCTCTTTGCTGGCTTATGATTTTGTTGTAACTCACAAAGTGATTTTTCAAGACAAGAGGGTGAATCAGCACCCTTAAACAAACACAGATATTAGTCAGGGCTCCACAAATAGTGACCAGAAATGAGAACCCTGCCTCGTGTTTTTATTTTTCCCTCACCTGCTTCAGATACTGAAATGTAGCCTTTATATTTTGCCTTGCTTGTGACGATGTAACTCAACACTGAATATTTGATCTGAGTAGTTGTATTGCTCACTGCTCTGTATCTCACCGAATGGCGAGCCATGAAGTGACATTGAGCAACATAATTAAGGAAAAATAAACCAAGTCCCAGGTTCAACCCTTGGGCTGTGCTGAATGAAATGTTTATCGGGAGCGTCAATATCATGAGTAGGTCACGGTTACTGAGCACCCGGGCGTGAATGAGCTGATCAAAGAGCGAGTTAGCTAATTGTTAAGCTTCCCACTCCCAACCCCAGGACAGAACCTCCGAGGAGCACCCTACTCCCAAGGTGCATCTTTGACACTGCCCAAATTGCATGGCAGCCATCTTTATTTCTGTAATGCCAGCTTGACCCTGCAGTCCTAACCCATATGCATTTAGCTGCTTTGCCATCAGTAGTAATAGAGCACTATTCCAACTTCTGGTTGCTAGGGGACATCCAGCTTGTTAGCTTTCTGCTTTTTGAACCCCACCGCCCCCCCCCCCCCCCCCCCCTCCCCCCCCCACCGGTCTATGACCTGTGATCATGCAGAGTATCTCACCTCTGGCTTGAATCAAAGTGTGGGGGGAGCATCAGCTTATTAGACAGACATCAATATGTGCTGATTATCAGAAGGATTTGTTCAGGCCCTGGTAATGATTTGTTTGTGTGCATTGGTCTGAAAGAAAGCGTATACCTGCTGTAGTCTCTATGAATCCCGTAAGAGCTCTGTCTGCGAATAAATTACTGTCTGACTGATTCTATGTTCTTTTTTTCCCAAGGGTACAATGGGTCTCAGTTGGAATACTGAGCCCCACCTGAAAGAGTTGCAGTGGCAGATCATACTGCAGGTGGAAGCCTTAATAGAAAAGCTTGACTTTCTTAAACCAAGTGACAACGCTTGCCCAAAGTTAGTTGTCGCAGAATTCTTGAAGCTGTGCCTGCCATTGTGATTACTCTGTCTGGTTTAACTGAAATGGAAGGGGTTGATCCACAGCTTAGCATTGTTTGGTATTACACAGATAAGGGGCTGCTGGATTGGGAGCCACTGTAGGTTAATGAACATAGGGTTGTTCAGTTTTTTGGACTTGATGTGAATTTTGGGCAGCAGAGATTCCGATGAGCTCCGTTTAATACACGGTGCAAAGTGGGAAATCAGGGTGATGTTGCATTGGAATAAAACCGAGGTAACAAAGGGTTGACTGGGTGAAGGGGTAGGGGTCCGCTGGTGCACTGTTATTGTATTGACGCCCCCTGCATTAGCTAAATGTGACAGGAACATGCTCACGATGTGATCGAAACAAAGCTCTGTTTGGAAGTTTTTCTAAAAACATTCTGCGCAGTCAGTCCTCCTGAACAAACTGCGGTGATTAGTTTATTGAACCAGCAGCGAGCGGCTTGAGAAACCTCAGCGAGGATTCATGTTTATTGTGTCGAAGAAATACGAAAAGGTTCAATGGATATAACTTTGTTTCTATAAACACAGGGGGAGGGTGCCAATATCACTTGAAATGTTTTGTCATGAAATAATACCCCTTTGATTCTGACCCATGGTTCCATTCCAGACCATTGGCTCCCTTTGTTCTTTGGAGAAGAAAACAGGCTCTTGCTGCTGCCAGCATATTTCTGTAGAATACCACTAGTGCAGCAAAGAGTCTTAGCTACTGGCCAGGCCAGCATTTATTGCCCAGTGGCCAGTTAAGAGTCAGTTAAAGTCTAAAGTTGTGTGTAGGCAGGACCAGCAGTTTCCTTCCCTAAAGGACATTAACTAAGCCGGGAGCGTGGTTTCCCTGACAATCAGCATGGTTTTGTAGTCATCATTAAGTCTCGCGATTCCAGATTTTTTCTTTTTTTTTTGTTTTGTTTACTGAATTCAAATTCCACCACCTGCCGCAGCAGGATTTGAACGAAAATCCCCAGATTGTTATCTGGATCTCTGGATTAATAGACCAGAAATAATACCACTAGGGCCATCGGCCAACCACCACCACCACCGCACCTCCCACCCCTCCCCGCACCAATGTACGTTATTGACTCATTAACTCCAGCTTGACAGTGTTTCGGCTCCACTTGTATAAAACATTGGTCTTTTCATTCCTCCTGGATATGCTTTGAAGCCAGCTGGTAAATCAGTTCTCCTCATCTCTCCTATGTTCTCGCACTCCAAGCTCACTTTTTTTGTTCTTGGTTACTCCTTCACTGGCTGTGTCCCCAAAGCAAATGTGTAATGTCCTCCGGTTGCGCACAGCCGCTGAGAAGCTCAAAGTACCTTTGAAATAAATAATGTTTAAATGTGCTGTGTTCAAGTTGAGAGGCTCGCTTTAATGTCCATCTTCTGTGATATTCGAGCTTCTAGACACCACCTTTTTATGACCAGGTGAGAAGGGGTGAAAAGGCCCTGCTCCTTTAGTTGTTCCCTCTGATGGGAGAATCTGAAACTCGGGGTCATAGTTTAAAAAAAAAATGAGGCCACCCAGAGATGAAGAAACATTTTTTTTTCTCTTTAGGTCATGAGTCTTCGAAAGTCTCTTTCTCAAAAAAGACTGTGGATGGAGTCCTAAGAGTCATACAACACAAACAGACCCTTTGGTCCAACTGGTCCACACCAGCCACGTTCCCAAAATAAACTCATCCCACCTGCCTTTCCTATTCATGAAGTTATCGAAATGTTTTTTAAACGTCGTAACTGTACCGGCATCCACCACTTCCTCTGGCAGTTCATTCCACACACAAACCACTCTCTAAAAAAAAGTTGCCCCTCATGTCCTTTTTAAATCTTTCTCCTCTGACCTTAAAAATATGCCCTTAGTTTTGAATTCCCCCACCCTTGGGAAAAGACCCTTGACATCCACCTTATCTATGTCCCTCATGATTTTATAAACCTCTATAAGGTCACCTCTCAACTTCCTACGCGCCAGTGAAAAAAGCCCCAGACTATCCAGCTTTTCCTTATAATTCAAATGCTCCATTCCCAGCAACATCCTGGTAAATCTCTTCTGAGCCCTTAAGGCAGAGGTAGGTAGATTCCTGTTTAGCAAAGGAATGAAAGATTATTGGGGATATGCGGGAATGTAGCGTTGTGGTTAAAATCAATCTCAATCATATTGAATAGCAGAGCAGGCTGGAAGGGCTGAATAACCTACTCTAGCTCCATGTTTGTACGTTTGTAACTTTTGTCAGTTGCAACAAATATTTATAATACTTTTTAGCATGCGGTTAGATCGTATTTCAATAAAAATCATGCAGTCAAAACTAATGACCCAATTGCAAGATTTTTTTGTCAAAGAATTTTATTGCTTACTCTTAAGAAAAATGTTGCAACATATCAAATAGACACAAACATCAGTAAAGTTTAGAAAGGGAAGAATGTCTCATATAACAGGAAGATAAAGAATGTGCGATCTTAAAAAAAAAAGAGATTTTAGGGTCCTTGGAGTTGTTAGTTCTGGTCTCCAGTTCGAATCTATTTAGTTGATGTTTTGTATCCTGAGCAGCCATGTAATTTATAGGATTTTGATTCCTTGTCCAGAACTAAATTCAGTAATATTTCACAATGAATACACTGGTCCTACTGGAGCTCCATTTTGATTTATCTTAGACCAGTCAACCAGGATGGCATTTGCAAGCTCTAACTTCATTTTTTAGGGAGAGTGAATGAATGTTTACTTAATTTTTTTCATCAATGCTGCTGATTTTCAAGATAATCTGAAGGAAATGGAGAGAGAGAGAGCGAGACTCAGTCTTCTAGTCCTTATATCAATTCTTTCTCGGCAGGACAGCAGACAGAAAAGCTATTGAAACATGGTTCAGTTCTGTATTCTCAAGTCTAGTTCCATTTCCTTTCCAAACTGATATTTGAAGATAACTTTGCAAGTTCAATATGTGCAACTTATAATATGTGTGTAAATTCAAGCAGGATGTGAGTTTTGTGATGCCTGATACAGTTACCTGGTTTCACTGATCTTTAGATAAGATGTTAATTGCATTTCAGATGATTTGTACAATCCACATGATCTTCTGAACTTGCGTCAATCTGTGATTGCTACTATTTTAAATCTACATTCCTTCCTGTTGAAGGGAAAAGGACATTTTAGTCTACAAAGGTCTTGGGAATGAAAATTAGATTACTAAAGTCAAAAACTGATAGTCCACATTTTACCGCTAGTGAGAGAAATCCCTCCTGGGAACATTATCTGAGGGAGTCTGAAATGGAAAAGGATGACCAGTACCCTCCATTTCAATCTGTATTACTGTTAGTGAACTGAAGTGGAAAGTGGCCTCAGGGATTGTCCCTTACCCCCACCTCCTACCCTCCTCAGCCGCCTCTTCCCCATCTGTCTCTGTCACTTTGTCTTTTTTTTTGGTCTCTCCATCTTTCTCATTCCTTCCGTCTCTCTCTCTCTGTCTCTCTTCATGTGCTTCTCTCACTGTTTCTCTTGCTCACTCTCTCTATATTTGTCTGTTTCTTGCTTTCTGTTTCTCTGTCTGTCTCTGTCTCTCTTTCTGCACGTTATTCTGTCTGACTCTGTCTGCCTCATTCTCTCTCACACATTCTCTCCCTATCCGTTTGTGTCTGTGTTTCTCTCTCTCCCTCTTTCTCTTTTTCTTTCTCTGTCACTTTCTCTCTCTCTCTGTCACTCACTCTCTCTCTGTGTGCGCGTCTATCTTTTCCTCTCTCTCTATCTCTGCATGTGCCTGTGTGTGTCTTTCTCTCTCTCTCTTCCTTTCCCTGTCTGTCTCTGTGTCTCTCTTGCACCTTCCCTCCCTGTCTGATACCCTCTTTTTATCTACCCCTCTCTCTCTTTCTGTGTGTCTCTGTAACTGTCTCCCTCTCTGTGTGTCTGTCTGTCTCTCTCATTTTGTCCAGACAAGGTTCCCCATGGTAGACGAATTAGTGAAGTTAGAGCACTTGGGATTCAGAGAGAGTTTGCAAATTGGATACAAGATTTTTTGGCTTGACGGTAAGGGATAGAGGGTGGTGGTGGAAGGATGCTTTTTGGACCAGTGGCCTGTGGCCAGCAGTGTTCCACAGAGATCAGTACTGGGTCCACTTTTATTTATATGAGTGATTTGGATGAGAATGTTGGAGGCTTGGTTAGTTAGTTTGCAGATGATGCCAAAATTTTGTGATGTAGTGGACAGTGAAGAAGGTTATCTAAGATTAAAAAGAGATCTTGATCAATTGGGCCAATGGACTGAGGAGTGGCAAAGTGGATAAACGCGAGGTGTTGCGTTTTGGTAAAATAAACAAGGGGCGGGACTTATACATGTAATGGTAAGGCCCTGTTGTTGAACTGAGAGACCGAGGGTTCAGGTACATGGTTTTTTGAAAGTTGCGTCTCTTGTAGATAGGGTGTTTAAGAAGGCATTTAGCACACTTGCCTTCGTTGCTCAGACCATTCAGTATAACAGTTGAGACCTCATATTGAAGTGGCTAAGGCCTCTTCTGGAGTACTGTGTGCAGTTCTGGTGGCCCTGTAATAGGAAGGATATTATTTAGCCAGAAAGGGTTCGGAAAAGATGTACCAGGATGTTACTGGGACTGGAGGGTTTGCTTTATGAGGAATGGCTGGATAGGCTGGCACATTTGTTTTTCCCCTGGAGCGTAGGAGGTTGAATAGTGACCTTAGAGATTTATAAAATCATAAGGGGCATAGACAAAGTGAATAGCAAAGTCTTTTCCCACAGGTGAGGGAGTTCAAAATTAGGGGGTATAGTTTTAAGGTGTGAGGAGAAAGATTTAAAATGGACATGGGGGCAACATTTTCACAAATAGTGTGGTTGGTATGTGGATTGAACTGCCAGAGGAAGTGATGGATGCAGGTACAGTTACAGCACGTAAAAGACATTTGGACAGGTACATGAAAAGGAAACGTTTAGAGGGATATGGGCCAAATGCAGGCAAGTGGAACTGGTTTAGTTTGGGGAACCTGGTCAGCATGGGCGAGTTGGACCAAAAAGTCTATTTCTGTGCTGTGTGACTGACTCTGTGAATCTGTCCCTATCTCTCTCTCTCTCTGTCTCTATGTCTTGCTCTTTCTCCATCTCTGTCTCTCTCCTTCTTTCTGTGTGTATATCCCTCTCTGTTCATTCGTGTCTTTGACATTCTCTTGCTCTCACATGCTCTCTTGCTCATGCACTCTCTCTCTCTCGCGCACACTCTCTGTCGCTCTCATGCACACTGGCTCTTTTGGTCTCTCTTTCTCTGTGTCTGTCTCTTTCCTGCCCCGTCCCGCCCAAACATGCTCCCATTGTGCCAAAACAAACTGATCTAATTGAACTTCATAGCATCTGTTTTCCCAGTAATATTGTCCAGCTGTAGCCATTCCCTCCAATGTCCAGGTAAACTGTAGCCATTTGATCCATCGTGCATTCAACAACATTTGATCAGATCTGAAAAGATTCATAGGGGAGGCAGGAGGAAGGAGACCTTTACTTCTTCAACTGCACGTAAATAAGTTGTAAACTAATTCTTTTTAAATGTATTTATGATTTCCCACATTTGGGACAATGAAGGAAACTGTCGTCCCTGTTCAATACTTGTCCGCTGCTGCCTTCAGAAAGGGAAACTGTTCAGCTATTGAGTCCCCGCCAGCCCCTTAATCTGTGCATCATCTTTTAAATATTCCTCACTTCCTTCTGTAACTAGTTGGCACTTTGAATTATTTCCCATTCCTGATGTCCGAGTACAATGATACTGAGGTGAAACCAGAGGTTGCTAAGTAACCAGTCTTGTGCCTGTAAGAGACCATTTCGGAGACCTGTAGCATCACTGAACACTTGAGTCGAAATCAGTTTTAACCGACAACTAATGACAGTTCTGCTTTATAAGTGGAAAACCAGCCATATCTCGAATGCGTTTCTTTTAAAATATAATTTTATTATCCCCTTTCTCTTTTCGTTGGCAATTTGCAGTCTATTTATGTGTCTGTACAGCTGTGCAAAGATGTGAAAGTTGACTTTTGTTTTGCATCCCTCATTCATAAATTTGAGGTTCCAAGATTTCACCAGTTTTCCAGGAAGCTGTCAGTAGCAGGCAGTACAAGGTGTGATCTGTTTCCCAAATTCTCCCGTGCTTGAGAAACACTCAAATGCTCTGAGTTTTGATGTCAAAAAAGGGTGATTTGGCAATCTGTTGAGGTAGTAGCTTTGGAGAAAACATCATGACTCATTCAGCTTAGGAAGCCTGTTTGATATGGATGAGTTGGCCGGAAGGGTCTGTTTCCGTGCTGTATGACTCTGACTCGAGATGGGAGTTGGTGATGGAGAAAAAGATGTGTTGACGTTCCCTATGGCCAAGTTCCTTTTCTGAAAGCAGACTCTTCCTGAAGCTTGCTTGCGATGATGTTTATAAACTTCTCAAATGGGCCATCTTTGCCGCAAGCCTTGCCAGTGAACACTGAGAGCTCCACATCAATCTGAATTGCGGCCTATTGTTATCACTTTCCAGGTTTTCCCAGCAAAGGTAGCTGGAAGGTAATCGGATCTTCGGAACACAGAGCCCTTCTCACTCCCTGCCCAAGATATGGAGGCAGCAACACGTTGACTGAATTCAGCTCATCGAGTGAGGGTTAAGTGTAGCTGGTCTGTGTAGCTAAACCAACATACTCACCCAAACGTTCATTCTTTCATCCATTTTGTTTTCCAGTTTCAGTAATGCCAGGTTGCACATGATGGCTCTTAAATGTGGACCAAAAAATTTGCTAGACTTCCAGAGCAAAGCCATTAGCATCTGGGAGAGAATGATGGGTAAATCTACTAGAAATGGCCCTTCACTGCAATGTTATTTTTTCAACCCTTCCCAGAGCACTCTTATTAATATTTTTCCGTTGCCATCTCTAAACTTGAAGTCTTGAAGCAGCTTTTAAAATGACTGTGCTTGGGAAGGGATTATTTTAACAGCGGTATCATTGCATGCTGAAAGCGTCTCAAGATGAGTGAGATCCTGGGTTCTCCAATCGGCTAAAGAGGTCAGCACTGGAATTTTACACTGAGTTGGTGGTCTGGCAGTTTCTCTGTGTCTCTTTTGTTCTCCCACTTCCCTGAGCCAACGACGCCAACTGATATGTCAGAGATGAGGAAGAAATGGCTGATAGCTCTAGCCCCAGCAGTGCCATTAGGTGGCATGGGCATTGCTGAGTCTGTCATCAGGAGCTCTTCCCCCGTCCAAATAAAAAGAGATACTGCAGATCTAGACCTATAAGAAAAGGAGGGCACGCCGAGCCGAGTTGGGGGCGGTGTAAGCCGGGATGCTGGGTGGGGGTTAATATATGGTGTCAGGCGATACCATGTGGGGGTAGTGAGACCACAATTGGGCACAGGGCATCCAAACAAAGGGCATCCTGCACATGCAGTCAGGACAATTGGCTGCACTCATTTCTCTTTTGATTTGACTTTTTTTTTAATTTGGTTTTTGATTTATTATTGTCACGTACCAAAATACAGTGGAAAGTATTGTTTTGCATGCTTACCAGACAAATCATACCATACCTAAGTATATTAGGGTAATAGAACAGAATGAAGAATATAATGTTACAGCTGCAGAGAATTTGCAGAGAAAGATCGACACTGATACACAAGAGCTCTGTTCATAAGTCTGATAATGGTGGGGAAGAAGCCGTTCTTGAATCTGTACGTGTTTTCAAAGTTCAGCACCAGACCGCAGTAGCAGGGGAGGACGACCTCAAGTGACCCTTAAGTGACCACTTAATGGTCTCAGTTGACCCCCTAAACTTTCCAATGACTGCAGTCAGCATCTGAGCACCATCATTGCTCTGCACTGCGCCCCCTCCCAACACCCCAACATTCCTATCTCCCCAGGATTGGTGAGCCACCCAAGCCACAGTTACTTGTGCCCGTGGCTCATCCATTCTCCCCAAATAAGAACTGTGAGCCAACTCCGATGGTGGTCCTGCCATCTACTTTGTTAGACCGGTTTCAGCCAGGTTGCAGTTCCTAAAGGTTATTACTATGCATATTATTGGGAAAGCAGACACTCTGAAATCTCAGTACAGACATTTTAGTTTTTTCGATAATTCGGTTTGATTACAAGTACTTCATCGGAGCACACTTTCACTGTTTCACCATCTAATGCCATCCTTATCAGAATGACACACAGATATCCTTTCTTCAGACACCAGTACAACACACACGGGTTTCGGTAACAGTCTCCTGGAGGCTGTGTCTTTCCTGGTGCCTGTCATCACTCCATGAAATGCTTTCCATTGACTGTTAATCATTGCTACTTCCTCCCGTATGTACTTGCCTCAAGCCATCTTCCATCTCTGAAAAGAGTGTGCACAGTGTTGTAATATACACTACTGCTTTGTTTTGACCTATTTTCATCCATTTGATACAGTGTCAACTGATGTGTGTTTTCGTCACCCAGAGGGTGAAATTGAACAATACAGATGGCACAACATGTCTTTGCTGGATTAGCTGCTGATTCATAAAATTCACCTGAAAACCGGCTCCATTCATATACCTGAAGAATGGAAGATCAGCTGAGGTGTCCCATGCCACTGTCAATACTGTACTTTGTTTGTACCCTTTTCTCATATTGGCTACATCGGACCTTCCCATATTACAGGCCACGCAAATACAGTGACGCTATTGGATGCTCTGTATTCATATAGATCCCTTCACCTTGTTAAATGCCCACTCCCTATTAAATGCCATCCCTCTATCTTGTCAGGAGGCCCCCCTCCCTATTAAATACCCTCCCTCTATCCTGTCAGGAGCCCCCTCCCTATTAAATACCCTCCCTCCA
>NC_063343.1:6727310-6751069 GCF_021869965.1 Rhincodon typus
CCTGTCGGGAGCCCCCTCCCTATTAAATACCCTCCCTCCACCCTGTCGGGAGCCCCCTCCCTATTAAATACCCTCGCTCCACCCTGTCAGGAGCCCCGTCCCTATTAAATACCCTCCCTCCACCCTGTCGGGAGCCCCGTCCCTATTAAATACCCTCCCTCCACCATGCTATCTTCACTGCTTTGATTAAAATGGAGAAAAGGCAGGGTGGGTGGGGGGGGACTGCTATCAAGTGGCAGTAGTGCTTTGTTGCTTAACTATATTTCTTAAACAGGACCTTAACAGTTCAATTCCAATCTGATTTACTTTTTTTTAAAAAGTCTCTTGACAAAAGCCTTGCCACCATTCCACAAAACGCCTCCTACCGCTGGCGCCTGTCCCATCCCTCTACGCAGTAGGTCACACTGGAGCAACCTTTGAACGTCTCCCATCACGCAGTCTTCACGCTGGACCTGCCAAACCGTACGCCAGTCAGGCCCTGTTTCTCCACCCCTCCTGTTACCCATGACCCCCGGCCCACACAGTGGAGTGTTTATCCTCTGCGGGCTGCCTGGGTGAGAAGGTCCAGCTGTGTTTGCAGCCCATTAATTCTCTGGGCTGAGAATCTGAGCAAGCTGCTTGTGGCGTTGCAGATTTGGCGCGGGGAAAACGTGGCTGGATCTGCTTCAACGTGCGAGACTCCGTTCCCTTCCACCCAGTTCGCAGTCCAGCCCTGTTATATGCCCGGCTGCAGTGCAAACCCAGAATCTCTTGGTTTTGTAAAAGATGTTGCAGATTCCTCAGCATTCCCTGGCAGAGCAGCCGTAGGCTGGGAATTCTCAAGGCTGTGGTACACTTGATTGTTCCAACAATGTTTGGCCAACTGCAGGGGACAGCTTTCAACCTCGAGCTGTTTTAAATCTCTGTTTTATTGGCTGGTAAGAGAGTATTTTCTTTTGGTCTTTAAAGTGCGCTTGGGCTAATTAATCTGTGCCAGTTAGAGAGTGCCGACCTTAAATTAAAAACAGAGCCCGTTCTGATGAAGGTTACACCCGGCATGTCGTTCCTGTCCTGTCTGTGTAGAAAATTCTGCTCGTAATTCCAACAGACAGACACATACCATCTTTTGTCTCACAGTTGGTGGCCTTATTGGTATAGAACTATTGCTCACCTCTTAGGGAATAAATGATCATTTTTTCGCGAATCTGATTTGCACTAAAGTTCACTTCCACAGCTGCCTCAACCAATTGTTCAATACGACTCTCACTATTAGCCTGGGCAGGCTATTCCTCGGGTGGGCATTATAGCAGTGCCCAATCCTACCCTCCCATAGATACATTCTGTAATGCTTTCTGACTAATGATACGGGGACAGAGAGAGAGACCTCTGACCTGCGGTCTTCTTTGTCTCAGTGAGATGCTATTGGCATTGACTGACTTGGTAGCCGGACTGAAAGAAGGGTAAGTGGGGTCAAAATGCGCACCGCGCTTGTTTGTTGGTTTTTGTGTACAGGACCCCACCACACCAGCCTTTTTATTGACGCTTTTGTGGAATGTGGATGTCGCTGGCTAGGCTAGCATTTCTCACCCATCCTGCCTTGCTCTCGAGAAGGTAATTTTGAGCCACCACCTTCAGCCAACATAGTCTGTGTATTGTAGGTCTACCCACAGTATTGTTATGAAGCAAGTTCCAAGATTTTGACCACCGAAGGTACAGCGATATATTTCCAAGTCAGGATGGTGAGCCACTTGGAGCAAAGATGGCAGATGATGCTGTTCCCATGTGTTCGCTGCCTTTTGTTGTCTAGGTGTGTTTGGAAGGTGTAGTGAATGGCTCACAGTGACGTAACTCCACAAAGGCTGATAACTATTATCAAGTCACCCTTTATTTACACATGAACTGTCCTTGCATTTAGTGCTGCCTCATTCAGAGTCTGCTGTCAGAATGGCAGCATTTCTGACACTCTACCTTTTTACAGGTCAGCCAGGGCTCCCTGATTGGACCAGGTTAATAGCCCCGAACTCATCGCAATCCTGCCTGCGACTCTCCCATGGTGCATTAACAGTGCAGGGGATTAATGTTTTTAAAGCTGATCGATGGGGCACCAATCAAACAGCTTTGTTCTGGATGGGGCAATTGTTGGGGCTGCGCACATTCAGGAAAGTGGGGAAGTGTTCCAACACCCTCCTGACTTGTCCCTTTATAGATGGGGGACAGGCTTTGGAGAGTCGGGAGGTGAGTTACTCACTGCAGTATTCCCAGAATCTAAACTTGTTCTTCTAGCTGTAGTATTTATCTGGCTCATCTCAGTTCACGTTGTGGTCATTGGTGAGCCCCAGGGTGTTTGAGAGTGGGTCAGCGTGTTACGCTGACTTCAAAGAAAAGAGATATTGGAGCCAGTGCTTTGCACAGTTCGTTCTAATTTTTCCTTTCAGCTGAATGTAGATGCTCGTCTTTGTTTTTATTTTAATTTGAAGTTTTTCTTGTGCCTCAGGCCGTGGAGTACAACATCTTCGAAGGGACGGAGTTGTGCGGAGCTCCTGTTGTCGTCATTAGTCAGGGGAAGATTGTGCTCGAAGATGGGAATCTCCATGTCACCCCAGGAAGTGGCCGCTTCATACCCTGCAAGCCCTTTTCGGACTTTGTACACAAGCGCATCAAGGCACGGAAACAGGTGAGGCATCCTGTGTGTGAATCTGTAGCTTTTTAATAATTCCCGTTATCAGGTTCGGTTTCACCAGTGCCCTGTGGAAGTGCCTGTGGATGATTTTAACCAAGTTCAACACACCGCCCAAACAATAGTGAATCCCCTTGGATTTATGTATAAAGGGGAATGGCCAGATTGGGAGGTTGTCGCTCAGCAGCATAATAGGATAGGTCTTATCTTTCCAAACCTGTATTGAGCCTGGATCAACTTAGAGTTGATTGAAGGTAATATTGGGAGAGTGTTGGTTGATGCATTTAGTAAGTGACAGAAGAGTTCCAAGATTTAAAAGATATTTGGACAGGTACATGAATGGAAACTTAGAAAATACGTGCAGGGCTGGGCCATTCAGCCCTTCGAGCCTGTACCGCCATTCTATATGACCATGGCTGATCGTGCAGTATCCCACTCCCACTTTCTCTCCATATCCCCTTCATCCCTTTAGCTGGAAGGGCCACGACCAGCTCCCTCTTGAATATAGCTAACAAACTGGTCCTAACATCTTTCTGTTCGCAGATCTCTGAGTGAAGAAATGTTTCCTCATCTCAGTCCTGAATGGCTTATTCCTTATTCTTAGACTGTGATCCCTGGCTCTGGACTTCCCCAACATCGGTAACATTCTTCCCACATCTAGCCTGTCCAGTCCCATCTGGATTTTATGTGTTTCTATGAGATCCCCCCACCTCATTCCTCTGAATTCCAGTGAGTACAAGCCCAGTCGGCCCAGTCTTTCTTCAGATGTCAGTCCTTACCATCCCGCGAATCAGTCTGGTGAACCTTCACTGGAAGTGGGGAGAGTTTAGAGGGACGTGAGCCAACTGCAGGCAAATGGGACTAGTTTAGTTTGGGGAAACCTGGTTGGCACTGACATGTTGGACCAAAAGGGTCTGTCTCCCTGCTGTACGACTCTATAATTTCCATTCCCTCCACCGTGGTTTCCCCAAATGGTGACCCCCACAACTGCTGCCCTCTGGGAATTTCATTGGCTCCTTATAAAATCTGCTGTAGCTTTGACTTTACCGGCAGAAATCATGAAGCAAGTTTTTCTCTAAATTGACGCCTGACCAGGGAGCCTGTCCGTTCAGCTGGCTGGATGGCAATGTGGAATGACACTAACAACGTGGGTTTAATTCCTGCAACTGGCTGAGGTTACCACGAAGGACTCTCCTTCTCATCCTTTCCCCTCACCTGAGGTATGATGACCCTCTGGTTAAACCACCACCAGTTGCCTCCCTGTAAGCCCTCTGGGACTATGGTGACTTCAGCTTTATTTGTAAAGAATTCTTAATTGATTTGTGAAGCAGTGCCATTTCCCAACAACATGATGCCTTCTGAGAACTGCCGCTGTACCTCTAGTAGAGGAAGCAGGTCAAGGGTAGGTTTGATCTGGTGCTGGACCATTATATCAGAGCTAGATGGGGGGAGGAGCAGAAGGCAAAAGAGGATATATTGAACGTGCTCCTCATCTCTCTTCCTGGCTGTCAAAATTTGCAAGTAAAGTAGGGCATACAAGCGCTGAAATGTCACAAGATGACTTCTGTGAAGACAACGCACCAGAGCCTGTGTCTGCCCTGAGTTGGGATTGTCAGTGAAGAGTTATTTGGAAGGGTCATCACATAAACTTTCAACTGCGCCAACTGTGGGCTGCTCAGCGTACCCACCCACAAATGCCCCGAGTATTCTCAAGATTGTGGAGAGAAACTGCCCAGAAATGACTGGCCTAACCCCCAGCTCCTGGTATTCATGCGAGGCTGGAAAATAT
This sequence comes from Rhincodon typus, assembly GCF_021869965.1. Lineage (NCBI taxonomy): Eukaryota > Metazoa > Chordata > Chondrichthyes > Orectolobiformes > Rhincodontidae > Rhincodon > Rhincodon typus. The sequence continues at coordinate 6,731,756 of NC_063343.1, forward strand.
CAACACATGGTATTTTAATTTGGCAAACTCCACTCAATCTACCATAACAAAGCCTAGCCTCGGGCGAGGACAGGACAATGTTGAGGGTGAAAAATTAGAACCAGGCCTTTGAGGAATGAAGTTGGGAAATGCTTCTCCAAGCAGAAGGCTGGTGGAAGTTTGCAAATTTTGCCTGCAAACGGCAATTGATGAAAGATCGATTGTTCATTTCAAAACCGAGTGAGCGCTTTCTGTCAAATATAGGGCATGAGAGAAATGCGAGCAACACTTAGTTGGTTCGCAGATTGGCCTTAATCACATTGAATGACCCTGTATCCCTCACTCTGTCTAAGCACCCTATCATCTGTATGTCCTTGTTTGCTATGATCTGCCTGCACTGCTTGCAAAACAAAGCTTTTCACTGTACTTAGGTATATGTGACTTAAGTAAATCAATCAATCAAATGGCTTCATCCCATGGCCCTTTGATTACAAGCCGATGACATTTCCTTAACTTCATTTCCTAAAGAGATGACAATCAGAATTTCTAGGTCACTTGCGAGTGCATGCCCCAAACAGAATTGTGAATTTTTGTGAATTTTGTGAAATGTTGTGAATTTTTTCGAGCGTCAGAATTGTTACCCATCGCATTTGGCTCTCATTTCTTGCATAACTCCCCCTGCTGTACGTCAGGAAGGGATTATGACATTGACGGACAGTGCAGGAGATGGTGAGAGCCAATTTTCTGCTGCTTCTAACCCTCTGCAAACCCCCGTCCCCCCAGTGCAACTCTGAAACGCAGCTGACAACAGTGAGAAGGGGAGCTTTGTGTGCGCGTGTCTTACATTTTTACTTGCACTCCCCTCCCTGCACTGATACTGTGGGGCTCCATGTATCTCCAACCTCCTTTGTGTTTGTGCGAGGGATCAAGAAAGATAAACAATGTCAAAAAGAATAACCAGTACAATGAACACCTATGTCCAAATCTGGACTAATCCCCCATTGCGTGCTCACTTCTTCACCAGTTAATTCCACTCACTGAAGGCTGTTTCAGCTGTAACTTTCTTCCTGAAAATTAGTTCAGTTGCTGCAGGGGCCTCTGTGCTGTGCATTGGTGGAAGTGACTGAAAGTTTGAAGTCCTGTTATATTTTTGAACCATTTGAACGAAAGCTTCATAAACTATTTCATAATTCGGAGATTAAAACTGTTTCACTTTATTTGTAAGGAACCGCAGAATGTGAGATCCCCAGCTTAAAGAGTGTGCACACTGGGCCCAGAGACTCCCCCTCCGCACCCCCCACCCCCTTCCTGTAACATTCAAAGCTGATTTACTGAGAAATAACACAGCGTGGAGCCGGAGGAACACAGCAGGCCAGGCAGCATCTGAGGAGCAGGAAAGCTGACGTTTCGGGTCGGGACCCTTCTACAGAAATGAAATGGGCTAAATGGTCTCTTTCTGCGCCGTAGGGATGCCATGATTCAAAAGAAATTTCTGAAGAAGAGTCCTGACCCGAAACGTCAGCTTTCCTGCTCCTCTGATGCTGCCTGGCCTGCTGCGTTCCTCCAGCTCCTCACTGTGTTATCTCTGACTCCAGCATCGGCAGTTCTTACTATCTCTAATTAGTAAGAAAGTCTTGTTGAACAGCCTTCGTTTGTGAAGCCTGATATCGTAACACAGGGACATGAGGAAACCATCAAAGTCTTTGGGCATGTTGCATCATTCAATGAGAGTGTGACTGATGTGTGACCTCAATCAATCCAAATAAATGAATCTGCTCTGCATTGATTTACTGACTATTCCTGATGGACAAAAGTCAATCCATCTCAAGCGTTAACAATTCGACTCTTATTCCCTGGCTATTCTGAGATGGTCGTTAGAGTATAATTTTAATTACGCCAAAAATAGTCAACTGACCAAGGGCAGACAGAAGGAATTAGTTTAATCTGGCATCATGTTCAGCACAACATTGTGGGCCGAAGGGCCTGTTCCTGTGCTGTATCGTTCTATATTCTAACCATGATCCACACTCGAAGCAGTTAGCACTCGGTGGTTAGCAATGCTGCCTCACAGCGCCAGGGACTCAGGTTTGATTCCACCCTCGATCGACTGTGTGTGTGGAGTTTGCACTTTCTCCTCGTATCTGCGTGGGTTTCCCCCGGGTGCTCCGGTTTCCTCCCACAGTCTAAAGATGTGCAGGTTAGGTGGATTGGCCAGGCTAAACTCGCCCATAGTGTCCAGGGGATGTGCAAGCAAGGTGGGTTAGCCATGAGAAATGTAGGGTTACGGGGATAGGGCCGGGGGAACTGAGTCTGTTTGGGATACTGTTCATAGGATCGGTGAGTTTTGATGGGCTGAATGGCCTCTTTCTGCGCTGTAGGGATGCCATGATTCAAAAGAAATGTTGATCCATCATCAGTTACGGTTTGCAGAAGGGATTTTTAAACTGTCTTGCATGTGGAAGGGTTTTCTAAACATACCCCAGGATTACCTGCATCTAATTTTTAGGTAGTTCTTCCAGGGACAATCAGGAATTGTTTCTTGTTATCTCTCCTGCCTGTGTTTCCGAATATCTGGAAAATGCTGATTGAATCACAACCTTGTCCTTCAAAATTGCTGGAATGCAACATTTGCTCGCGTGATTTAATTCGGATAAAGCAGGTACCATTTTGATATCACACCAGACAGTTTGCTCTCCAGAAAACAATGTGCAGGATTACAAAGAAAAGGACCATACAGCATTAATTCCTGTGGTAAACATGGAGTACTGCACAAGTCGATAGAAATGTGTACTGATTGGAATGAGATTGACCAGATGGATCTCATTGAGTATGAGTTCCCTGATTGGGGCTGTTAACCCGGGCCAATCAGGGAGTCCTGGCTGACAGACTCCGAGATCCTCCTCAATCTAGGAACTGGCTCTCAAATCCATGTACTGTGCATGTGGAAATAACGGGTGACTTGGTGACGAGATACCGGCCTCTTGTAGAGTTATTTCAATACGATAAACTCCTGCAGGCCCAGGTTCTGGATTCCAGGTTGGACTGGTGAGTTTTAATGTGTGGCCCAGGCTATGTTGCCTCCTGCCAGGTGATAATCCTGTGTCTGTCCTGCTCTGTCAGCTACTATGCTGTAACTGTTTGACCTGTTCCCATCTGGATTGTGTTATGTGTTGTTCCAAGTGCGTTGCTGCATGTTTGACATGTTTCAGCCTATAAACTGTACCGTGTGACACATCCTGCCCAACTGCACATTGTTGCGTATGTGACATTGGTCTTGTTTTTGATTCTGCCCAGGATTAATTCCCCCACCTCCCCATTCCTGCTGGGGGAGGAGGGGACTGCATGCAGCCACTTCACTCCCAGGGAGACCAGGTTGAGCACTTTAGCTGTGCTGAGACCGCGACCCTCATTCGTGTTCACTGTTGGGATGTGACTCTGGCTACCCGAGTAATCCACAGGCAAGGGGCTGCTGGATCAAGACATGAGCAAATGTGACCAAAAAACCCTAGTTGGACAAAACTGAAATGCTGCAGACCCTGGAGATGTGAAATTTATAATAGCAAACTCACTCGAGTTTCGATGAATGAGAGGTGACCTCATTGAGGCATACAGGATTCTTAAGGGGCTTGACAGGGTTAATGCTGAGAGGACACATGGGAGAGTCTAGGACCAGGGAGCATCATCTCAGAACAGAGGGGTGCCAATTTAAGATTGACATGAGGAATTTCTCCTCTGAGGGTTGTGAGTTTTTGCAATTACTTGCCACAGAGAGCTGTAGGGGCAGAGTCTTTTTGTATATTTAAGGCTGAGACAGATTCATGATCAGTTGGTGAATTGAGGGATATGGGGAAAGGACAGGAAAGTGGATGTGAGGAATGTTGGATCGGCCATGATCCTATTGAATGGGGGAGCAGGCTCGAAGGGCTGAATGGCCTACTCCTGTTCCTATTTAAAGCATAGAACATTACAGCGCAGTACAGGCCCTTCGGCCCTCGATGTTGCGCTGACCTGTGAAACCAATGACCATTTAAATGCCCTTAAAGTTGGCGAGTCTACTACTGTTGCAGGCAGGGCATTCCACGCCCTTACTACTCTCTGAGTAAAGACTCTATCTAGTCCTCTCGGTATGCTGTCAGTTTCAATGACATCTCCCTTCATCCTTCTAAACTTCACTGACTACCGACCTAGAGTCCTCAACCACTCCTCATAGAACAAGCTCTTCATCCCTGGGATCATTCTTGTAAACCTCCTCTGGGCCCCCTTCAACACCAGTAGAGATTTCTGATCCAAGTTGAAAGGAGGAACCAAGAACGAACAGTAATGTGACATGATTAAGAAGTTTCATACAAAAAGGTAATACTGTGCAATCATATCCTTCTCATAGTGTGGCAACCAGAACTGCACACAGTATTCCACCTGTGGCCCAACCAATGTTCTATAAATTTGTGACAAGTCTTTCTTGCTGCTATATTCTAGGCCCCAGCTAATAAAGGCAAGCATCCCAAATGTTTTCTTCTCCACCCTGCCTGCCTGTGCTGACAGCTTCAGGGATCTATGGATTTATACACCAGGGTCCTCAGTACTCCCCAGGGATCTATCATTCACTGTGTATATCCTTCCCTTATTAGGCCTCCCAAAATGCACCACCTCGAATTTGTCAGGATTAAATTCCATCTGCTATTGCTCTGCCAATTTACCTGCTGATCAATATCAGACTGTAGCCTGAGACCATCTATTATGGTCTTATAGAATGCTGGAGAATCGCAGGTCTGGCAACATCTGAGGAGAGAGAAAGAGTTAAAGTTTTGACTATTACCCTTCTTCAGAGCTCCGGTTGAACTTCAAGGGTGTCTCTTTCCTCAGATGCTGCCAGACGTGTTGAATTTCTCCAGCACTTCCTGTTTACCCTATGTCTAGATGCTTCCCCTCTCCATCTTCCAGCTGCTGCACATTTCTTTAACCCATCCAGTCTCCCACCCACTCCTCCCCCACGCCCCTCTGGCAAGACCCTTCCCCAGAACTTCAAAGTTCTTCCCACAGACCTGCAAGACCTCTATATCTCCCTTCCCTCACGAGGGCCTCTGATCTCTTAACTTATCACGTCAAAGAGGCCTGCGATCTCTAACTGAGACCACCAACCCACCTACTGTTCCAGACACTCTCCCCTGTCTCAGCACTCCTTGGGAAAAACCTAGCTGATCTAGGGGTCTCCTCTGGATTATTTGTGTCTGGCTGGAAGCTAAGTCTACCAATCTATCAAACAAAGAGGAACCTTGACTTCCATCCTTTATTACCTCTTCCCACACTCTGTCCTCACCATCATCTTGCTCCTGGTACCCTGGTGATCAGGATGAAAACATTTTCCCCCTTCCCCTTGATGTGGAGATGCTGGTGTTGGACCGGGATGGACAAGGCCACAAAATCACACGACACCAGGTTATAGTCCAACAGGTTTATTTGAAATCACCAGCTTTCGGAGCCTCGCTCCTCCTTCAGGTGTTAGTGAGAGAGGTGGTATCAGACACAGAATTTATAAGTAAGAGATCAAAGAGTCACACCCCTGATGAGATAGTAAGAACTGCTGATGCTGGGGTCGGAGATAACACAACATGGAGCTGGAGGAACACAGCAGGCCAGGCAGCATCAGAGGAGCAGGAAAGCTGACATTTCAGGTCGGGACCCTTCTTCAGAAACCCTTTCTGAAGAAGGGTCCAGACCCGAAACAAGAAGGTTTTAATTGATTAATATGTATATGGAAATTCATGGATTTCTTTCAAGTCACCAGCCTGAGAGAACTAAAGGTTGTATCAGTGTAGGGAAGAGGTGACATTTTAGGTCAGACAAAGCATATTCGGTGTGAGGCCTTGTTTAGAATCTGCGTTTTGGTTTGGAGTTAGACTGGTTTTATTTCTAAAGTCGGAATTTATAAAACGCCACATTGACTGACTGTGTGCTCTTTGAACAAATTAGAATGTATCTGCAAAACGAAATTCACCCCTTAGATTTACACCCACTGTTTTGGATATTGCCTCTATCAGTTCTGGTGTGGTACCACTCTTTCCAGTTATTGAATTTCAACTTCCATCAAGATGGGAATAAAACGTTATAAACTATGTCTCTCACGATGAGTATTAGGTCATTTCCACACTGGATCCACTGCTGAACTGTTCGCAAAATGTGCTACGAAAGGAATCATTTCAAGTATCAGTTTGCAATCCTTTTTTTAATTTGAACTCAGAAGTTTTAGTATATGTTTAACAGCAAGTTGGGCAGAGTTCTGAATAAACATCACTTTGACAGGTTAGGTCAAAGGTATCGGATTACTGCCTGGTGATGCTGATCTCGGGGTTACGGTAAATGAGAGTGTCTGACCTTTGTTCCTTAAGAATGAACCCAACACCTCTCTTTATCCCTTTCATTTTGGGGGTGGAAGAAAAAAACAAAATGCCACCCTCCTGGTTCATTTCTCACAGCAATAACTCTTGTCAAACGCCGCTTTTATTGGCCCCCTGTTGAAAACATCAAATGAACAGAACCCAGACAGCTTTGATTTCCTGTAAAGGCAACGAGAAATAATTTGCCAGTTTTTATTTTGGGGAATGTATCGGGTGACAATATACTTAATGTTGGCTTTGGAGATTCGAGGTCACTTTTATCATTGTTAGGAATTAATGGGATTCTCGCATTGTCACTAACCACTGGAGCAGTGTGACCCTCGTGCCCTGAGACTGCCAAAGGGGTTTGTAGTTTGTTTCTTTTCTTCACAGAGCCAGATGCAATAACTGCGGGAGCTCGTTAACATTGTGGAAAGCAAGCACAGCAGACGTCCCGGCTCTCTGTCTGCGGCTTTTAATAAAGCCACCAGGAGCTTCCCTGATGTGCGATTGTCAAAATCCGGTGAACAGACCCGTCCAGACCAACGGGGGCTCAGTCTGTGCTGAATTAAGATGACATTGGGGTTCCTGAGCCAGAGAGAAAGTCTCTGGCTTTCCTGCTGTTCATCATGACCCAGCCTGCACTGCTCCAAGAGCACATGCGGATGTTGGCAATGGCTGTCCCCACCCCAGCCGCAGTTGTCTATCCTGGTGGCTGTCTCAGTTGTGGTCACATGAGAAGTCTGCACAGTTAGGCAGGGAACTGAAGGTTGTCCAGTTGTGCCCAGCACCGCGCAATGCATGCAGAGTGGGAAAGGAGAGAACATAAAGAAAATAACCTTCCATGATCTGCCCAGTTTAAGGTGTTCTTTGTCTCTGCATCACCCAGCAGAACCTGCAACAACTGAACGATACAGCAACACCTTGCATTTACGTAGCAACTCAAACAAAACGAACCGCCCCAAGGTAGTTTACGCTGATAGAAAAATACCAAGCTGAAGATGGAGGTTAGGATAGCTGACACAAAGGAAGCCTTAAAGGCAGACATTGAGGTAGATAAGGTCGGGGAGGGAATTCCACAGTTTCAGGCCTAATCTAAAGAAGGCGCATACTCCATTGCAGAGTGAAAGAAGGGGAATTTACCAGAGATTAGATTTGATGAGACTGGAAGCTTAGCTGGTTGGTTCTAGAGGTGTAGGGAACTAGTGATGTAAAGAGAACTGTGGATAGGAATGGATTTAAATACTCAAGCAAGAACTTTTAAAATGAATTTGTTGCAGATGCCATAATTATGGTCTTGCAAATTTCTCTCCATTCGGAACAGTTCCTTTAGAGTAGAAAATTGCATTAAATTCTGCAAGTTAAGAAACTTGACAGAGGAGCAAGAAAACTGTACAGGCCAGTCTATTGCCAGAAAATTGGAATTTCTAAACAAGAATAGTTGACTGAACAGGTTGAAAATTTTCAGTTTAGTGTTAGCCAGGATGAACATGATTACATGTCTTGTGACCAATGAATGTTCCAGGAAGCATTTGACAACATCGCTCAGAAAACACAGATGAATTAAATAATTGACAGAATGTGACAGGGAACTTCATTCACCTGTTCACGATACCTGGATGCTGAGCTACATGTCAAAGTTTGCCAATGACATAAAGATCAGTGTTATTGAGCCTTACAACATGGAAACAGGCCCTTTGGCCCAATGTGTCCATGCTGACCCGGTTTCCCAAACTGAACTAGTCTCATTTGCCTGTGTTTGGCCCATATCCCTCTCAGCCTTTTCTATCCATGTACAAATGTCCTTTAAATGTTGTAATTGTACCCGCCTTTACCATTTCTCCTGGCAGCTCATTCCATACATGCATCACCCTCTGTGTGAAAATGTTGCCCTCCAGATCCCTTTTAAATCTTTCCCCTCTCACCTTAAACCTATGCCCTTTACTTTTGGACCTGGAGTGAAGACCTTTGCTCTTCCCCTTATCTATGCCCCTTTTGATTTCGTAAATCTCAAAGGTCATCCCTCAGCTCCCTATACTCCAGGGAAAAAAGTTCCAACCTATCCAGCCTCTCCTTCTAACTCCAACCTTCCAGTCTCAGGAACATCCTTGTAAGTCTTTTTTGCACCCTTTCCAGTTTAATAACTTCCTGGAGAAGGTCGACCAAAATTGTAAGCAGTGCAACAAATGTGGTGTTACCAATGTCTTGTACAGCCGCAACATAACATCCTAACTCCTGCACTCGTTGCTCTGATTGATGAAGGAAGTTGTGACAAATGCTGTCTCCACCACATTGTCTACCTGTGATGCCACTTTCAAAGAACTATGTCCCTGCACCCCCTGAGTCTCCATGTTCGACAACATCCCCACCTCTCCCCACCCCGGCCCCCCAGGACCCTACCATGAACTGTAAAGTCCTGCCCTGGTTTGTATTACTAAAATGCGACACCATGCGTATTTCTGAATTAAACTCCATTTGCCATTGCTGCGCCCAGTGTCTGGCTGATCAAGATACCGTTGTACTCTGTGCTCCTGTAAGCTGTGTAGCTTTAAATATAACCTAATGTGAGGTTATCTGTATTGGGCTTGTCTACAGTTGGTTCAGAGCACTTTTCAAACAGTGAAAAGGTGAATTCCGAAAAGGACCTGGGCATTCAGGTACGCAGATCATTAAAATGTCACGGACAGGTCTGAATAATAATCAAAATGACTCTGAGGACTAGCCTTTGTATCTCGAGGGCTAGAATAAAAGGTGATGGAAGTCATGCCTTAGCTATGCAAGGATCTAATTCGTATTGTGAGCAGTTCTGAATAACACACTTTGGAGGATGTTTAGCCTAGATTTGCTGCAAGTGTATTTGGACTCCAACCTGTTAAATATGGTTGTACTTTTGGGATGTAGAATCATATCATTCTTCCCTACAGTGTTGAAGTAGGCCATTCAGCCCATCAAGTCCATACCAACCCTTCAAAGAGCATCTCACCCAGCCCCATCCCCCTAACCCTGCAGATCCCATGGCTAAGCTGCCTAGCCTACACATCCTTAAACACAATGGACAATTTAGCACGGCTAACCTGCATATCTTTGGACCTGGGAGGAAACCGGAGCACCCAGAGGAAATCCAAGCAGACACGGGGAAAATGTGCAAACTCTGCACAGACGGTCGCCCGAGGGTGGAATTGAATCTGGGTCTCTGGCGCTGTGAGGCAGCAGTGTTAACCACTGCGCTACAAACTAAGGTGTTAATTCAAAGCTCACAACATAATAAGGGAAACGTCTGAGGTAGGTGGAAAAAAACTGTTTGGGAAGAGCCTAAATCTAGGTGATGGAGCGTTTAAAAGCTGAGAGTGAGGTCTTTCAGGATTATTTTTGTGTGGCTGGGAATTGTGTGCGGACATGGGAATCAATAATGCTTTCAACAGGTTAGTTATGGTCTCACAAGGACTGGATTTCTCGGGGCACAAGGTCAGTGCGTGGCTGGTGGTCTGGCTCAGCTGACCACAGTCACCATGTGACCCATTGCCCTCACTCCATTTTGTTGTCACCATCTCCCCTGGCCTGTCCTTTGAGGGGTTGAGGATGGTCTGGATTTTCCATGACCTATCAGAACGCTGGACTTCACCTTTCAGGCCTGCGACCAAGTGACCATTGTCGATGACTGCAGCCAATCAGAAAGTGCAACGTTGAGAGGTGGTGCTGTCATCCATTTGTGGTGTCCCAGTAGGGACTCTGTGATCTCAGAGAAATGCCTGGGTTTTTTTTAATGTCCCTCTATCAATAGGAATGCTTCATTAGCCGCGTGTGTTCTTCCTGAAGGATATTTTCCTCTGGACATCAGGAGATTCAATGTACCCTGGCTGTCTCCAAAACCAATCCTCTGTACTTCACAAAGGATGTCTATTTGTGTTTGTGTGGTACCTCCTGAGTCAGACACTTCTCTGCTCTTGGGTAGACCATGCTGTGGAAAGCCCAGACAGGGTACTCTCAGGAACACTCACCAGCTTGCGTTATCAGCTTCACTCCATGCTTAACCTTGCTCCTGTGCACTGGAGGTGTTACAGCCCCAAGTGATGCCAAGGTATTCTGTTCTCAGGCCCTGAATGAGGGGCCAGCCACAGAACCGGGTGTCATATCCTTTTCTGGTTCGGGGAGAAAGCTGACCCAACAGTCCTGGCAGTTCTAATGTTTGTGTTCCAAAGCAGGCTTCCAGAGAATGTCAGTCTTCAGTGAGGGCTTGCTCTACGTCCTGAAGCTCTTCAGCCTGGCCCATCAGGGTCATGTCCTCAGTGTGTGAGGAGTGGGGACTTTGGAGAAGGTATCTCACTCTCATACATGTATTGGACAGCCAATGTGAGTTACATTAGAAAACACTTCACTCTCTCTGTCTCACGCGCCGTCTCTCTGTCTCACGCGCCCTCTCTCTGTCTCATGCGCCCTCTCTCTCCACACCTGTCCCCCAATTGATTTTTTTGTCAAGTGTACCAAAGTACTGGTTAAAAACTTTGTTTACGAGAGGTACAGGCGACCATGGTAAGCAAAGGATGTACAGATCAAAAAGACTTGGATAGAGGCATACAGGTCACATTGCACAGGGAGTACGCTAGGCAAGATCAACATGAGCAAGATCAGCTTTATTTGAGGCTGGAGAGTCCATTCATCACTCTTTCCTGAACCTGCTGGTGCGTGCGTTCAGGCTTCTGTATGTGTGGAAGGGTTTGTAGGAGGTCATTTCCAGGGTGCGATGGGTCTTTGGTGATGTTAGCAGCCTTTCCGCGGCAGCGAGCCGTGTAAATGGAGTCCGTGGGTGGAAGGTTGGCTTCCGTGATGATTTGGGCTGGGCACACCACCTTCTGTAGTTTCTAATGGCCCTGGGCAGAGCAGTTACCATACCAGGCCATTATGCACCTGGACAGTATGCTTTCAATGGTGCATCTGTAGGAGTTGGTGAGGGTCACAGGATCAGATGTTAATTTTAATTTGGTGATTGAGATATTTCTTGTCCAAAGGCACTGAGGCGATGGTGGTTATATGGAGGTGGCCACTGTTCAGCCATAACACCATTGATGGCAGAACAGACTGGAGGGGCTAACTAGCCTGAGTCCTATTCCTGTCTTGATATGACAGGCCAGAAAACCATTGTTGGCAAACGAGTTCAAAGAATAAACTGTTGGTAAGAAAACCAAAATAAAAATGGTTGAGACAGCACACTGCACTAGAGAAATCAACTGATGTGTTTAAAATACTCAAAAGTATACACACTAGGAAAAAGTATTATACTCATGGAGTGGGGGAATGGGATGTGTCTTAACAAAATAGCACAACAGTTTTGATGGATTGAATAGAGTATTCTCCTTCCTATATTCCTCGATGAAATAAAGCACCATAAGGGGCAAACTAACCCATTCCTTATGTTCAATAGAGGTTTCAGTGCTCCACAATATAACATTTTGCAAATGTGTGTCTCTGACATAATGTCAGCACGTTTTGATCCTGACTGCAGATGGAGGGAAGAGTTCAAAGGAATATTTTTACCTCTAATTGGTGTACAATGATGCTGTATATGGAGCGCGTTCTTGGGCAGCAGTAAGAGGGCAAAAAATGTAATTGTGAAACATTCCTGAGCAAAGACCCTGGAGCATTCCTCAATCTATCAAGGTGCATTACTCACGTCAGTAGCTGTCATTTCAGTTTGGTTTACTTAATCCAGTAGGCAAGTTAGTTCAGTCAGTTCGAACTCTAAAGCTACAGACTTTCCATGGAAAGCCATATGTCCACAAACGATTCAGTGATTTCCATCATTCACTCTCTTGTCTTTTTGTTTGAAGAAAATATCTCTTGCCCCACTTCAACCTGGAATAGCACCTTCAGAGAAATTAGAATTGGGTTTTATCGTCATGTGAACTCAAGTACAGGAGTACAGTGAGAAACTTACAACGTTGCCATTCACTGGCCCCATCTTAGAATCAAAAAGCCAGGATTAACAGAAACAACCATCTTAGTTGCAAAACCAGAGCAACCATTTTACTTACAAAAAACACCTTTTAAAAAAAAACTAAAGCAGGAATACAGGAATGGAAGCCGAGAGGAAAGAAAAACCTCCCTGCCTTAAAGTCTTGTTTCTGTGAGGTAAGTGGGTCTCCGTTCACAAAGCCAGGAGTCGCTGCTAACTTGCTGTTGTCGCTGGACCCTGGTACCTAAACGAGGAATGTAGTTACATAGGAGCAGGAATAGGCTATTCAGCCCTTCAAACTTACTCTGCTGGTGTATTGAATTGGATTAGCTCTATGGTCACATGTACTCACCATGAGTTCAATGAAAAGTTTACAAGTCACCACCTAGGACACTATCTTAAAACAAGGTACCTATGTACAGATTCATTAGTACAAATTCTTAGTGAAAAAATGGTTAGGAAAATAACGGAATAAAAATTCCAGCCTTGCACAATAAATTAGGAAATGGAGAAAGTTCGGAAAAGCAGGCCTTCCAACCCAGTCCAGGCCAGCACCGAGCCTCCAGTCCATGCTGGGCCGCATCTCAAGGCTGGGAAACCGCTATGGAATCACCTTGAGGCCAAAGACCACACTGGGCCGAAAGACCGCCCCACGCTGGGAGCCCGAGGCCGTTGCTGGGAAGAAGTAAGAGGAGAGGAAAGAAACGATGGAGTGGACAAGCTCCAGCTGAAGTGACCATCTCTCAAAGGATCTTTTTGCTTATAAAAACTGATAGATGCACGCCGCAATGTGGTACGGAAACAAATACCAAGGAAGCTCCATGTGCTTCAGACCAAAGTTACTTTCCCAAGCTGGAATGGTTGCTGAGTACCAGCTCATTACCTGGATACTATGCTGAAGTCTCCACTGGGAGGGGTTGTCTGGAGTGGTGCTTAGACCTTTTTATTTTCTGACTCGAGGCAGAAACAAATCTTTTGCTGAAATATTTGATGCAACAGTTTCCAGGCCGCTGCTGATGTTTAAACGCTGCATCTCCCGACACTGAAATGGAACAGGAACGGGGCCCATTCCACTTGCTGACATCATTACCGTGTGCCCACTGTACACTAAGCCCCCTCTGACAGCTTGCAGTCTCCTGACATGTGGGTGGGGGTGCCCTGTACGGTTGTGGTGTCAATAAACGCAATATTCACTCACATTTAATTACAAGCGCCCTTGGAGGTCTTCAACGCAACTGTTTAAGCTCCAGCATCCTCTCTTCAATTTGGAATATTTTAACCAAAGACGCTCCCCATGGTTGCAGTAGACTTACCTTTATTTTGCCCCGGTTAGTTTTCCTCCCGTTCAAGGCTGCCCAAGATTGCCTCAAACAACAGTGTTGGGAGATTAGACCCAGGGCCACAGTCTCAAGATACGGATGCGACCATTCAGGGCTAGGATGAGGAAAGATTTCTCCACTCAAAGGTTGGAGAACCTTTGGAATTCTGTACCACAGAAAGTCAAGTCACTGAATGTATTGAAGGAAGTTTTTTAAAGGCATCAAGGGCTATTGGGACTCTGGCAGTGAGATGGAGGATCAGTCTTGAATTATATTGGATAGCACGCCAGGCTTGAGGGCCAAGCAGCCTCGTCCTCTACAGGTCCCGTAAAACAGTGCCCCGGCAGAAGGAGAACGATGGGGTGGGGAGTGGTATTTTACTCGGTGCCCCAGCATCCACCACACTCTGGCGTAGTAAATACCACAGATTTCATGACCCTTTGTGGGAAGTAATTCCTCCTCAGCTATGTTTCCAATCTGCTAACTCTTATCCTAAAATCTCGTGTTTATAGATTGCCACACACAAGGAAACATTCTTTCACTGTCTGCTTTGTCAATCTCCTTTTGACGTCTTTTATATCACAATTACATAGGCGTATAGAGTCATACAGCTTAGGAACGGTCCAACACGTCCATGCCGACCAAGTTTCCCAAACTGAACTGATCCTGTATTTGGCCCACATCCCTCCAAATCTTTCCTATTAACATACAAATCTCTTCCCATTTTTCTAAAGTCCAGAGAGTATAGGGTTCCCTATGGTACTACCTGTGCCTGTTTTTCCGAGGGATATGTGGATTATGTTCGGTCATACTCAGGCCACCTACCTTTCCTCTTTCCAGCTCATCGATGAATGAGGTGGAAAAGTCATCAGCTTTGATTCCAATCATCTCTCTTGCCCTCATCTTCCAACTGGTCCATCTCTCACTCTTGTCTTCCTTGGTTTCTCTGATTCCAAGGATAGGCTACATTACAAACCACTGCCTGCCACAAATTCCTTGACTACACTTCCTCCCATCCCGTTTCCTGTATCCCCTGTCCTCCGTTCTATTCTCCCAGTTTCTCCGTTTCTGAGCAATTTGTTCTGATGCTTTAGCCTTCTGTTCTGCCACCTCAGATACGTCCATCCTCCACCATTCTAGTGTAGTCTCTCATTTCCATCGTCACTGGTGTGAAATCATCACCAAACGTGGAGGGTTTGTGTTATGAGGAGAGGATTGATAGGTTGGGACTTTATTCACTGGGGCATAGAAAGTTGAGGGGTGACCTTCCAGAGGTTTGTGAAATCATGAGGGGCATAGATGGGGTGAATAACAAAGGTTTTGTTTCCCCTAGGGTGGGGGAGTTCAAAACTAGGGGGCCATATTTTTAAAGTGAGAGGAGAAAGATTTAAAAAGGACATGAGGGGCAACTTTTTCACACAGAGGGTGGTTCATATATGGAATGAACTGCCAGAGGAAGTGGTGCGTGCGGGTACAGTTACATTTAAAAGACATTTGGACAGGTACACAAATAGGAAAGGTTTAGAAGGATGTGGGCTGAACACAGCAAAAGGGACTAGTTTAGTATGAGAAACTTGGTCAGCATGGACGAGTTGGACCAAAGGGTTTGTTTCCATGCCGTATGACTCTGTAACTCTACGATTTCTGTCATACCAGTGTAACCTTTACTTCATTGTCGTGCAACAAACTACATCGTCTTTAAGACCAGAGCCACTTGCATTAGACTACCTGGTAATAAACCGCCCTCCAACACCACCCCCAGATCCAAAACCTAACTGGGTTAGGGCTCCCAGGACTGTGATACCAAGGACTGCTTGAATGATTGACAGCTCCCTGAACTGCACATTTCCCATCTGAAGGGTGGAAATCCCACCCTCTGTGGGATTGAGACTCCTTCAAGCAGTAAATGGCTGCAGGGCAGCCAGTATTGGTGGTATTGCATTGACCATATATTATCTGAATGGTGGCAGTGTGGGAAATGGTGAGGTGCAAAGAGACCTGGGTGTCATGATAGAACAGTCGCCGAAGGTTGGCATTCGGGTGCAACAAGTGGTGAAGAAAGCAATTGGCATGCTGGTCTTCGTAGTGGGAGGTCTTACTGCAGTTGTACAGGGCCTTGAGTATTGTGTGCAGTTTTGGTCTCCTAGTCTGAGGAAGGATATTCTTGCTATGGAGGGAGTCCAGTGAAGGTTCATCAGACTGATTCCCAGGATGGCAGGACTGACATATGAGGAAAGACCGGATCGACTGGGCTTGTATTCACGGGAATTTAGAAGAATGAGGGGGATCTCATAGAAACGTTTCAAAATCCGGATGGGACTGGACAGGCTAGATGCGGGAAGAATATGCCTGATGTTGGTAAAGTCCAGAGCTGGGGGTCACAGTCTAAGGATCAGGGGTAAGCCATTCACGACTGAGATGAAGAATTTCTTCACTCAGAGAGTCGTGAACCTGTGGAATTTTCTCCCACAGGAAGCTGATGGGGTCAGTTTGTTAGATATATTCAAGAGGGAGCTGGACATGGCCCTTGCAGCTAAAGGGGTCAAGGGGGTATGGAGAGAAAGTGGGAGTGGGATACTGAGATTGCATGATCAGCCATGGTCGTATAGAATGGTGGTGCAGGTTCGAAGGGCTGAATGGCCTACTCCTGTTTTCTATGTTTCAAGTAAGAGGAAGTAGAAACCCCATCACCCTAAATATCCTGCTCCTGCTCCCTCTACCACCTGGACCCTTAACACACACACTCTCACACTCGCTTGCTGTCTCTCACACACTCTTTCACACACGCTGTCTCACACGCACACGCTATCTCTCTCATGCACACGCTGTCTCACACTCTCACGCACACGCTGTCTCACACACACTCTCTCTGTCACGCACACGCTGTCTCACACACACTCTCTCTCTCACGCACATGCTGTCTCACACGCATGCACACACTCTCTCTCATGCATGCGTGCACACACACACATGCCACATGCGTGAATACACCTCATGTGTGTACACACACACACATGCACACGCACATATGCAGGCCCACGCTTACACACACAAGCCAACTCCACAGTTGTCTAAAAGCATGTAGCTGAAAGCTATAAATCTGCAATCTCTCAACTCGCCCTTAATTTCCACATCCCATACACAATTCCGTTGCATGCATGCTGTGCGATTTGAGCCCAGATGCTATGAATGTTCCAGTAGGAAAGTGCTGAGAGTTCTGTTTCTCAGTCTCAGCGCTGGGGATGCAGTGAAATACTCCCATGGAGCACACATTGCAAGAGGGAAATCACAGTTTGCTTTCTGCTTTCAATCTGGCAAGCGTTACAGAAATATTCTCCTGGCAATTCAAATCATCATGTGATGATTGGATCTAAATGGTCTTTATTCAGCAATGCCGCCTTCGCTGAAATCATAAGGTTGAGAGTTCGAGTCCTGTTCCAAAGATTTCAGTGCAAGATGGAAGAGAGTGCTACACACTTAGTGGTGCTGCCTTTTGAATGAGACGTACAATCGAGGGTTCCCCTTACCCTTTTAGCTATGCTGTAAGGCAGATTTGCTGTTTTTGTTTCACAACACACACTTTGTTCCCGAGCACTGACTCCATCCCTCTCCCTGGCAACTGTTTGAACCGAAGCAGACTGCTCCAAGTCTTTCGGTTTGTATCCGACCTGAGATGAGCTTCCATCCCTAGGACCAACTATTTCCATTTCCATATCATCACCAGAGTCTGCCCTCCGTTGCTAAAACCCCTCGACAGCTCCAATCCACTCTGGGCCAAATTCCCACTTCTGTAAACATGACACCATGCAACACCAAAGCTCATGGACTGATACTGGCTCCGAGACCAGCAGTCTTTTCAGTTTTAAAATTGTCCTTGTATTTAAAATCTCTTTATGGCCTTGTCCCTCACTATCTCTATAATCTCCTCCAGCGACGCAGCCCTCCAAGGTATATGTTCTTCCCTAGTTATGGCGTTTAAAGATTACTGACTTAAATCACTCCACAGTTAGTGGTCATGTATTTAGTTAACTGGATGCCAGGCAATTAAACACCCTATAAGCTTCTCTGCCATTGTTTAATCCTTTAAGAATCACTTTTTAAAACCTAGTTCTTTGGTTAGAGGTTTGGTTATCTTTCCTTGTATTGCCTTATGTGGCTCATGTGCTGCTTTATGAGGCATCTTGAGATTTTTATTAAAGGTACTTTCCAGACACAAGCTTACCTTTATCTATCAGTCTTTCACTGCCTCTCTGTGGAGTGTGTTCTTTCTTTTTTGTCTAAACTCTCTATCTGTGCCTGACACGCACTCTATGCTTTTTCTTCCTCTCTGTACTAGTTCACTTTCCCTTTCTCTGTGCTCTCTCTCTCTCTGTCTCTCTCTCTCTCGTCTGTTCCCTCTCTCTCGTCTGTTCTCTCTCTCTCTCGTCTGTTGTCTCTCTCTCTCTCGTCTGTTCTCTCTCCCTCTCCCACTCTCTCTCTCATCTGTTCTCTCTTTCTCTCTCTCTCTCATGTGTTCTCTCTTTCACTCTCTCTCTCTCATCTGTTCTCTCTCTTTCTCTCTCTCTCTTTCGTCTGTTCTCTCTCTCGTCTGTTCGCTCTCTCTCTCTCGTCTGTTGTCTCTCTCACTCTCTATCTCTCTTTCTTGTCTGTTCTCTCTCTCTCTCATGTGTTCTCTCTTTCTCTTTCTCTCTCATGTGCTCTCTCTCTCGTCTGTTCTCTCTCTCGTTCTCTCTCTTGTCTGTTCTGTCTCTCTCTCGTCTGTTCTGTCTCTCTCTCGTCTGTTCTGTCTCACTCTCGTCCATTCTGTCTCTCTCGCTCTCTCTGTTCTCTCTCTCGTCTGTTCTCTCTCTCGCTCGTCTGTTCTCTCTCCCTCTCTCTCTCTCTCTCGTCTGTTCTCTCTCTCTCTCTCGTCTGTTCTCTCTCCCTCTCTCTCTCGTCTGTTCTCTCTCCCTCTCTCTCTCGTCTGTTCTCTCTCTCTCGTCTGTTCTCTCTCCCTCTCTCTCTCTCTCGTCTGTTCTCTCTCCCTCTCTCTCTCGTCTGTTCTCTCTCTCTCTCTCCCGTCTGTTTTCTCTCTCTTGTCTGTTCTCTCTCTCTCTCTCCCTCCCTCTCCCTCTCTCTCTCGTCTGTTATCTCTCTCTCTCGTCTGTTCTCTCTCCCTCCCTCTCTCTCTCCCCCTCTCTCTCTCATCTGTTCTCTTGTCTGTTCTCTCTCTCTCTCGTCTGTTCTCTCTCCCTCTCTCTCTCTCGTCTGTTCTGTCTCTCTCGTCTGTTCTCTCTCTCATCGTGTCTGTTCTCTCTCCCTCTCTCTCTCTCTCTCTCGTCTGTTCTCTCTCCCTCTCTCTCTCTCGTCTGTTCTCTCTCCCTCTCTCTCTCGTCTGTTCTCGTTCTCTCTCTCTCGTCTGCTCTCTCTCTCTCGCTCGTCTGTTCTCTCTCCCTCTCTCTCTCTCGTCTGTTCTCTCTCTCTCTCTCCCGTCTGTTTTCTCTCTCTTGTCTGTTCTCTCTCTCTCTCTCTCCCTCCCTCTCCCTCTCTCTCTCGTCTGTTATCTCTCTCTCTCATCTGTTCTCTTGTCTGTTCTCTCTCTCTGTCAACTGTTCTCTCTCCCTCTCTCTCTCGTCTGTTCTCTCTCTCTCTCTCACCCTCCCTCTCTCTCTCTCTCGTCTGTTCTCTCTCTCGTCTGTTCTCTCTCTCTCTC
>NC_063343.1:6751079-6755106 GCF_021869965.1 Rhincodon typus
CTCTCTCTCTCGTCTGTTCTCTCTCTCGTCTGTTCTCTCTCTCTCTCTCTCTCGTCTGTTCTCCCCACCCCGAGCTTGCTGTCCTCTCACTCTTGCACCATCTCTTTGTTTTTTCCTGTCCCTTGTGAAGACGAATCCCTGGATCTGAAACGTTACCTCTGCTTTCCCCTCGTAGAAGCTGCCAGACCCGCTGAGTTTCTCCAGTAGTTTCGGATTGTGAATCTTTCACTCCCCTCTCTTTCCCTGACTGCCTCTGTATATGGGACACTGGCCATTGCTCACAGCTTTAGATCCAGCCCACCCTGAATCATACGGGTGTGAAATTCAGTGGCTAGGAACTCCCCCTGCTGATCAATTCTCAACTGTGCACTTCCCTCCCATTGATAAAATCCGATGGGAGATGTAACTCTTCATTAGATTTGAGTAGAATGTTAGATGGATAGATAGATACAGCACGGAAACAGACCCTTCGGCCCGACCAGTCCATGCCGATCATAATTCCAAACTCAACTAGTCCCACCTGCCTGCTCCTGGCCCATATCCCTCCAAAACTTTCCTACTCACGTACTTATATTTTGAGATTGCTCCAATATGTTTCTAAATGCCTTCTATGTATTAAATGTTCTTCAGCAAGGTGACATTCATCATTAAATGTTATAACAATATTGTGGTAGGCTTCAATGCCAGGGGAACAGAAGAACAGGAAATCATTTAAGTCTCTTGAACTTTTTCCACTTTACAGTCATCTGTAAACGACCTCCGTAAATATGTCATGTATTTCCTTGTACCTTCGTTTAGAACGTTTTTTTAAGGGAAATATGGGGCTAAGATTCTAGTTTCTGGGCCCTAACCACTGCCGGAAGACTGCACTTCGATACTGAATGAGAACAGGATCTGCGCTGGCTTCCAGAGTTGAATGGCCGGAGTAGAACAGCAGCCCAGACAGTCACCACCATTCACAATATGGCACAGAAGATTTGACGTGCGTTTGGAAAACTGAGTTACCGAGAGATTGCATGGGGTAGTACAGAGGGAAGGGTGTAGGGTTGGGGCTTGTGATCTGAGCCATTTCCTCACGGTGAGGACAAATAAACAAAAGCTTTCCAAGATGACTGTGCAAATTATTTGAGCAAGTGTTTCAGGGGAAGGTTGAGGTGTTGGTGGCCTCACTGCTATCAAACCCATCTTTCTCCTCACTTGTCAAAATGAAGTGTCAGCTTGTTTGCTCCTCACTGCTACAATTCAAGATGGCAGAGAGAGCAGGTTAGGTATTGTTGAGGCTCCTGGCTGGTCCATTCCCTTTCAGCTGACCTTTATTTTTATTATTTCTTAATTTCACCTTTTATATCAAATTAATCTTTTCTTCTTTCTGTGGTTGAAGTGCAGTAGTTGGACAACACCTGGGCAGTTTGTACAAGCCTCTCTGCCCTTCGCAGTTCTGACCAGCGCGTCCCCCCCCCCACCTGCCCCCCCCCCCCCCCACCCCGGTTTTCAGCAGTTTCTATAGGCCCCCTCCGGTCCTCGGCAGATTCGACAGGTCCCCCTCTGGTCCTCGACCTTGGCAGTTTCAATAGCCCCTGATCTTTGGTAGTAACCGGTTCATAAAGACAAGAGGCTGTGGAATGAATGAAAAATGATAAAAACCGAAGGAACTGCGGATGCTGTAAATCAGGAACAAAAACAGAAGTTGCTGGGAAAGCTCAGCAGGTCTGGCAGCATCTGTGAAGGGAAAAAATCAGAGTTAACGTTTCGGGTCCGGTGACCCTTCCTGAGAACAAAAAAATGATATTTGCCTTAACTCTGCCTCATTTTTTTTTTGAATGTATGTTCGTGGAAAAGAATGGTGCTGTTTTTGTGGCAACTTGTACACAATTTACTGTGTTTTCGCAAATACAAGTAACAACAAATTTCTGTCTATTTTGATTTCTACAATCTGCACACTTCTAAAAACCCCAAGCTGCTATTGGTTAACTCTGCAGTGTGATTTTTATCTCCATTTCTTGTCTTCATAACCTTGGTGGCACCTGTTCCGTGGACGTTGCCCCTTCACCTTGAGTTCCTCCAGATAAGATAACTCCTCTTCATCAATCCTACATGGTGAAAATTGTTAGGGGAAGGTCGTTGATTCACCCACGAACTCATCCAGGATTTAACTGTAATTCCAATAAATCCCATTCTGATTCTATGTTGTATGCAGGACATCTGGCTTCAGTTTTACTGTGCTGATGGATTAGCATTAATTAACACAGACGTGAAATAATATTTCTACACGCTTCTGCTCATTGGCAAATAAATTACTGCCTGTCTGTCAATCCTACGTGCATTTTCCATCGGGCATTGTATTTTCATGATAGATTTTCAGATGGTTCTCCTTTATCGCTGAAACCCTGTTTACATATCAAATTTAACCCATCGCATACCTGCAGCCTTGCTTCCTTTACTAACTAGAAATGGCGAGACCCGATTGCAAAATGTTCAGTCCATTCCCACCTTCCCAGATATTGAGTTAGTCTGCCTTCATGTGCACCAAGACCTGTTTGGGATGATAAATAATAACTGACTCCCGCACCTCAGAAATGCGAGGCAATGACCATCTCCAATAAAAGAGAACCCAACAATCACCCCAATGGCATTAAACATCACGGAATTCCCTCACTATCAGCATCCTAGGGCAATCACCAGACATTGAACTGGCTCCGTGGCTACAAGAGCCGGTCAAAAGCTGGGGGGTTCTGCAGCAAGCTGATCTCGTGACCCCCTCCAAAGCCAATCCACCTTCTGCAAGCTGCAAATGTAATGGAATAGTTGACACTTGTCTTGGATGACTGTGGCTCCAGCAACACTCAAGAAGCTTGACAGCATGGAGGGATGAAAATAGGCACCTGGTCGCCATTTTGGATTGACATGGTGGCTCAGTGGTTAGCACTGCTGCCTCACAGCGCCAGGGACCCGGGTTCGATTCCACCCTCGGGCGACTGTCTGTGTGGAGTTTGCACATTCTCCCCGCGTCTGCGTGGGTTTCCTCCCACAGTCCAAGGATATTCCGGTTAGGTGGATTGGCCGTGCTAAATTGCCCAGAGCGTCCAGGCAGCTGGAGGCTAAGTAGTTAGCCATAGGAAATGCAGGGTTGCAGGGATAGGATAGGTATGCTCTTCAGAGGGTTGGTATGGATGGGCAGATTGGCCTGCTTCCACAATGTAGGGATTCAGTGATTGGTACCACATCCACAAACCGCAACAGTCACTACCACCACACGGTGGCAGCAGTGCGTGCCATCTACAAGATGCATTGCAGCAACTCCCCAAGACCCCTTTACTACTGCCTTCCGCACACACGCCCTCTAATTAATGATGGCAGCAGATCCATGGGGGACAGCGCTACCTGCAAGTTTCCCTCCAACCACCTGCTATTGTGGCTTGGAATGATATCTCAGCTCCTTCACTGTTGCTGGGCCAAACTGCTGGAACACGCTTCCCAACTACAGGCATAACGTCAAAATAGTTCCAAGAGTGAAGCTCACCACCAGTTTCTTGAGACCATTTATGAAAGGGCAACAAAAGTTTGCCTGGTCAATGGGGCCCACATCCAATGAAAGGACTTTTAAAAAGTTGTACCTGTACGAAAGTGTTGTTTCTTGATGGGAGTGGTTGGGATGGTGTGAAGAAGGAAGTGCTTCTAAACCATTAAAATCAACAGCTTCTCTTCAACATTACACCCCCTTGTCAGTTTTAGATATCTCGATGTTGTGAAAGGCTCTCTGTAACTTTTCTCTTACTTTGACGGGGCACTAGATTGTAAGGAAAGGCGAGAAGCCAATGGCGTAGGGATAATGTCACTAGGCTCGTGACTTAGAATTCCAAACTAATGCTTTGGGGAACTTAGGTAGAAATCTAATGGTGAAATTTAAATTCAACAAAAATCTGGAATGAAAGGAAGCTGGTCTAATTGTGACCGTGTAACGAAAGTCAATTGTTGTGAAAATCTGAGACAACAAGGTGCAGGGCTGGATGAACACAGCAGGCCAAGC
>NC_063343.1:6765106-6797354 GCF_021869965.1 Rhincodon typus
AGATCTCGGTGTCCATGTGCATAGATCACTGAAAGTTGCCACCCAGGTTGATAGCATTGTTAAGAAGGCGTACAGTATGTTAGGTTTTATTGGTAGAGGGATTGAATTTCGGAGCCATGAGGTCATGTTGCAGCTGTACAAAACTCTGGTGCGGCCGCACTTGGAGTATTGCGTACAGTTCTGGTCACCGCATTATAGGAAAGATGTGGAAGCATTGGAAAGGGTGCAGAGGAGATTTACCAGGATGTTGCCTGGTATGGAGGGAAGGTCTTATGAGGAAAGGCTGAGGGTCTTGAGGCTGTTTTCGTTAGAGAGAAGAAGGTTAAGAGGTGACTTGATAGAGACATACAAGATGATCAGAGGATTAGATAGGGTGGACAGTGGGAGCCTTTTTCCTCGGATGGTGATGGCTAGCACGAGGGGACATAGCTTTAAATTGAGGGGTGATAGATATAGGACAGATGTCAGAGGTAGGTTCTTTACTCAGAGAGTAGTAAGGGTGTGGAATGCCCTGCCTGCAAATGTAGTAGACTCGCCAACTTTAAGGGCATTTAAATGGTCATTGGATAAACATATGGATGATAATGGAATAGTTTAGGTTAGATGAGCTTCAGATTGGTTCACAGGTCAGCGCAACATCGAGGGCTGAAGGGCCTGTACTGCACTGTAATGTTCTATGACAAGGGAGTACATGTTGAATGGTAGTACCATAGGAAGTACAGAGAATCAGAGGGATCTTGGTGTGTACATCCATAGATTAGAAACCTTACAGTGTGGAAACAGGCCCTTTGGCCCAACAAGTCCACACTGACCCTTAGAGCATCCCACCCAGACCCAGACCCCTATAACCCAGCTAATATACACATTCCTGAACAGTATGGGCAATATAGCATGGCCAATCCACCTCGTCTGCACATCTTTGGACTGTGGGAGGAAACCAGACATGACACAGGGAGAATGTGCAAACACCACAAAGACAGTTGCCTGAGGGTGGAATCGAACCCAGGTCTCTAGTGCTGTGAGACAGCAGTGCTAACCGCTAAGCCACTGTGTCACCCAGGGTATGAAGAAAAGGCTGAATGGAGAATAACATTAAGTCTTGGTGTACATTTGGAGGGCTGTTGCTGACACAATGGACCAAATGACTATTTTCTGCACCATAACACTTTTTGGTGATTCTGTGATTCTAAGTATTCTCAGTGGAGTGGAGGAGGGTGACTTCAGAGGCTAGCCTCAATCCCTCCAAAGCTCACCCTTTATGATGAATTCAGGTTCAAAATGTCAAAAGTCATTTGAACTACTATGCAGTTCATATTGCATTGGATGCTTGGAAGACTTCTGCGTGCTATAATTGTACCAATCTATGTAACCAATACTCAGAAATGTTTTTTGAGAGATAGTAGGAACTGCAGATGCTGGAGAATCCGAGACAACAAGGTGCAGGGCTGGATGAACACAGCAGGCCAAGCAGCATCATAGGAGCAGAGAGGCTGACGTTTCGGGCCTAGACCCTTCATCAGAAAGGGGGAGGGGAAGGGGGTTTTGAAATAAATAGGGAGAGAGTGGGAGGCGGATAGAAGAGGGATAGAGGAGAGGATAGGTGGAGAGGAAACAAACAGGTCGAAGAGGCGGGGATGGGGCCAGGAAAGGTGAGTGTAGGTAGGGAGTTAGGAAGGGGATAGGTCAGTCCAGGGAGGACGGACAGGTCAAGGGGTTTAGTCAGTTGGATGGTGTAGTAGCGTGCATATGGGATTCCTTTATTAAATCATTGGTTAGACCTTGGGTTAATTATTGTGCCCCATTCTGGGCTCCACCTTTTAGGAAGAATGTCAAAACATTGCAGAGAAGTGATGCATTCTGGAAACAACAATCAGAAGAGGCTTTATTAAGCGAATTGCAAATTTTAAAGGAACAGAAATAGCTGGGAAAGCTTAACAGGTCTGGCAGCATGGACAGAAATCAGTCAACGTTTCAGTTCTCGTGACCCTTCTTCAGAACTGAAGAACTGTTTTTGCTTCTGATTTCCAGCACCCACAGTTCTTTCGTTTTTTTTTTAAATTCAGTGAGATCTTGGGGTTCATTTGCACTTTGAAAGAAGACAGGAGAAGTTAGTGAAGTTATTTCGTTACACAAAAAAACAGCATCCTTGGTTTTATTAATGAATGTATAGAATAAAAGCAAGGGGTTATGGTGAACCTCTGTAGGTCACCGTTTAAATAGCTGGAGTATTGTGGACATCTGATTTTCACAAGGAGAATGTTAGTGATTCGTAAAGAGAGATTTACTCTCATAATATCAGGGACAAGGAGTATCAATTATATGCAGAGAAGGAAGAAACTAGGATCATTCTGCTTAGAGTAAAGAAAGTTTTGAGAAAATTTAACAGTGGTATTCACATTTTTGTAAGACGTTTTTGGTAGAGTTTCAGCCAGTCAGTATTTCCATGGTTTTAATCAAAAGAACTATTGGGAAGATCAAGAGAAACATATTTACCCAGTGAGTTGCTATGATGCAATGCTTTAAAGCCAATACAATAGGAACCGTCAAAAGATAATTGGATATTTAATTGTAAATAATAAAAAAACACAGTACAACTGTAGGGGAGGAGGAGTGGGACAAACTGGATGGCTTTTTCCAGAGAGTTAATGCCAGTATGTGTAGCTCCACATGTCTTCCCAGTTGTACTCTCAAACATCACTCAGGCAAGTCAATTTGTTCCCTCCCTCCCTCTGATGGAAGAGGCCAATGAATGATATATACTGTAGGAGCGATGAGGCAGATTATTCTGTGGCTGGGTGCTATTCATCCCCTCGACAACTTGCCAAAGGTACCAGTTCTCCCGCCAACTTCCACATGATTCCTGATGGTGCCTGTGGAACGATCCCTGAGTTTATAGACTTTGCAATTGAAGGAGAAATGAGCAACATAGAGTCATAGGGTCATACAGCATGGAAATAGGCCCTTGGGTCCAACTTGTCCATGCCAAACAGATATCCTAACTTAATCTAGTCCCATTTGCCAGCATTTGGCC
The DNA here is from genome assembly GCF_021869965.1 of Rhincodon typus. Taxonomy (NCBI): domain Eukaryota; kingdom Metazoa; phylum Chordata; class Chondrichthyes; order Orectolobiformes; family Rhincodontidae; genus Rhincodon; species Rhincodon typus. The sequence continues at coordinate 6,768,138 of NC_063343.1, forward strand.
CATATCCCTCTAAACCCTTCCCATTCATGTCCCACCCAGATGCCTTTTAAATGTTGTAATTGTACCAGCCTCCACCACTTCCTCTGGCAGCTCATTCCATACACGCACCACCCTCTGTGTGAAAAAGTTGCCCCTTTGGTCCCTGTTATATCTTTCCCCTCTCACCTTAAAACTATGTCTTCTAGTTTTACACTTTCCCTACTTTGAGAAAAAGACCTTGGCTATTCACCCTATCCATGCCCCTCATGATTTTATAAACCTCTATAAGGTCACCCCTCAGCCTCTGACTCTCCAGGGAAAATAGCCCCAGTCTATCCAGCCTCTCCCTATAACTCAAACCCTCCAACCCTGGCAACATCCTTGTAAATCTTTTCTGCACCCTCTCAAGTTTAACAACATCTCTCCTACAACAGGGAATCCAGAATAGAACATAATACCAAAAGTGGCCTAACCAATGTCTTGTACAGCCACAACATGACCCTCCCAACTCCTATCCACAGTACACTGACTAATCAAGGCAAGTGTACCAAAAGCTTTCTTCACCAACCTGTCTAACTGTGATTTCACCTTCAAGGAAACATGAACTTACACTCCAAGGTCTCTTTGTTCGTCAACACTTCCCAGGATCTTACCATGAAGTGTATAAGTCTTGCCCTGATTTGTCTTTCCATAATGCAGCACCTCAGATTTATCTAGATTAAACTCCATCTGCCACTCCTCAGCCAATCAGCCTATCTGCTCAAGGTCCTGTTATACTCTGAGGTAACCTTCTTCACTGTCCTCTGCACCACCAATTATGGTGTCAACTGCAAACTTACTAACCATACCTCCTATATTTATACGCAAATCATTTATATAAGTGTCAAAAAACAGCGGACCCAGCGCCGATGGTTGTGGCACATCGCTTGTCACAGCTCTCCAGTCTGAGAAACAACACCCCACCACCAGCCTCTGCCTCCTACCTTCAAGCCAGTTTTGTTTCCAAATGGCTAGCTCTCCCTCGATCCCCATGTGATCTAACCTTGCTAACCAGTCGATAGATATAGCTGGGTGGGAAGGTGCTTTCTCTATTTGGATTGGACAAAGTGCCAATTTGTGCCATTCATTCATTGAAAGGACAAGGATAGTTTGTGAGGACATGGTGTAGAGTGCAAACCTGAGGAGCAGCCAATCTGACAAGGACAGGTAAGGTGGACACTGTCCCTGTTGAGCTGTGCTAGCATAGCCTCATTCCCCATAGTTATACGAAGGAAAACTTAGCTTGACAAAAGAAGGCTATATCAGGCCGAGGTGAGTATTTTTCTTTCTCTTAAAAAAAAATGACATTTAAACGTAATGTTTCACTGTGAAATGTATTTATTTTTCTCCTTCCCCCTTCATTTCCTACGCCAACGTCCTCGTCACTCAGTCCAAAACAAACTGGAGTGTTTGTGGGACGAATGTCTTTCTGATACTTCAGCCCAGTTTTCACATGTTGGGATCTAAAAAGTATTGACAGGTCTTTGGAAACACGAGGCTCCATTATCCCCTCAGTTGACATCCATAGGTTCTAATGTTGGAGAATAAGCGAGGGTATTATTTCTGATTGAATTTATTTCCTCTCCCCTGTCACTTTCAAGGAACTGAGGCTAAATTTATTTTCTCTCCCCTGTCACTTTCAAGGAACTGAGGCTAAATTTAATATCCTGACTGTTGACACAGTGGAAGTCAGATAATCTGGGAAGTTTGAGGTCTTTGCATCTTCAAGACAGTCAATGCATTCATCTGTTGTCCCAATGGAACAGTTGCAAAATGGTTTTGCTCTTCCATTGGTTCCTGGGTGACCTTTGTTTTCCTTTTCAATTAGAATTTAGCTTTAATATAGGGCACAAACAGAGACAGCTGAGCTATGAGAAAACACCCACACTTAAAGTTCAAGGATTGGATTTTGAAAGTGCTAGTTTCTAGATGTTTCTAAGGAACGTCTAGAAACCATACATGGGATTAACCGTTTGACCTCCATCAGCTGTTTTCAGTGTTTTATGGCCAACTCCTCCATGTTGACTATTTCAATCGTACTGCCAAGTCTATGCACTTCAACAGAAACGAAAAGCCTGTGCGACAGAAAGATCGACCAACCTCACCAAATGACAAACAATCTTCTTCTGGATTTAGAAGAGCAGGTTTTGATACCCGCAGCCCGGTGGATACGGTTGGGGAAAACTGGCAGAGGAATGGCCTACTGCCATCAATCCTGACATCACTGTCGCCGTAGCAACCTCATCAGAGCACCCTCCTGACTCCAAACGTTGATCCCAATGAACATGCGAGTTCAGGGTCCTGACCTATCCATGGGCAGATGCTCAGAGAAGGAGTCTGTGAGTCATTGCCTGGGGAGGCAATGGTCTAGTGGTATTATCGCTGGACAGTTAATCCAGAGACCCAGGTAACATTCTCAGGCCCGGGGTTCGAATCCCGCCATGACAGATGGTGGAATTTGAATTCAGTAAATATCTGGAATTAAGAATCTAATGATGACCATGAATCCATTGTAGATTGTTGGGGAAAAACCCATCTGGGTCACTAATGTCCTTTAGGGAAGGAAACTGCCATCCTTACCCGGTCTGGCCTACATGTGACTCCAGACCTACAGCAATCTGGTTGACAGTCAACAGCCCTCTGGGCAATTAGGGATGGGCAATAAATGCTGCATAGCCAGAGATGCCCTCATCCCGTGAATGAATAAAGAAAAAAAAATTGCTGCATGTGTTTTCATGTGCTCCCTAAGGAGCAGGAGTTCTGTTTGGGGCTCTGTACAATCTCTCCCCCTGACGAAACACATTCCCTGATTGAGATACCCAACATGTCCCTTCTGCTCCTACGCAACCCTCATCCAACACCACGCTGACTTACCGGCCTTTTTCTGGTCCTCTCGATATCGTGGTGGTGCAGAACACTCTAGAAATAGGTATGCCGTAAGGAAACCGATATCCATTTCAAGCCCACCGACTCCCACAGCTACCTAGAATACACCTCCTCCCACCCACCTTCCTGCAAAAATGCCATCCCCTATTCCCAATTCCTTCGCCTCCGCCGCATCTGCTCCCAGGATGAGGCATTCCACTCCCGTACATCTCAGTTGTCCTCGTTTTTCAAGGACCGCAACTTCCCCCCCTCAGTGGTCGAGAACGCCCTCAACCGTGTCTCCCACATTTCCCGCAACTCATCCCTCACACCCCGTCCCCGCAATAACAACCAAAAAAGAATCCCCCTCGTCCTCACGTACCACCCCACCAACCTCCGGATCCAACGCATCATCCTCCGACACTTCCGCCATCTGCAATCCGACCCCACCACCAAAGACATCTTTCCCTACCCACCCTTATCTGCTTTCCAGAGGGACCACTCTCTCCGTGACTCCCTTGTCCGCTCCACACTCCCCTCCAGCCCCACCACACCCGGCACTTTTCCCTGCAACCGCAGGAAGTGCTACACCTGCCCCCATACCTCCTCCCTCACCCCCATCCCAGGCCCCAAGAAGACTTTCCACATCAAGCAGATGTTCACCTGCACATCTGCTAATGTGGTATACTGCATCTGCTGTACCCGGTGTGGCTTCCTCTACATCGGTGAAACCAAGCGGAGGCTTGGGGACCGCTTTGCAGAACACCTACGCTCTGTTCGCACTAAACAACTGCACCTCCCAGTCGCTAACCATTTCAACTCCCCCTCCCATTCCTCTGACGACATGTCCATCCTGGGCCTCCTGCAGTGCCACAACGATGTCACCCGAAGGTTGCAGGAACAGCAACTCATATTCCGCTTGGGAACCCTGCAGCCCAATGGTATCAATGTGGATTTCACAAGCTTCAAAATCTCCCCTCCCCCTACCGCATCCCAAAACCAGCCCAGCTCTTCCCTGCCTCCCTCACCTGTTCTTCCTCCCACCTATCCCCTCCTCCCATCTCAAGCCGCACCCCCATCTCCTACCTACTAACCTCATCCCGCCCCCTTGACCTGTCCGTCCTCCCTGGACGGACCTATCCCCTCCCTAACTCCCCACCTACACTCACCTTTACTGGCTCCATCCCCGCCTCTTCGACCTGTTTGTTTCCTCTCCACCTATCCTCTCCTCTATCCATCTTCTATCCGCCTCCCACTCTCTCCCTATTTATTTCAGAACCCCCTTCCCCTCCCCCATTTCTGATGAAGGGCCTAGGCCCGAAACGTCAGCCTTCCTGCTCCTATGATGCTGCTTGGCCTGCTGTGTTCGTCCAGCTCTGCACCTTGTTGTCTCTATGCCGTAAGGTGATCTTGGCTGGCCAACATGATAACATGAACCGGGTTTAATTCTACACACGGAAACCCTCAGGCAGCCAACAAATGCAGCCTCAGTGACCAAGTTATCGACCAAAGTTCACAGTTGAGTGTAGGCAGGTGTGGGGGCAGTCTATCAGACAAGTGGTTTGGCTTGACCGTTTCTCTTTTGGGGCACTTTATTGCAATGGAGACACCTTCTGAATGTTGTTGATGTCTATGACTATTTTTTAATGAGAATGACGTTTAGATTGTTTTTCATTAAAATCATTCAAATTTCCAGAGCATGCCCTGTGAAGCAGTTATTTGATGAACAAACAATGTCACGAAAAGTGATCTTTTGAAGCTGTAATTAGAGGATAGTCTTGAGCCCTTCAGAAAAATTGGCTGATTACCGTTGTCAATTAAACATTTCCGTTCATTTCAATAGGACGACCCTACTGATGGTCTTACAAAATCTAATGCAGGTATGGAACTATCACGTTTAAAAATCAAACTTACTTGGGGCCCTCGGGGCGAAGAGAGTTTAGGTTTGTGAATACAACTGACAGGATTTAATCTGTTGAAATAGGTCGGACTAAAGCCAAGTCCCCATTCCCCCAGCTCCTCAACCCTTAAAGCCGAAAGTCTCAGGAAAGAATTGCAATTTCTTTTGAGAGTTTTCAGATTATTTGGACAATAGGTCGAAAGGAACAACGAGCAGGGATCTGTGGTACCTTGAGCGAGTAGGTTCACTATTTCTGGGGGTCTTTCTGCTTTTGTATTTAAAAGCGACGGTGAACGTTCCACACAATGTAAAAGCCTCCTTCTAATAAGGCGTGAGTCTGAATCCTCAATGTCTCAAACCCGTGACTGCAACATGCCCTTTTCTCTTCGATGTGCAAGGATTGATTTAAGTTAATGTGACGAGTATGAATGCTGGGAAGCCAAGACATTCCCACTTGGTATCAGTGCCCATGTTAGGTATTCTCAGGTGACTTTTAGGACAGGTCAAAGTCTCTTGAGATGTTCCTTCGCACTCTTCATTTCCAAACCCCACCAGCTCCAGTTTGGGGTCTTTGACCATGCCTCACCCACACACCCCCTTTAGCGTCCAGACTTCAAGAACCCACCTACGACAGCCGTCTGGATGATCCATCATAAGCAGTTCGAGGCCAAAGCTGGCCACCAGTTTTGGGAAGGTACAGCACCAACTCTCAGAACCTATATATAGAGAGAGGGAGCGAGATTCCAATGGTTCCTCCCTGTAAAGGCTAGGCTCCACTGCAACATCCAGTAGCTCCCCCACCAAGGATTTATCTAAGTGGCCTTGTCAAACCACAAATATCAACAACATTAGCTGGGAAAAAGCAACCAATGCTTTATGTCGCTTGGACTGTGCAGTGGGTGTGAGAAATGGGGGCATTGTGATGGAGGTCAGTAAACAATTGAAGTTAGAGGACAACATGGTTGGTGAGAGTGGACCTTTGCTCCAATTCTTTCTGTCCAATAGAAGGGGTAGAATCTTCCAGACTCTGAGTTGGCAGGTCCAGAGGTGGGAGCAGGAATTTACTGAGAAAGGTGGACCAGAATGGGCCATTTCCCTGCCTGATTTAAGCTCTGAGCAAGAAGGCACTGTGCTGCCAATTGAAGTCCTAAACTGATCTGTGAATGGTCACTTAAGGGTCTCCCCCTGCCTGGGCTGCGATTATTTTGGCTGCGGGCACAACCAGAGAGAATCAGCCTAACCTCCTGGTAAACCAGTGCGGGTAGGATGCCAGTTGGGTGGTGTCCTTTTCGGTTTGCGCTAACCCCTGCAGGGAATTGGACGTAGTGCCGGTTGTGTCAACAACGTCTCCATTTCCTCTACCCCATCACAACTCTCACCTGGCCAGACACCAACACCGGCTCCAAAATATCACATACCTTTCCCTTGGGCGATCCCGTATCCTGGAGGCCCAGGGAGGGTGGAAACGGAAGTGTTGTTTCTGCAGGAACCAGGTTTTGGTTGTCAAGCAGTTCTTGTGATTCCAGGACTTTCTTGCCCCCGGGCCCTAACGCAGGTCGAAAGTCCACCAATAGCCAATCAACTGCTTGGTGAGCCACAGGTTTTCCTCCTCCAATCTGTCCACGGCTTTCAGAGTTAGCCTAGGAATGGGGAGATACTATCTCAGGTCTCTGCCCTTATTGCTGCCTGATGGTCTTGAGGAACCAGCCTTTAGTTTATGGAATTGGTGACTTAGCTACCTTATGTGGTGTTTGCCAATGGACTGGTCCTCTGAGTGTAGAGGGATGGTGAGTGGGGCAGGAAGAGACAGAGGTAACTCGTAGGCAGAAAGAGAGAAATCCCTCTGTGCGAACTGTAGGAAAATGATGACAGAGATTAAGAAAGCAGAGAACAGAGGAGAAACCATCTTAAAATTGTCTTTTCTGCCTTACAGTGCTAAGGCTGTTGGCCAGCTCACTCTCACTCAAATATGTGCATTGACCAAACTGTTGGTGTAAAATTCGGACGTTGAGTTTATCTGTGTACTTTAAAAAGTTACATGGAGATGGAGTGATGGACCGAGACTAGTCCCTGACAATGATGCACATCCAATAGACCTCCTTACCCAGGACGAGAAAGGTGGAGTTTGTTGAGGGAATTGGAGGGCATTTGCGACATTTTGTAGAGGGTAAGGAGGGGGTAGGGGAGATGGTTTATGCGGAGGGGGCATTGGCATGGAATTGTTGGCACCTCTAAGGGCTGCTGTTCTTCATGGCCACTCCAATCCTCTCTCTCTCTACAGGGGCTCAGGTGGATGATGGTCCTCGGCGCAGTGGGCACCGCATCGTTGCGCCCCCTGGTGGACGCTCAAACATCACCTCGCTCAGCTGAAGCTCATGACGGGAAAAGAGAGAGTTGTGTTGCGGGGTGGGGGGGGAGAGAAGAAAGAAATTGTGCTGTAATGATGACGTCTTGCAAAGAAAAGCAAAATAAAAGATAATTGTGTTTGTCCTACAAGAAATAAGAAATAAATGGTTACTCTGGATTGAATATAAACAGTGCCTCAAGCCTTATTGATGAGATATGTTACTTTGCCATCGCTTTGAGAATGTCTTGTTTTCATTTATTTAGCCTTAAGCTGTCACAGTTTTCAAGTTAATAGTAGGGATGCAGAGATTACAGTGTTTCTGTTAATTTATTTTCAAAACATTATGCCACCCCGATCCCTCTCCAACAGTCCCTGCTGACCACCATAACAGAGTTACTCATGCTATGACCATTTCTGCATGAAACATCTTTAAGACACGTGTCTGATTTTAACCTCATGTATCCCACGTAACTCTGGCTTTGAGTCATGCGCACTTCACCCGACGAAGGAGCAGCGCTCCGAAAGCTTGTGATTTCAAATAAACCTGTTGGACTATAACCTGGTGTCGCGTGACTTCTGACCTCGTTCACCCCAGCCCAACACCGGCACCTCCACGTCATCAATTCATGTGAGTGTCTGACTTAAAGCGTAGTGACTGCTTTGGGGAGAGTGGTTACCGTTTACGCTGTTCAGTTTTTCCCGCTCATACCCACATTGAAATTTTTGGCTCCACACTTGTTGGAAAGTGTGAAATTTAACCGTGTCCGTAAAGGACCCAGCTTTTCCCTCGACAGTTCGAACACTTGTGTTTAGTCAATGTCGTTAAACTTTGTGAAGCGTGTCGGACCAACCTTCACTTTCCCTGTCTCAAGAAAAATTAGCTTTGCTGTAAGTCATGTCAGATGCAACTTCTAGCCTGTCCAGGTTGTCAGACTATTGTACAGCGCTATTGGCTGCCCTTAAAGAGATAAAATCTTGCGAGCTCTTTCCAATGTGAAGGGAGTCGGCTCCCTCATCCTCACTAACCCTCATAATTAAGACAACAAGCAGCTCACTTTTTTATTCTTCTGAGCAAGAGATCAGAAATTAGTGAAGCTTCTTCAGTCTATGGGTCACCACAACTTTCCATGAATCCATACAGTGTGGAAACAGGCCATTTGGCCCATCAAGTCCGTACCGACCCTCCGGAGAGCATCCCACCCCATAACTCTACATTTACTATGGCTAAACCACCTAGCCTAACATCCCTGGACACAATGGACAGTGTAGCATGGCCAATCCACCTAGTCTACACATCTTTGGACTGTGGGAGGAAACCCATACAGACACAGGGAGAACATGCAGATGCCACACAGTCAGTCACCCAACGCTGGGATCGAACCTGGGTTCCCAGGCCCTGTGAAGCAGCAGTACTAACCACTGAGCCACCGTGCCTGGGCCTAGAGCCTGTATCCAGCCTCCCAGTCTGCTTTAAATGTGTCATGCCCAACTGGTCAGGAGTTACTGAGCAACATTTAACATCAGTAACTATTAGGTTTTATGAAGCCCTGCTATTGTCCCTGAAACAAGGCACGAAAGATGTTAATACAAGTGGTTAACCACTTCAGTAGCACATTCTAGTGTCTTTCAGATACTCTTATCTTCTCAATGTTGCTTCTTTCATATGATTGAATCCAAAGCACACATCACAGTTAGCTGCAGGCACAAAGAAAGTGAGGAAAAATATGAATTGGAATCTCAATAGAAGTCCTCAGCACTCAGATGGATTTTATTGAACTAAAAATGTTTTGTTGATTAAGGGAACTTTTCAAGGTTCACTCCCTGATACTGCTAATGAAGGTTCAGAACAAAATCCACCAAACTACTCAAGTTAACTTAATGTTGGCCAGCCATGCAGTTCAGAAGGCCCAAACTTAAATCTCCAGTTTGCACAAAGTCTTTTACCTCAGCTGGCCAAAGATTAGCGTACTTTAACTAGGCTGAACTTGGTTGAATTAGGAAGGAGACTTTGCCTGGATCCCAGCACCTAATCACCCAGCTACCTGACTCCAGCTGACAATTGGTAAAGGACAGTGTGGTGAGTTCAGCATTGGCTTTGACTGTGAAGGCTCACGGGGTCGAATGGTTTGCCATCACTTACTGCCTAGATTCATGCAGCAAGTATAGCTTCTGGAGAGGAGGAGGAGGGGTAGAATTGTGAAAAAGCAAAGGAATTGGTTGATTCACAGGCTAATCTCCCAATCGGCCCTGACCAAAGTTGTAATTTTTTTCTCAGTAAATTCTTGGCTCTTTGTCAAGCACGCTGTAATCAATGCATCCTTTTAAAGAACAGTAGTCTTGATTTGTATTCATGTTAAACCTTGTGCATGATGCTGAATCTTCTAGGAATTGGCTCGTCAAGTCATACATTGCATTACTTCGGAGACTTAAAAGTGCGTTTCCACATTTTATTTGCTGCTTGTCTGTATGTGTGTATATCCGCACACACACACGCACATACTACCTCGCAATATCACCCAACTTAGACGCTAACCATGAGGTATTACATCAAGTGTGTTAGTATTCCCATGATCCTCTCCTCAGCAAGGACTCTGTACTATTTTTAATGAATATATTTTATACAGCCTTAATACAGTACAAAAGCAGCATATTGTGTTTTTTTTCCTTAATTGCTCCTGGATTAATCCTCTGATCCACAGTGTGTTAGTGGGATGTTTAGCAATGATATGACTAGGGAGCCCTTAAACAAAATGCGTCCAACACTTCTCTTTTATTGGGGAAAGCGGGGAAGTTGTATTGCCAAACTTGTAGCCACCTTCAATGATAAACACCCAGAGTGAATCCTGTAAAAGTAACTCAGCCCCTCACCCTTCATCACCTGGGATGCAGTTATTAAATGAAGAATGTGTTTCCACCTACAAACACCCCTCCCATTTTAAATGATGAGCATGTCAGAGAATGAAAGAACAACATTATTGGCACAATGATTTGTTCTCCTTTAGTTGCCGCATAGGGCAAGCACGGACAGAGAGAATCCACCCATACAGCCATACAGCATGGAAACAGACCCTTTGGTCCAACCAGTCCATGCCGAAAATAAGCCCAAACTAAACTAGTCCCACCTGCCTGCTCCTGACCCATGTCCCTCCAAACCTTTCCTATTCATGTACTTATCCAAATGACTTTTAAATGTTGTAATTGTACCCACATTCACCACTTCCTCAGGAAGTTCAGTCCACATGCAAACCACTCTCTGTGTAAAGAATTTGCCCCTCATGTCTTTTTTCAGAGCTCTCTCCTCTCACCTTAAAAATGTACTGCCTAGTCTTGAAATCCCCCATCCTAGGGAAAAGACAACTTCCATTAATTCTATCTACACCCCTCATTATTTTATAAACTTCTATCTGGCGTCTCTCAACCTCCTACGCTCCAGTGAAAAAGTCCCAGCCCATCCAGCCTTTCTTTATAACTTAAACCTTCCGTACACAGCAACATCCTGGTAAATCTGAACCCTCTCCAGCGTAATACTTCCAGAAGAGGCCTCACCAATGTCCTCACTCACAGGTTTTTGAGCCTGTGCAAAGCTGCCCTCTTTCCCACCTCCCAAGCATTTGTTGAATAGATCTCCACAGTTTCCATATGAAATGGTGCCATCAACTGATTTAAACATATACTCTCCCATTGTTTCCCCTCAGAATTTTCCACAAGGTCTACGCACTATCAGGAATGAGATTTATTATTGGTAATGAGGGATTGATTACAAACCCACTTTAATACAGGGACAGGTGTCCACAAGTTCGTTTTGAGACAAAATATTTTAATCTTTAAGTCAAAACTAGTCACGGTTGGTACGGGCTGTAGTCCCAGTAGCGAGAAAACTATCGTGATTCACTGAGAGTTTGACGACTTATGCTTTGGAATTAAATACAGTGAGTCTCTCTTTATGCAGACTGGAGGAAGGAGTGTAACTGGACGATTGAAACAAATAATTGGGACGAATTTTTTAAAAATTGGCCTTCAGACCTCAAAATGGCTGCCACAGGCTGCTCAACATTTTGTCTCATCCTTGAAGCTCAATATTACAAGGGGCTTGTCCCTTTATCAGCTATTTCATCAATATGACAAGTGATAAAGGGCTTCCAAAATACTGAGCTGTTTGCTTTCTTCTATTTTTGTGAATGATTGGACTGTTTGGCCTTACGCAGAGCCTAAGAATAGTATAATCCAGCCAAGCACTTGATGTTATCTGGGCATTGGGTTGGGGGTGTGTGAAGGGTGATGTTTGACTCACTGCTCCAGGACGGACTGGGTCACATTGGTTCAGTCAAAATGTTAAAAAAAAACTAAAATCTTCCTGTGGTTTGAGGTTTCAACAGCTATTTTTTAATTACCATTTTCTTCCCAAAAATAAAAGCCTCTGATTTAAGGAGATTTAAGGACAACATTTACCAAGGTGATTGATGTTTAGAAATTGTTTCTTGTATTTAATTATGTTTGTATCTACAGTACATGTCTTGGACTAATAAATTTATGCAGATATGGCTTCCCAAAAACACACCGTGTTGCAGCTATCATTTCTTTTTTGCTTGTGCTTCTGTTCCCTGCACGCCAGGATTTCTGAGTTAAATCTTTTGTCACTTTGTGCATTCTGCCTGTTTAAAGGCCTGGTGAAAAGTTTCAATGGAGTTAAAACTAGGAAAGGAGAGAGATGCTTTTAAATGTGGTTAAAGTAAAGGCTAATGCATTATTGAACCAACCAGCAGGGGCCAGTGTGCTTATCCACTACTTCCATTCAGTTCTGTGGAAGGGTCACTGGACCCAAACATCAACTCTGTCTTTTTGCTTCACAACGGCTCCCAGACCTGCTGGGCTTTTCCGGCAACTTTGGTTTTGTTCGTGTTTTACTTCCATTGAGGACCTGTCTTTAGCGGGCACTGTTCTTGCTTCTAGTGCACTCCCTTTTGGAAAACACAATGCTAAGATTCCCAACAACTCTTCAGTTTCCACCCCCCATTAAATTAGCCTCTGTTGTTTGACACAAAATGGCATCTTCAGGTAACATGGCCCGACTTTGGTCAACAATGGTATTCAGTCACCACCTGGTGGACTAACAGAGAACTTACATTAAGTGAAAACATTTGAAACTTTTCTACTGTCTAATCATGAAGCAATGCACCTTGAGATGAATAATTTAAAAACCAGAAATCCAATCATGTTAAAATGTAAACATTTGTACCGATCTGCATTCCTAGTCATCGCATTTTCTCTCCAATCAATTTGCTTCTGGTTTCCAGCAAATGCATTTACAAAAATGTGCATACCTTGAGCTTCACAGCCTTTCTGTCAACCCCAATTCATTTACACAAAACATGAATTCCAGTGGCAAGGCTTGTATTGAGCGGAATGCTGGTCATAACCATGAGGTCTGAGATGTTTGAACAGCCTGATGGCACACTGTGTTACTTGCCGCCTTTTCGGGTAAGCTTTCCCAGAAGACATGCCACAAACCACAAATAAGACAAAGATCTGTAGATGCTGGAAATCAGAAACAAAAACAGAAATTGCTGGAGAAACTCAGTTGGTCTGGCAGCATCTGCGAACAGAGAGAAAACAGAGTTAACGTTTCAGACCAGACACAAACCATCTCCCACGAAAGGGGAGAATGTTGCAAAAACTGCATTGGTCAAGGAGTTTTCTTTGGTACTGGGTGTTACCTTAAGCTGTAGGCCTTTCCAACCCTCAAGCAATGTTTGCAATGTAGGAAGTTTAACAAACAACTCTCTGCGAAGTTGTTTGGAAACTCTCTGGGCATTAGATTAGCCAGAGGAAATGTAGGGTTATGGGGTATGGTAGAATGGTCTGTTTGGGATGGTCTTTGAACAGCCAGCTTCCACACTGTAGGGATTAGAGTCATAGATATTGCAGCACGGAAACAGGCCCTTCGGCCCAAACTGGTCCATGGTCCACTCAGCGAGTTCCAATTGCCCGCATTTGGTCCATATCCCTCTAAACCCTTCCCATCCATGTATCATAATCCAAATGTTTTTTAAATGTTGCTATTGTACCTGCCTCAAACACTTTCTCTGGCAGCCCACTCCATATACACATATATCTGCGTGAAGGAGTTACCCCTCAGGTCCTTCTTAAATCTTCCCTCTCTCACCTTAAACCTATGCCCTCTAGTTTTCAATTCCCCATCCCTAGGAAAAAAGACTACATGCATTTATCCTATCTATGCCCCTCATGATGTTATACACCTCAATAAGGTCACCCCTCATTCTCCTACGTTCCAAGGAATAAAGTCCTATTCTGGCCAACCTCTACCTGTAACTCAGAACCACAAGTCCTTGCAACATCCTGAAATCTTCTTTTCACACTTTCCAGTTTAACTATGTCTTTCCTATAACATGGTGACCAAAACTGTACACAATACTCCAAATGCGGCCTCACCAATGACTTATACAACTGTAATATGATATCCCAACTCCTATACTCAATGCCTTGACAGATGAAGGCCGGCATGCTAAATGCCTTCTTCACACCCTGTCTACCTGTGACACCGCTTTCAACAAACTATGTACTTGTACTCCTAGGTCCCTCGGTCCCACAACACTCCTCAGGACCTTACCATTTACTGTTTAAGTCCTGCCTTGGTTTGACTTTCCAAGATACAACACCTCACACTTATCTGCATCAAATTGCATTTGCCAATCCTCAGTCCACTTCCCCATCTGATCAAGATCGCCCTGTAATTTTTGATAACCTTCCTCGCTATCAATGATAGTGTATCATCCACAAACTTACTAATCATGCCTTATACATTCTCATCCAGATCATTTATGTAAGTAACAAATAACAAAGGTCCTACAGCTGAACCCTGTGGAACACCGCTAGTCACAGGCCTCCAGTCTGAGCAACAACCTTCAACCATCATCCTCTGCTTCCTACCATCGAACCAATTTTGAATCCAATTGGCTAGCTCTCCCTGGATCCCATGTGACCTAACTTTCACAACTCACCTGTGGGACCTTGTCAAAGGCCTTACTAAAGTCCATATAGACAACACCACTGCCCTACCCTCATCTATCCTCTTGGTTACCTCTTTGAAAAACTCTAAAAGATTTGTCAGACATGACTTCTTGCGCACAAATCCATGCTGACTGTCCCAGTGTTGGTTGATCCTGTCTCTCAGTATCCTCTCCAATAACTTGGCTACCACTGAAGTCAGGCTCACTGGCCTTTAGTTCCCTGGCTTATCTTTGCTACCTTGCTTAAACAGTTGAACAACATTAGCCACCCTTCAGTCTTCCGGAACTTCATCAGTGGCTAAAGACGAAGCAAAAATCTCTGCAAGGACCTCTGCAATTTCTCCCCTAGCCTCCCACAACGTCCGAGGATGGACTTGATCAGGCCCAGGGGATTTATCCACCTTAATGCGCTTTAAGGCTGCAAACGCCTCCTCTCTGGTAATGTGTATGCGATCTAAAACATCCCCACTTGTTTCCCTTATTTCCTTGGCATCCATGATTCTCTCCTCAGACAACACTGAGGAGAAATATTCATTAAAAATCTCCCCCATCTCCTGTGGCTCCACACATAGACAGCCATGCTGATCTTTGAGGGGACCTATTCTCTCCACAGCAACCCTTTTACTCTTAATATAGCTATAGAACCTAAGACCATAAGACATAGGAGCAGAAATTCGGCCATTCGGCCCATCGAGTCTGATCCGCCATTCAATCATGGCTGATAAGTTCCTCAACCCCATTCTCCCACTTTCTCCCCGTAATCCTTGATCCCCTTGATAATCAAGAAACTATCTATCTCAGTCTTAAATGTACTCACTGACCTGGCCTCCACAGCCTTCTGTGGCAGTGAATTCCATAGATTCACCACTCTCTGGCTGAAGAAGTCTCTCCTTATCTCCATTCTAAAAGGTCATCCCTTTACTCTAAGGCTGTGCCTTTGGGTCCTAGTCTTTCCTACCAATGGAAACATCTTCTCAACTCTGTCCAGGCCATTCAGTATTCTGTAAGTTTCAATTAGATCCCCCCTTCATCCTTCTAAACTCCATCGAGTATAGATCCAGAGTCTTCAAATGTTCCTCATATGTTAAGCTTTCCATTCCTGGGACCATTCTTGTGAACCACCTCTGAACCCGCTCCAGGGCCAATACATCCTTCCTGAGGTATGGGGCCCAAAACTGCACACCATACTCCAAATGTGGCCTCACCAGAGTCTTGTAGAGCCTCAGAAGTACATCCTGTTTTTATATTCAAGTCCTCTCAAAATAAATGCCAAAGTTGCATTTGCCTTCCTGACTACTGACTCAACTTGCAAGTTTACCTTCAGAGAATCCTGGACTAGAACTCTCAAGACTCTTTGCAACTCAAACTTCTGAATTTTCTCCCCATTTAGAAAATAGTCCATGATTTTATTCTTCTTACCAAAGTGGATGACCTCACACTTTCCCACGTTGTACTCCATCTGCCACTTCTTAACCCACTCTCCTAACCTGTCCAAATCCTTCTGCAGCCTCGCCACCTCCTCAATACTACCTTTCCCTTTACCTATCTTTGTATCATCTGCAAACTTAGCCAGAATGCCCTCAGTTTCTTCATCGAGATCATTAATGTATAAAGTGAAAAGTTGTGGTCCCAACACTGACCCTTGTGGAACACCACTAGTCACCAGCTGCCCTCCTGAGAAAGACCCTTTTATCCCCCACTCTCTGCTTTCTGCCAGACAGCCAATCTTCTATCCATGCTAGCACCTTGCCTCTAACACCATGGGCCCTTATCTTACTCAGCAGCCTCCTGTGCAACACCTTGTCAAAGCCCTTCTGGAAGTTCAGGTAGATAATATCCATTGGCTCTCCTTGGTCTACCCTGCTCGTTACTTCCTCAAAGAATTCTGGCAGATTTGTCAGGCATGACCTCCCCCTGATGAAGCCATGCTGACTTTGCCCTATTTTACCACGCACTTCCAAGTATTCAGAAATCTCATCCTTCACAACGAACCTAGGTCAGGCTAATTAGCCTATAATTTTCAGTCTTTTGCCTTACTCCCTTTTTAAACAAGAGGTTACATTAATGATTTTCCAGTCTTCTGGGACCCTCCCTAACTCTAGCGATTCCTGAAAGATCACCACTAACGCCTCCACTAACTCCTCAGCTATCACCTTAAGAACTCTGGGGCATAGTCTGTCTGGCCCAGGTGATTTATCCACCTTAAGATCTTTCAGTTTTTCTAGCACCTTCTCCTTGGTGATGGTCACCGTACTCACCTCTGCCTCTTGACTCTCTCGAATTTTTGGGATATTACTCGTGTCTTCCACCATGAAGACTGATGTGAAGTAATTATTCAGTTCCTGAGCCATTTCCTTGTTCTCCACTACTATCTCTCCAACGTCATTTTCCAGCGGTCGAACGTCCACTTTTGTCTCTCTTTTGCTCTTTATATATCTAAATAAACTCTTACAGTCCTCCTTTATATTACTGGCTTGCTTACCCTCATATTTAATCTTCTCCCTCCTTATTTCTTTTTTTGTTGCCCTCTGTTGGTCTTTGTAAGGTTCCCAATCCTCTGGTTTCCCACTGCCCTTCACCACATTATATGCTTTCTCTTTTTCTTTTATGTTATCCCTGACTTCTCTCGTCAGCCATGGTTGCTTCATTGTCCCTGTACCATGCTTCTTTTTCCTAGGGATGAATTTTTGTTGTGTCTCCTGAATTACTCCCAGAAACTCCTGCCAATGCTGTTCCACTGTCTTTCCTGCTAGGCTCCTCTTCCAGTCAATTCTGCCCAGCTCCTCCCTCATGCTTCTGTAGCTGCCTTTATTCAGCTGTAATACCATTACCTCTGATTCTATCTTCACCCTCTTAAATTGCAGAGTCAATTCTATCATATTATGATCACTGCCTCCTAAGGGTTCCTTCACCTTAAGCTCCCTTATCAAGTTTGCCTCATTGCATAACACTAAATCCAGTATTGCCTGTTCCCACACGGGCTCTATAACAAGCTGCTCCAAAAAGCCATCTCGTAGACATTCCACAAATTCCTTTTCTAACAATCCACTCCCAACCTGATTTTCCCAGTCCACCTGCATGTTAAAATCACCCATGATCACTGTAACTTTGTCTTTCATACACACCTTTTCTATCTCCTGGTGTATCTTGTGCCCCAGCTCCTGACTACTGTTTGGAGGCCTCTACATAATTCCAACTAGGGTTTTTTTTACCTTTGCGGTTTCTCAATTCTACCCACACAGATTTTACACCATCTGACCCTACTTCGTTTCTTACTATTGATTTAATTTCATTTCTTACTAATAAGGCAACCCCACCCCCTCTGCCCACCTGCCAATCTTTTCAATAAAATGTATATCCTTGGTTATTCAGCTCCCAATCCTGATCCCCTTGTAGCCATGTCTCCGTGATGCCCACCATGTCATATCTGCCAATTTCGATCTGTGCCACAGGCTCATTTACCTTCTTTCTCATACTGCGTGCATTCAGATATACCACCTTCAATCCTGTATTAACCATCCCTCTTCTAATTGTCATTCGCTTATCCAGTGTGCCTGAGGTTTGATTCCTAACCCTTTCCAAACACTCTGTCCTATTTGTGTCTGTGCTAGAGACTTTAATAACCTCTCCTGAGTTCTCCTTTCGCGTCATTTTTTTCATATTTTTCCACACAGTGGAATCTACCCCTACAGATATTAGCCTGCTGCTTTGTTACCTACTGGGGGAAGTTTTACCCTTCCCTTTGCCCCCACTTCCTAGATTAAAATCCTGTTGGCCAGCCAATTTACCCTTTTCACTAGAACATTGGTCCCAGCTTGGTTCAGGTGGAGACCATCCCATCGGAACAGATCCCTCCTGTTCCAATACTGATGCCAGTGCCCCATGAAAAGAAACCCCTCTTTCCCACACCACTCTTTTAGCCATGTGTTTACTTCCCTTATTCTCATGTCCCTATGCCAATTAGCACATGGCTCGGGCAGTAATCCAGAGATTATAACCATTGAGGCCCTTTAATTTCGTTCCTAGCTCCTGATAATCCCTGAACAGATCTTCTTTCCTAGTCTTGCCGATGTTGTTTGTTCCGATATGGACCACAACAACTGGATCTTCCCCCTCCCGCTCCAATATCCTTTCAAGCCGGTCAGAGATATCCCTTACCCTGGCACCAGGCAGGCAACACACCTTGCGGGACTCTCGATCCTGCTTACAAAGGATACTATCTATTCCCCTGATTATAGAATCCCCAACAATCACCACCTGTCTTTTTGCTCCACCCTCTTGAATGGCCTCCCCTACCACAGTGCAGTGGTCGGTTGGCTCATCCTCCCTGCAGCCCTTTTCCTCATCCACACAGGGAGCAAGTGCCTCCTACCTGTTGGACAAGGTCAAGAGCTGAGACTCCTCTGTTGTTGACTGCAGGATCCCTCTACCTGCCTCGCTTACAGTCACCCCCTTTTTCTGTCTATGACCAAATTTAAACTACTTAATCTACCAGGTGTGACTACTTCCTGAAACAGAGCGTCCAGGTATTTCTCCCCCTCCCAGATGTGCCGCAGTGTTAGAAGCTCCGATTCCAGCTCATCAGCTCTGAGCCGAAGTTCCTCGAGCAACCAACACTTGCTGCAGATGTGGTCATCGCTGTTCCCAATGGGATCAGCTAGCTCCCACATCATACAGCTACAACACATCACCTGGCCAGCCATTTCTACTCAGGTAAATACTTTTTGAGTTAATTAAATTTAACGATACTTCTTTGCTGTGTTCTTTTTCAAAGTTAGTGCTGATTTCCTACCAGCGAATCAGGTCACAGCCTCCCTGTGACGTCTCTCCAGCTTTTTCCTCACAGCTGCAATGTGCCCCAAGCTCCAATATGTTTATATTCATTCTGCTGCTGCTTGTTGTATTCACAATGGTCATTTTTGTTGATCACAGAGCCTCTCAGGATTATCTTTAACCTTATCTGCCAGATCCATCTCATACCCTCTTTTTGCTCTTCTGATTTCCCTCTTGAGTGTGCTCCTACACTTTTTGTAGCCATCTCAGGATTCGCTCGGCCCCGATAACTTAAAGCCAATGTATGCCTTTCCTTTCCTCACCAGATGCTCAATATCCCTCGTCAGCCAGGGATCCCTAAACCTGCCAGCTTTTGCCCTCACCCCCACAGGGACATACTGTCCTGCTCACTTGATATCACACTTTTAAAAGCCTCCCATTTGCCAGTCATTCTTTTTCCTTCAAACATTCTCATCCAATTGACCTCTGCTAGATCCTCCCTAATGGCCCCAAAATTGAACTGCTCCAGTTCAGCACCTTAACCTGTGAACCTGTTCTATCTTGTTCCATAACTATGTTAAAACTGGAGAGTTATGGTCACTGGACCCAAAGTGCTCTCTGAATGACACTTCAGTCACTTACTTGACCTTGTTTCCCAAGAGGAGGTCCAGTGTTGCACCCTGCCGAGTAGGGTCCTCTACACATTGATTTAAGAAACTTTCTTGGACACATTTGACAAATTCCACCCCGTCCGGGCCTTTTACATTCTGGGTGGCCCGGTCAATACAGGGGAAATTAAAATCTCCAACCAATACTACTCTATAATTCCTACAGGTATCTGCTATCAATGCTCCTCCAGTACCTGCTGGCTATTTGGGGGTCTGTAATACAGTCCCAACAGAGAGTTGATCCCCTTCTTGTTTCTAAGTTCTAACCATATGGTCTCATTTAATGACCCCTTAAGAATACCCTCTGTCAGCACTGTTGTTATGTCCTCCCTTATCAAAGGGGCAACTCCCCCTCCTCACTTACTTATACTTCTGTCACCCTGTAGCTTCTGTATCCTGGAACATTGAGCCGCCTGCCCTGCCCTTCTCTCAGCTGTATTTCTGTTATGGCTATAAAATCGCAGTTCCCAGAACCAACTTTCATGCTCTGAGCTCATCTGCCTTACCAGTCAGGCCTCATGCATTGAGATAACTGAACTTTAAACCAGAAGTCTTTTCCCTCCCTTTACTGTGCCCCTGGCGATCCTGAATAATAAACTTGGTCTCAACGGCTAATGTATTTTCCCCTGATTTCTTGATGGCCCCTTCTTATTCAGAGTCCCACCCCCCTGCCAAACTAGTTTAAACTCTCCCGGTAGCACTAACAAATCTCCCCGTGAGGATATTGGACCCCCTCCAGTTAAAGTGCAACCCGTCCCTCTTGTACAGGCCACCTCCACCCCAGAAGAGATCCCAATGATCCAAGAACTGAAAACCCTGCCCCCGACACCAGCTCCTCAGCCACGCATTCATCTGGCTTGTCTTTCTATTTCTATCCTCACTGGCGCATGGCACTGGGAGTAATCCAGAGATCACTACCCTTAAGGTCCTCCTTTTTAACTTCTTACCTAACTCCCTATACTCATTTCACAGGATCTTTGCCTACCTATGCCATTTATACCGTTTCTATGAGGCACTCAGTACCCGATCGAGGGACCCAACATTAGTCGGAACAGGGGGCGCTGCTGAGAGTCACCCACCTATGACCTGCTCACTGCCAATATCACACATCATGGCTTGGGACCCAATAGAATGCTGGGCCTTGGTTGGGTGTTATACCGGCAGCAGCCATCACCTCCATGGTGGCGCCGTTGGTCAATGGCTGGTTGCTCTCGATTGGACTTCTCCACCAAGGACCCTGGAGAGGACCTGTTGCTGTCCAGGCTAGTGCCTGAGTCACATATAATTCAGCCAGCAAGGGAAACCCCGATCACCTTCATTAAACACTGCCCACTGACTGTATTTCAGATCAACTTTATTGGCTGTCAAGGACTTAGGAATGATCTCAGGTCATGAAAAGCATTGTATGGTGATAATTATTCCTATTCACTCTGATCATGAGTGATCTGTATCCTAACCCCATTTACCTGCCTACAGTTCTGCAATTTTAATCCCCTATCCAACCACAAATTGGCATCTTCACACACAAATCCTGCTTGGTTCAGAATATGGATTTTGAATGTTTCTGACCCAGTTTGACCACTTGCCTAGATTCAGGACTATCGTGTCTCATTCTCATGGAGAGGTTTCCCAGTTCAGCCTGGTTACCCTGTCCGTGATCTCTTCTAGGACACCCAGTGTTAAAATTTTTTTTTTAGATAAGAGATGAGTTAATGGTTGAGGTAGAGCCATTAACCAGTAATGCTGTGCTAAACCTGGTTATCCAGAAAGAGCCTGCTGCATTGAACATGTGTAAAGAACCCCCAGTCACCGTGGTCTAACCACTGTTAGGGGCCTAGAAGCTACTCCATCCAAAATGATTCTACCTCCTGATGTCTGAGACCAATATCCTTTCTCATTGCTATCCTTGTGTCATCCTTTACGATTATGACTTCTGCTTTTTTTTTGTTCTTTTGAAATGTGTACACTAGAATATTTATTTTCTAACTTTGGTTACCTTTTAACCACGTCCTTATAAAAGTGAATAGATCTCAATCATTTATCTCCACTAATTCATCATTTTTTTTAACTGACTCAAAAGAAAGGAGCCAATTTACCATCTATTCATCTGGTTGTAACAGCTCAAAGTTGAACTTCCATTTCAAGCTCAAGCCCAGATGCAGACCTAGAGTCAACCCAGCAAAGACATTTGGAGGGAGCAACTTGCAAACCTCATCTTGCGGAGCTGGATATCAAGCAACTTAACAGACCCAACCAGTGCTGCTGACCCCGTTCCAGTAGATCTCCAGGAATGCATAAAAACTATAGTATCAGATACTTCCAACAGTGGGTCAGCAGACCAAAGAAGGTTTGATGAAATCATGATCTGTGAGCAATAAACAGGTTAACTCATCAGGCAAACCTAGCTCAGCCAACTAGCTAAGAGATAAAGACAACCAACCACCAGGGTCAGCATCCTTCAATGTAAACTGAGGAACAACTGGTGGACTACACTTGCAGAAAAACTCAACTGTACACTGATACTGGCAATGTAGGCAGCCTCTATGAAGTTCTGATTTTTTTTGTACCAGGATATCAAACTAAAACCTCACTGAGGAGTGTCGATTGTGAGACTTGGTACATCGACAGGGAATGAGTCCTGAGTCGGTGGTCAGGGCACATTGAAATAATCCTCAGCACTGAATACACAGTGCATGATCCTGTCATCTACCACGTCCAAAAACGGTATGGCAATCAAAAGCTGGATGAGAACCCAGCTCTAGAGGAAGCTGTGATCGCTATCAATTGAATGAAAAGCATCAAAGTCCTTGGAGTTGATGGAACTCCACAGAAAGCCTTGAAGTTCTATCCTACACACCAAGCTCAATGAGATGTTTATGGTCTGCTGGGTACAGGGCAGGACTTCAAAGGATCTTTCTCAAGTTCTTGTTTCCTTATATAAAAATATCTCCTTTCTGTTGCTCAAAAGGTCCTGGCATGAATCCTTCTGTAGACTAGTGCCTCCAATTGTGAAATAAAACCACTCAGTATAATTTCAGAACTAGCAGAGACATCACCATCATGGTACCTACACTCAGACAAATGCATGGCAAGTGTCATAAGAGATACATAGTCCTGTACATCACTCTCGTGGAATTCACCAAGGCATTTGAGAAAGGAACTGGACAATCAGCTTTTAAAAGCAAATAGTGCTTTTAGGAGAGTCCAGAACCATGTGCAGAGTAACCGTAGCCTTAGAGAACAGACAAGAACCAAGGCTGTAGTCCCTACCGCCATTCTGTGTGGTACTGAGTCATGGGATTTTTACCACTGTCATGTACACCTTCTAAAGTGCTTGCACCAGCACTGGCTTCGTAGCATCCTCAAGATCCATTGGCTGGACCACATCACAAAGATTGAAACAGCCAGCATCACCAGCATTGAGGGCACCCTCCTGCCAAAGCCAGCTGCACTGGGTGGATCACATTAGTCAGATGGATCCAAAATCGTGTTGTATTGACAGCTGGCAAATGGAATAGATGGGCCCCGTGTAAATGTCTTGGTCACCCCCTAAAGATGTCCCCATCTGTGTGTCACTTTGACCACCTCCACTGAAAAGCATAAAGCCATATTGCAAAACCTGGAGATGTTACTTTGGAAATGCAATGACATGTTTGATACTGAGTGAAGAAGAACCAGAGTAAATGAGAAAAGGAAGAGAAGGATAGATCTGAATGTCCAGCAACTACACCTTCACCTACACCCTCTGTAGGAGAATCTGCCAGGCACAGGTAGGCCTGAGTAACCACCTGCAGACCTCCATCTGATGACAACAACCTTCTGAAAATTCCCATCTCTGAAGAAACACTGAGAAGATACCCTTAAACTACTTGTCCCTTTCCTATCCCACTGGGCTTGGCTTTACCAAAATCACTGAACAGTTCTTTGCCTTAAGTTTTCTTGTGAGCTTTCTAAATCTCCCTTTACCTGACTGGATTTCCTTCACCCCTCCCACAGTTTAAAGTGCTATCAAAAGCCCTATTTATACAATTCACCTGGACAATGGTTCCAGCCTGATTTAAGTGGAGCTGATCCCAATGGAACCATCTCCTCTTTCCATGTAGTTCTATACACCCCATGGATCAAACTCCTCTCTTTCTACTTTACTTTTTGATCCTGGTTTAATTCTCTGATCTGCCTGAGCCTATCCCAATTGGCAGATGGCACAAGAACCAATCCAGAGATTATTCCCTTTAAGGTTCTGTGTTTTAATTTGAATCCTCACTCTTCATACACCTTCAGCAGAACATCATCCCCTGTTCTACTTAAATCATTGCTTGTTACATGGAGTGTGACAACTGACTCATCGGCCCTCTGAATCCATGCTTATCTCCGTAGCATCACAGAATCCCGACAGTATGGAAGCAGGCCATTTGGCCCGTCATGTCCTCACCGACCCTCCAGACAGCATCCCACCCAGGCCCATCTCCCTACCCTATTCCTGCAACCCTACCTTTCCCATGGGCTTAATCCAACCAGCCTACACATCCCTGGACACTATGGGCAATTTAGTATGGCCAATCCACCTAACCTGCACGTAGAGTCATTGAGGTTTACAGCATGGAAACCCAATTTGTCCATGCTGCCCAGTTTTCACAATTAATCCAGTTTTATTTACCTGCATTGGGTCCATGTCCTTCCATACCTATCCCATCCATGTACCTGTCCAAATGTTTCTTAAATGACAGAACTGTACTCCCCACCCCCAATAACCACCTCTAGTAGAACATTCTAAACACTCACGACCCACTGTATGAAAAAAACTGCCCCTAGCATCTTGGAACTGTGGGAGGAAACCCACACAGACATGGAGAGAACATGCAAAATCCACACAGTCACCCAAGGCTGGAATCGAACCCAGGTCCTTGACGCCGTGCTAGCTACTGTGCTATTTGTAACTTCACTGAGTAACACAGGATTGGCCAAGCAAGACATCTTGTCCTTACCAGTGACGCCAATGTCCACTGATAGATTTTTCAAAAATGTTCCAGCCAGTGAGAAACAAGGCAGAGGTTGAACATAAATCACCTAAACCTTGAACTGCAGAAGCTCAACAGTTTCTACAGAAAAGTTAAACCTGTGTCACTCGTGTGAAGGTCACAAGGGAAGGCTGAGAAATGGCAGGTAGTATGCCTGAACTGTGTGTGAGTGAGGGGAATAATACAACAATATTTAATCACGCAGTTGAGCAACAAAAAGAAAATCTCTAAGCACTAACATAAACATTCGGCAGAACCCAACATGAAGGATGGAATGGGGCTCTTGCAACACAGTGGTAGTGTCCCTACCTCTGAGCAAGGAGGTGCAGGTTCAAACCAGAGACATTGTAAGAACATCTGAGCAGGCTGATTACAAACATCTACAAAGGAAGAACACATTACAAATGTTCACTGACAATCTGTCAAGTTTCCTTAAAAACATTAAATATTTGGCCATAATCTAGTTTCACATATCTGGAAATCCCATTCAGATATTTGCAAAAGAAATCCGTAGGAAATTAATAGCGTTGGAAAAACTCCTGCCATTTTTAGTGTAGAAAATTGTATACAGTCCGCACGTAGATGCTGTTTTATTAACATTCATTCCCAAGATGTGGGAATCACTAGCAAGGCCTGTAATTATTATTACTCATTTCTAAATGTCCCTGAGGAGGTGGTGATGATCTTATTATGAATCACTGCAGTCCATTTGTTGTAGGTACACACAACGCCATTAGGGACGGGAGATCCAGGACTTTGAGCCGGTGATAACGAAGGAATGACAATATATTTCCAAATCAGGATGGTGTGTGATTTGGAGGAGAACAGGAAGATGTTCCCCTGTCTCTGCTGCCTTTGTCCTTCTTGGTGATAGCGATTGCAGGTTTGGAAGAGGTCGTCAACAGAGATTCAGTGAGTTGTTGCCCTGCATCCTGTAGATCGCACACAAAGGTGGGGATGCTGATCAAGCGGGCTGCTTTCGTCTGAATGGTATTGAACTTCTTTATGCAACCACCCAGGCAAATGGAGAAGATTCCATCACACTATCGACTTGCTGATAATGGGCAAACTTTGGGGAGGTAGGAGGTGACCTATGCACATCAGAATTCTCAAAATCTGATCTGTTCTTGTAGCCACGGAGTTATAAAGCTGATCCAATTTAATTTCGGTTCAGTAATGAAGCCTTATGTATTGATAATGGATGTGATGGTAACGCTATTGGATATCAAAGAAAGTGGTTTAATTGTCTCTTGTTGGAGATGGTTGTTACCCGAAACTTACCTGTTGCAAATGTTACTTGCCACTTAACTGTCCATGTTGTCTCAATATCATCCAGATCTTGTTGGCATTAGAACACAGACTGCTTCAGTATCTGAGGAGTTGTGAAAGTTGTTGAATATTGTGCAATCATCAGAGAACATCTTCACTTCTGACCTTGTGATAGAGGGAAGGGCATTGATGAAGCAGTTAAAGATAGTTGGCCTAGGACACTCCCCTGAGAAACTCCTGTGCAGATAACTGAGAACTGAAATAATTAATTTCCCACAACCACAACCAACTTTTTCATACTGAGTACGACTGCCACCAATGGAAAGTTTTCCCCTGCTTCCCACTGTCTTCAATTTACTGGCTGAACATCCCGAACTGAATACATAAAAAGGATAGATTCCATTAAGTTCATAGTCAAAGATCACCGCACCATGGAATTAATCTGCCTTGTTGTTTCTGACCCCTTTGAAATGGAGACTGTCTGTAAAGTTACACCAAGAACAATTTGCTTTGTAGGTTTATAAATGGGGGCCAACTCCTACTCCATTAACAACACATCCAGACAGTCACCTGGGAACTCTACCAGATGGAGAGAAGCTATCAGGTATACAATACTGGGACAAGGCTATAAAAGGAATATGCTCAGACATAGCTTCATCATCTAAACCAGGCACCTCGATTACACTAGCCAGGTCCATATTTAGGTCAATACTCCGTTGGAGGAAGAAGGAGACGCAAGAAGTCTACCAGCCATTTTTGTGTTCAGGTGACTTTTTCCTGCAGACCAGGACAAGCAACTAATACACTGAGTGGATTCTCTCTTTCTCAGCAGCTTGAAGTTTCAGAGCTGATCTGCTGATGTTGACTGTCCTGAAGTTGCAGATTTTGGGAAAAATCCCCTATAATCTACTGCTAGCAGAAGAACTGATAAATCCCCTCTTTAATCCACTTCAACCTTGAGAGTGGAAGGACTACCAAGTTCAAAGAGAGAATAGCCAATTCAACAATATACCTTGTAAATGTTTCTGGACTCTAAATGAATCAATCTATTCATAAAATCCCAACAAGGTGGAAGCAGGCTATTCAGCCCACACTAACCTCCAGAAGAGCATCCCACACAGACCCTACCCCTGCATTACCCATGGCTAATCCACCTAAACTGCACATCTTTGGATTGTGGGAGGAAACCAGAGCACCCAGAGGGGAACCACACAGACATAGGAGAACATGCATGCTCCACACTAGCAATTGTCCAAGGCTGGAATTGAACCCAAATCCCTTGGTGCTGTGAAGTAGCAGGACTAACCACTGAGCCACCAGACCCACTTTCAACTCCATTCTCTTCACTCTGCAATCTATTGTGTGCAAACTTCAAGTGCATGTGTGTGTGAAAGAGAGGGACAGAGAGAAAGCCAATTTCTTTCTTCATTACTTTGCTTAGACCAGCTTAAGTACAATGAAAAAGTACCTTTGAAACTAAAACAGAAATTGCTGGTGAGTCTCAGTAGGTCTGGCAGCATCTGTGGGTAGAAAGCAGAGTTAGCGTTTCAAATCCAGTGACTCTAATTCTGAAGAAGCATCACTGGACCTGAAATGTTAGCTCTGCTTTCTCCTCACAGATGCTGCCAGACCTGCTGAGATTCACCAGCAATTTTATTTTTGTTTCAAATCTCCAGCCTCCGCAGTTCTCATTGTTTTATAAGAAAAATCCTCCTTTCACTTCATAAAGACTCAAAACCTCGAAAGGTTTTGTTCTTATCAACACGTAAACAATTAAACACTCAAAGAATGGCAAGTATATCCTTTCCAATTGAAGTCTTTTGCAGTCAAACGAGGAGTGGGGAAAAAGAAAAAGTTGTGAGTAGTGATCGGTGATATCACTGATTGTTACAGGAAGGGTAGGCCATCAAAAAGAAGCTTCAGAAATAGTAGGAACTGCCGATGCTGGAGTCTGAGATAACCAGGTGTGGAGCTGGATGCTTCCATTTTCAGAGATGAGGCTAAAGCCTTCTGAGATTTGGTATATGATGCAGGGAAATGGTTGACTCTTTGTGAAGTGAGAGAGTACAGGCGGCACAATCGAACATTGCACCTGACCAGATCTAGATCGGTCGTCAGGAACAAGTCCATTCATGGGGACAGCGAATGTTTGGAACGATGTGTCGATTTGAACAGTGGACCCTTGGTTCACTGAAGTCCTTCCAGTGAGAGCTGGACCTGTTCTGGCTGACGTCACAACCAAAAACAGAAATCGCTGGAAAAGCTCAGCAGGTCCGACAGCATCTGTGGAGGGAAATCCGAGTTAACGTCGCGGTGCGAGTGACCCTTCCTCAGAACTGGCTGAGATTGCCTTGTGTAAACAGTAGGCACTGCATTAAATGATCAGGTCCTGAATGATCTTGACTAGTTCTGATCATCTTACAGTGGGCTAGGGAAGAATTTCTACAATTACTTCCTCTCAATTCCTCATTTCTGTATTATCACATGGTTGAGGGGCAGGTGGAGGGTGGGAGTGAGTGGGGTGTATCTGGGACAGTCTGGGTTGCAAGTCTTATCGCTATCGGCTTGTAGTCTACAATACACTCTGCTCTTTCCCGAGTGAGCTATTAAAGGTCAATCTGATGTCTGTTCTCATTAGGCCCAGATATCCTGAAGACCTAACTGCCCTTATTCTAGTGTCGGTGGGAATTGCACATGGGGACTCTGCGGAATTCCCCATCATGACGAAGATTCCGAAGGCATTGCCTGGGAAATTATGAAGATCCCGCTCAGGAATTCCCCTTTGCCTTGAGCCCTCTGAAAGTCTAAACTTAAATTGGACCCGACGCTCAAATCACATCTGATTTCTCCCAGCCATTCTGATCTACCCTAAATGCAGCATCAGTTTCTTGGGCCCCTGGCCATCGTGGCAGCCTATGCACTTGGCACTGGACTCCCATCCCACTTGGCATCTTCCTACCTGGTACCCTAACCCCTAATTATCTGGCTTACCTTGGCACTCTAACCCTACCCAGCTGGCATCCTACTTAACTGGGACCCTATCCCCATTCAGTTGCCAACCTAGCCCAGCTGGAATCCTACCCAGCCGGGAGCCTATTGACCAGGTACTCTGCCCTTCATGACCATCTGGTACCTTCTCCTCCCAGAACCCTAGCATCACACTGACATCATGTACTCACCCTTTGTCAGGAGCTGAAAAAGTGACTGACTGGTCCTTTACATTTCAGAACTTAAGGTAAGGGTTCACCTTGCTCTGACAGCTCTGTGCTACAAAAGAACTGTCAGCTCTACCTTTCTGAGGGAGCCCTGCTCTACCTTTCTGAGGGAGCCC
>NC_063343.1:6797364-6835762 GCF_021869965.1 Rhincodon typus
GCTCTACCTTTCTGAGGGAGCCCTGCTCTACCTTTCTGAGGGAGCCCTGAGTGAAATCCCCTCAGAAACACAGCTCAATCCTTGGTATGAAAGGAAGGGCTGGAGTGGCAATTTGCCACTCTTTGGAAAATCTGCCCCAAGTCTTCCCTGCATGACATTATTGACCTATTGCAGCAGAGTAAGGGTTATCTGCTGGTCTGGTCTGTCACATGAAATACACTCACCTCTTGGGAACGGTGGACACTTGCAACAATGCTGTCTTTCAGAAAACATCACCCACATCCGCAGTGCAAAGCTTTCCTTTGTTGCCCATATGCTGTTGGAATCTTTCACCATGTGCTGGAATGTTGACTTTTTTGTATGTATGGATGTCTGTGTGTGTTAGTGTGCATGTGTGTGTGTGTGTGTGTGTGTGTATGTCTGTGTCTATGTGTGTGTCTGTGTGTGTCTGTGTGTGTGTGTTCGCGCGCATGTGTCTGTGTGTGTGTGTGTCTGTATGTGTGTGTGTATATCTGTGTGTGTGTGTGTGCATGTGTCTGTGTGCGTGTGTGTGTGTGTGTTTGTTCTGTGTGTGTGTGTCTGTGTGCGTGTGTGTGTGTGTATGTCTGTGTGTGCGTGTGCGTGGCGGGGGTGTGTGTGTATATGTCTGTGTGTGTGAGTGTGTGCGAATGCGTGTGTGAGTGTGTGCGAATGCGTGTGCGAGTGTGTGCGAATGCGTGTGCGTGAGAACTCACAAATTGATGAAAAATGCATCTCTGCCCTCAGGCAGTACATAACCAGCCCGCAGTGTTTAGAAAGACAAGGTTGCCACTGTTGTCATTTGTGTGAAAGGGAGAGGGAACGAGTTATATATAGAAAGGGTTGGAGTCTGGTCATGTCCCCTACAATCCGCTGCTATCTTTGGACAGAAATATTAACATTTAATGGGAAAGCAACAATTCTTAACTGAAAGGTTGGCATCATCAACAGCAGAGAGGGAGCTGTTGTTTTTCGCTAGCAGAACTATCAACTACTTCACTTTAAAAGTTTCTGCTGTTTTTACCATCTTTGTCTTTTACCTTTATTAATTTTTGTTTTTGTCTTTTATGTTTGACAGTCTCAGAATAAGAATTTAGGACTGAGATGAGGAAGAATTTTGGCACGTAAAGTCATACAGCACAGAAACAGACCCTTCGGTCCGACTCGTCCATGCTGACCAGGTTTCCTAAATAGAACGAGTCCCATTTACCTGCGTTTAGATCATATCCCTCTATTCCTATTCACGTACCTGTCCAAGTACCTGTTAAATGTCGTAATTGTACCCACATCCATTACTTCCTCTGGCATCTCTTCCATACATGCACCACACTCTATGTTGCCCCCTCAGGTCCCTTTTAAATCATTCCCCTCTCACCTTAAACGTGTGCCCTCTGATCTTGGACTTCCCTACTCTTGGAAAAAGACCTTAGCTATTCACCTTATCAAATTTGCCTCATGACCTCTATAAGGTCACCTTTCAGTCTCCTATGCTCCAGGGAAAAAAGTTCCAGCCTATCCAACCTCTCCTTATAACTTGAACCTTCTAGTGTTGGTGACATTCTTGTAAATATTTTATGCACCCTCTCCAGTTTAATGACATCCTTCCTACAACAGGGAGACCAGAATTGTACGCAGTACTGCAAAAGTGGCCTTACCAATGTCTTGTACAGCAGCAACATGATATCACAACTCTGGTACTCAATTCTGTGGCCAATGAAGGCTGAGCCTTTGGAATTCTCTACCCTAAAGGATTCTGAAAGTTCAATCATTCAGAATGTTCAGTATGGAGATTGATAGATTCCTAGATATTAATAATATCTGGAATATGGGGATAGTATGACAAAATAGTGTTGAAGACCAGACCTGATCTAGTTGAATGATGGAATAGGTTTGAGGAGTTGGTTGTATTTTTAGACTTAGATTTTCAGATTTTTGTACTCAAATACAAAAGTACAGGATTACAGTGAAAGTGTATAATGTCACCACGCAAGGCATCATCTTAGGTACAAGTACCTAGGTACAAAATCTTAAACACAAGGTAGAAAGAAAGACAAAAGTTAAAAGTCAAACATAGCAGTAATTATAGTATAGCATAAAACGTACCAATTAAGGGTAGAAGTTGCACATAGCAGACCTTTGTAGGTTTAAGTAGAAAATAAAGAAATAAAGCTGCAAGTTCAAACATTACAGTTTTCCTTAGCCACAGTGGATCTGCACTTTGAGGAATCACCTCAAGAGCCAAGTCCACACTGAGGCCATGCCGGGCCAAGAGACTACCACGCCAGGCCAAGAGACTGCCATGCCGTGCCAAGAGACCACCAAGCCGAATTGAGAGAATGCCATCCCGAACTGAGAGACCACCACACTGGGCCACTGAGAGATTGCCATGCCATGCTGAGAGGCCGCCACGCACATGTGTTGTAGCACCATCTATGACAGTTAATGATTGGTGTTGAGTGTGCTACCAGACCTCCATTCTACTATTTTTCACCCTTTTAAACAAAATGTTGAACAGGTTAAACAGCCTCTGTTGGGGCATTACTGAATCAAAGGGCCTATTTGGTTAATAGTGGCAGAGGATGAACCACTAGAAGCATTAGCAAAAACAGAAACTTAACAAGGTGGACTCTAGTGCACGTTAGTGATAGTTGCAGGTTACATTGGCTAGTTGGGAGTATTAACTAAGGCTATCAAGAAATAATAATGACACACATGTCTTCATTGGGATCTTAAGAGAGACACCTCTTTTCCCCAGCCAGGACTGTATAACATCATAAGATTGGGTGGAGCTGATTGCTGTCTTCAACATCAACCCACTTATAATTAGTACAACAGGGCATAATGGCTTACTTCTACTCCTAACTATCCCTCGATATCTTTCTCCATCTGTGTACAGATCATTGTTGTCAACACCATCCTCTGTTAACACCTCCTTTCTGTCACCCAGCAGAAATTTTCTCAAACTAAATATTTGGAAAGATTAAATCTGTTCGATTCAGTTCCTGATGCAAACATCATTCCCCACCTCCTGACTCCATCCTGATCCATGGAAGTTGAAACTAAACCTCACTGTTCTCAATGCTAGTGGCATACTTGGTTCCGATCCAGGTTTCTGACCACAGTTTCTTCATTCCCAACCCTGCCTTGGCCCATCTGCTATAAAATGCTGACCTATGCCTTTCTTGGCTGTGGACCTAACTATTAACATGCATGCCTGGCCACCTTCCCATTTCCACTCTAGATATTCTCCAACTCATTCACAAGTCTGCTTTCCATATCCTAACTCACACTAAGTCCTATTCATCTTTCACTCATGTGTTCACTGATCTGCATTGACTTTCAGTCTGGCATTGTGTCAATGTTAAAGTGCTAATTGGAGTTATAAAATCTCCATGGCCACTTCCCTCCATATCTCTGTAACCTTCTGCAGCGCTTTCAGCCTTTAGAAACTATTCCAATGCAGCTACAAAACTGACATCTATTCGACAATGTGCAATCCAGGTACGTCCTGTCAAGAAAAGGCACTACAAAATCCAATTGAACAATTTTTACCACCTCACCGGTTTACCCTTGATGATGTGCAAAGTGATGGAAGATGTCAGTTACAGCGCTAACAATCTGCAATTCACCTGTGAATCGATACTCAGTTGAGTGCTACAGTGATCAGTCATTTGTGTACCTCATCACAAACTTCATCCGCATAGAGAAAAACCAGCTGAAAGCCAGAGGTGAGATAGTAATAAGAGCCTTTGGAATCAAGGAGTCCTGGCAAAACTGGAGTCAATGAGAAGGAGGGGGAAAGTCACAGAGTTATACAGTGTGGAAACAGACCCTTCGGTCCAACCAGTCCATGCTGACCATAATCCCAAACTAAACTAGCCCCATGTGCCTGCATTTGGCCCATACCCCTCCAAACATTTCTTATTCATGTACTTATCCAAGTGTCTTTTAAACGTTATAACTGTATCCACATACATCACTTCCTCTGGAAGCTCATTCAACACACAAACCACTCTCTGTGTAAAAAAAAAATTGCTCCTCATGTCTATTTTAAATCTTTCTCCGCCGGCTTGAAATCCTCCATCCTTGGGAAAAGACACCTGCCATTTACCCCTCATGATTTTATGAACCTCTGTAAGGTCACCCCTCAACTTCCTACGCTTCAGTGAAAAAAGTCCCAGACTATCCAGCCTCTTCTTATAACTCAAACCCTCCATTCCTGGCAACATCCTGGTAAATCTCTTTTGAACCCTTTCCAGTTTAGTAATATATTTCCTAAAACAGGGATACCAAAGCTGGGCACAGTACTCCAGAACAGGCCTCACCAATATCTTATATAACCTCAACATAATGTCCCAACTCCTGTAATCAAAGGTCTGAGCAATGCTAAATGCCTTTGTAAATACCTTACCTATATGTGATGCAATCTTCAAAGACTTATATACCTGAACCCTTACGTCTCTCTGTTCTACAACACTACCCAAAGGTCTCCACTAAATTGAGTCACACTAGTGCAAAAGAAGATGGTTGTGGTATTGGGAGGTTGATCATCTCAGCTCCATCCCATCTCTGCAGGGGTTTCCTCAGGGGACCTTCCTAGGCCCAACCATCTTGAGCTGATTCATTAAAGACCTTCTCTCCATCATACGGTCAACGATTGCTGATAAATACAAAATGTTCAATACCATCTGCAATTCCTCAAATGACGAAGAGGTCCGTGTTTACATGCAACGAGACACGGCTACCATTCAAGCTTGGCTGGTAAGTAGCAAGTAATATCCATGCCACATAAGTCTCAGGCAATGACCATCCGCAGCAAAACAGAATCAAACCATTTACGGGGAGAAGAGGGGCATTGGAATTTGGAGCTTGACCATAGTGGGGAAAGAGTGAGACTCTGATCGGAGGATTGGTCATTGGGAATTTTGATGGAGAAGTGAGGAGGCAGGCTGTGAGGGAATGAGGGAGGGACTGAGTAATGAGTCTGTCATGGGGGCCAGCTTTCATTCCAATATTGGGTGCAGGGGCATATGTTGCATGAGGATAGCATTTACAACAAAAGATAGTGATGGGGGCCCAAGGAGTATCTGAATTTGACCAGTGTTAGTTGTGAGTATAATTTCAGCGAGGCTTCCTCTCTTCCCAAGGTCATGAACTGTGACCTTTTTTTCTTGGAACGTTTAGCAGAACTGATGGTATGAAACCATAAACAAGGATATTCACCTTCTGGTGACAACTGAAACAAGACTAATACATGCCACATGATCAGATGCTACACTGTCAAATATCTTTGTGTTTAAACCAGCAGGGATGCCTTCCACAGAGTCAGAATCTTAAACATTGTCGAAGAGTCAAACAAAAGCACTCAGTTTGGTCATTCGTACATCGAATCGACATCACTCACTCATGTCCTCTTGGTTGGAATGAATCACATTAAACACTTACAGTATTCCAGTGTATACGAAATAGAGTTCAACTTCATCAAACCAGGTTTATTAAGAGCAAAATACAATAGCAGGAGGTCAGAAATGTTGATTTCATTACAGAGAATTTAACTTGCTTTTTAACCCACATCACAATAATGAAAGCCAATGCATTTCTTCCTAAGATTAGGAATTTCCTGTCTGTAACTTCACCAGAAGAGCTCATAGTTGGAACCTCCAAGTTGATGCAATTTATGTGGTTAATTTCAATAAGGATGAGACATAAACCCATGTGTACGCGTCATTCCAACCCCATTACGTTATTGACGCGTTCGTTATAATCTGATATGAAATATGACCCAACACTATACCAATTCAACCCTGTCAAAGTAACCTATTGTGCTGGATCTATCTCATGGCAGTATCAGCATTGAATCACCATACTGCTTGAGACTTTACTCCCTGACTTTCGTCTGCATTTTTGGCCAGATCTTCTGTGCCCATCATCTTGAAAAATGTGGACCAGACAGCTCCTCAGAGAGTTTCATAGTAATACTGGAGTAAAGAGAACAGGTTCACTTTATAAAGCACCAGCTGCCATGATGTATATTTAAATACCCAGTGTCATAGGTGAAAGGGTGATTTTTTTTTCTTTATTCATTTACAGGATGAGGGCATCTCTGGCCAGGCAGCATTT
Source organism: Rhincodon typus (assembly GCF_021869965.1). Taxonomy (NCBI): domain Eukaryota; kingdom Metazoa; phylum Chordata; class Chondrichthyes; order Orectolobiformes; family Rhincodontidae; genus Rhincodon; species Rhincodon typus. The sequence continues at coordinate 6,803,503 of NC_063343.1, forward strand.
ATTGCCCATCCCTAATTGCCCAGAAGGTGGTTGAGAGTCAACCACATTGCTGTGGGTCTGGAGTCACATGTAGACCAGAGCAGGTAAGGATGGCAGTTTCCTTCCCTAAAGGATATCAGTGAACCAGGTCGGTTTTTCCCGACAATTGACAGTGGATTCACGGTCATCATTAGATTCTTAATTCCAGATAGTTATTGAATTCAAATTCCACTATCTGTCGTGGTGGGATTCGAACCCAGACCCCAGAACGTTATCTGGGTTTCTGGATTAATAGTCCAGCGATAATATCACTAGGCCATCGTCTCCTCCCGAAGTGAGCGAAACCCTCAACTAAACTCATGCCTCTAACTCACTCCCGGGTACCTGTTTCTCTGTATATAAATTACCCCAAACCACTCGAATAGATTGCAGATAGGAACTCATTCTCCAATATGTGTTGTGCTATGCATGAACTCAATGGGATTCCAGTCTCTAACTCAGTAGAAAATAAATGGTTGAATGTTGAATTGGGAGCAGGAAAAGAGAAAGCTGCAGTTTAATTTCTGCTACATTTTGTCTCTCCAAAAAAGCATTAGTTTGATGGAGTGTAGCGGTTCTATGAGGCAGCTCACTCCCACTATATCAAGGGCTGATAGGAATGGGGGATAAAAGCTGGCTCAGACAGTGATACTCATGCTCTCTGTCCTTGGTCAGTGTGTATCTGTCTGTTTTTCTCTCTCCTCTCCCGGAATATCTGTGAATTGCCACACTCATCCTTCAGCCTTTTGGATTTGGTTCATTATGTCCTTGCCCCCTGTACGATCACAGCAAGACTTCCTCACTTCCCTAGCCCCATCCCCTGGGAATAACGGGCAACCCATCAGGTGACTTCCTACTGTTTGGTGACGCCAGCACATTAGCTTCCTGGGATTTGTGTACAAGGATCTGGAAAATAACGCTTCATAAATTCATAAGTATGAGAGTAAAGGAATGCTTGACATAATTATTTACGCAAAGCCACTAAGGGACTTGGAACGACAAAATAATATAGGATTTTCAAACATTAAAGCTCCATCACAGAATCCCTGGATGTCAAATTATTACAGGACATTCACACAACTGGGTCAGGCTCAAAACTCACCTCACCCCCCAACCCTGAAAGGGAGAGGCTCCTGTATCACGCACAGTATTGGAATCAGATTCTGTGTTTGGGAGCAGGACATGGCACATGGGACGAGGACTACTGCACTTATGGATGTGAAGAACCAGGAATTTGACAGGGAATCAGCACAGATCAGAGAGAACCAAACAAAGAACACGATTTTTTGGAAGGATTCAGTACTGGTTGTGAATGTTGATCCCAGTGACATGTTCATGCAGATAGTTAAGAGCGCTTTACACCTGTCAAATTCAAATTTTTGATTGGTACATCATCGAGGAAACTACAATCTGTATCAAATGCAATGCTTTACCTGGCCATGGAGTGTTTGATGGGGACAGCGTAGAGTTGGGAACAGTTTGAGAGAGATGGAGGGATGAGGCCAGGGAAGGATTTGCACACATGGGAATGCAGAATTATCAAACGCATGGGTTGTTGAACCATGAGCCAATGTGTGTCAGTGAACCCAGGGAGTGATGGGGAAACGGGACTTGGTGTGAGCAATGATAAAGGACAGAAAATGGAGGGTGGGAACAAACAGACGATTTTCAGCTTGTCGGGCTGGTATTAGCGGCTGTCAGAAGGACTATTGCACGAGACACAGCTCTGTATAAGCTCTATCAGTAACTGAGATGATGGGATCATGGTTTAAGTTTGCTGATCACACAAAGTTAGGTGGGAGAGTAAAATGGAAGGGGAACAGCTGGGTTTGTGTCATTGAACTCGTGCTGATCAGCTATCATGCTGGGGAATCTACGCTGCACTCAAATAGTCATGGACTCCCAAGTCCCCTCTCTTTCTTACCTTTCCCTGTTCATACAGTCAGTGTCAGTGCTGTGCTATCATGAAATGGCTGCTGTGAACAAACCGAATATGGCTGAGTCATTTGTCCTGGTTTAGCAGATTAAAACACACCTCACAGATTAGACATCGTCTTCTCTCGGCCTCCTGCAGATGAAATACAGCGAGGTGTGACCTGATGCTTTTTGGATGTTAGACTGAGGAGGGACACTGTATCTAACCCCACGCTGTCCCTGTCCTGGGAGTGTTTGATAGAGGACGGTGTAGGGAGAGATTTACAAGTCAATGCGTTTAGATAATTAGAAGTTTCAGCATTGTCTGACTAACTTTCCACTGTTCAAACAGGTAGAACAGCAGGAATGTGCAAGTGTGAAGTAGGAACCCCAAAGGGATATTGATATCTTCAGTGAGAGGGAACATCTGGCCAAGAGAGATTCACAGCAAAACTTCCGCATGTTCCTAACGCAGTCTCCTGGCAATAGCTGGCAATGTATTAAGTGTCCTTGTCATTGTTGGCTCTATCATCACGTTAATGTTCTGACACCATCAATGGCCCCTGGACAATAATGTTTCATAATTTCTCACCAGCTTCAAACCAAAACATTCTGTTTGCTCTATTCTTCTGTAAACATGAACCATATTTCATCACATTATATTTCCTCGGCCAAAATCTTTGAAATATAATTGACACAATACAGACAGCAATGCAGATGATGATGTTGAGATGGAGGGGAACTCTGTTACACTCATTACCTTCATGTTCTAAAGTTGTAGTATTCAGTCGGAAAACTGCCCTCCCTCAGGGACAAATCCTGACTGGGTCTGGAAGTGTGGACTGGGCAGGGAATGGGGATTGTAATGGGTCACTGAGTGAGTTTGTAAATCATTGCTGCACATGGACACTTCTCCACCTTATATTCCATCTGCAAATGCTTCCATCTCCCAATCAGTGAACCTGTCCATATCTGTTTACAGCCTTCTATGGTCATCCCCACAGTTTCTCTCCCACGCAATGTGATCTTGCCAGTGATCCTGGAGAGATTGCATTTGCTCCCTTCATCTAAATCATTGATATCGATTGTAAATGGCTGTGGCTTTAGCAGTGACCCTACTGGCACTCCCCACTAGTACCGGCTCACCATGCTGGAAATGACCCTAATTACCATCCACCAGCCAATCCTCTACCTTCCAGGACACAGCAAACACTGTTACACTCAGTACACAGTCTGCCTTAGCATTACTGGGTCCACTGCTTTTTGTAATTTATGTCAATAATTTGGATATACACATAGGAGTTATGGTCACCAAGTACACACCAAACTATGTGGTGTAGTGGACAGTGAAGAAGGTTATCCCAGAGAACAATGGGACCTGGGTCAGATGGGCCGATTGGCCAAGGAGTGGCAGATGGATTTGAATCTAGATAAATGTGAGGTGCTGCATTTTGGTAAGGCAGGACTTGTACGCTTAACGTTAATGTCCTGGTGAGTGTTGCTGAGCAAAGAGACCTTGGGGTGCAGGTTCATAGTTCCTTGAAAGTGGAGTCACAAGTAGGCAGGGTAGTGAAGGCACTGTTTTGTATACTTGCCTTTATTGGTCAGTGCATTGAGTATAGGAGTTGGGAGGTCATGTTGCGGCTGTACAGGACATTGGTTAGGCCACTTTTGCAATACTGTGTTCAATTCTGGTCCCCCTACTATAGCAAAAATGTTGTGAAACTTCAAATGGTTCCAAAAGGATGTTGCCAGGGTTGGAGGGTTTGAGCTATAGGGAGAGGCTGAATTGGCTGAGGCTGTATTCCCTGGAGCATCAGAGGCTGAGGGGTCACCTTATAGAGGTTTATAATATCATGAGGGGCATGGATAGGGTGAATAGCAAAGGTCTTTTCCACAGGGTAGGGAGTCCAAAACTAGGGGGCATAGGTTTAAGGTGAGATGGGAAAGATTTAAGAAGGACCTAAGGTCTAACTTTTTTCACGCAGAGGGTGATGTGATTATGGAATGAGCTGCCAGAGGAAGTGGTGGAGGCAGGTACAATTACAACATTTAAAAGGCATCTGGGTGGATATATTAATAGGAAAGGTTTAGAAGAATATGGGCCAAATGCTGGCAAATGGGACTAGAGTAATTTAGGATATCTGGTCAGCATGGATGAGTTGGACTGAAGGATCTGTTTTCGCACTTTATGTCCTCTCAGAAAAGAACAAGAGATTTGAGGGAAGGAGACAGAAAAGTGAGAGGTAGAGACAGAGACAGAGGGAGACATAAAGGGGGAGGCAGGGACAATGAGTGAGAGAGCTGTGAGGGCTCACTGTGCTGAATAGCACCCTGAATGATGATACAGTATTCAGAGGCAGATCTACAATGATAGGACAATATGGAGATGAGATTTGAAACCTGTGGCCACGGAGTGTTTGATGGGAATGATGTAGAGGGGGTATCTTAGCCTGTATCTGACCCCATGCTGTCCTTATCCTCAGCCTGTTTGATGGCAATGATATCGAGGGTGATTTATTCTGTATCAAACCCAGGATTGTTCCTGCTCTGGGTGTGTACAAAGGTTAGTACAGAAGCAGTATTTCTCTTTGTATAGTCTCTGGTGTCACTGTCCTGTGAATTTTGATGGGAGACAGAGCAAATGGAGATGCAAGAGTGCTTGAAATACTCACAAAGCTCCATCACAGAATCCCTGGATGTCAGATTATTACAGGACATTCACACAACTGGGTCAGGCTCAAAACTCACCTCGTCCCCCACCCCGAAAGGGAGAGGCTCCTGTATCGTGCACTGTATTGGAATCAGATTCTGTGTTTGGGAGCAGGACATGGCACATGGGACAAGGACTACTGTACTTATGGATGTTAAGAACCAGGAATTTGACAGGGAATCACCACAGAACAGGGAGAATCAAACAAAGAACATGATTTTTTGGAAGGATTGAGTGCTGGATGTGAATGCTGATCCCAGTGATATGTTGACTCTGCTGTATCACAGCCAGGAGTTCAATAATATGTTTTTATATGTCTATGTCTGTGTCTAGGGGTGTGTGATGGAGATAGTTTAGATTCTGTTAAACACTGCTTCTCTGCTTGGATCTTGCCTGTCCTTCAAATATTTGACCGTGACATGGAGAGATCTGCCAGTGCTGCCCCTGTCCTGGGAGTGTTTGGTGGGGACACTGTACGGCTTTCCTCTGTGTCTAACTCTTTTCACACACACACAGAGAGAGAGACACACACACACACACACACAGAGGTATGGACTCACTCACACAGAAGGCCTGGTGTCTTTCTCTCCCCCACACACACACACAGAGACAGGTTCACACTCAAACACGCACATGGTCTCATACGCACACACACATGCGTGCAGGGTCACACACAAGCACATGACCACACATGCTCATGATCACACACACACGCACACACACTCAGTGAGGCCGAGTGTCAAACACACAGGCAGGGGTCCCCCCTCCTGTCTCTCTGTCACTCTCACTCTCTCACAAACACACACACACACACACACACACACACACACACACATTGAGAAATTACAGTCACTATACTTGAACTCAGAACGTCACTGACTATCCCCCCTTAAAAACCCTGTGAAAAGTCCCCAGTCCTGTGTTGGGGAATTTTGGGAGTTGGGAGTGGAGAGGGGGCAATGTAGGTTTTAGGCAGCAGGCATGTGATCAATGTTTTAAATTTGCAAACTCTGCTGATATATTCAAGAAGGGGAGAGGAAATCGAAGTTTGAAAGTCAGGTTAGAAATAGTTGCATGTACAGCAGGGCAGGGAGAGACAGAGACAAAGAGAGAGAGAGAGACTTTTATTCTGGGAGCTACACTGATAGCAGGAAAATCCTGAGAGATCCTCAGCAAATATCCCCAGTCTCTTCCCAGTCCTGTGTCTCAGGGAGTCTACAGCCAGGATCTTACGTTGGTCGTGTAGGGTCAATGTTTAATATTTTTAAACTGCACTGAAATAAGTAACAAGGCTTAAAAAACCCTTTAAACAGCAAGGAATGGCAAAGCTTTGTTGCCGTAGAATTAACATCTCACTGGCCAGGAAGATCCAACAAGGCTGCTGTCCTGTAATAAACGCCTCAATGACACAGGGAGCAGACTGAGAAACATTGAAATGTGTCAGAGATTCCAGGCATGGAATCAGAACATCTCTCAATGAGAATATATCTGGACAAGAAATTGTCAGATTCATTCTCAAAGCCAGTTCTCTTGAGAAAGTGAGCAGCTCTCCCTGTATGTATGTGTGTGTTTGTATTTATTAATATTTCAAGCCTCTGATTAATTGCTGTCTTATGATTTGTTTGTACTTTGACGTTGCTGTGATGTGAATGTGGAGGCATGCGGATAGACCTGGGCTCTTGCTGTGTAATTTGCTCCTAAATTCTCTCACAACTCCCTTTCAACTAATCTTTTACTCTTTTATTCCAAGGAACTTCTGTTTGGAAAGCTGCAATGTGAAGATCCAAAATGTCTGGGCCCAGGAAAGCCATGAACAAGAACAACCTCCAGAGGGGAAGCATTGGCCTGAGGCCTGTTTGACAGGCTGCATTCGGTGGCGGGGGGGGGGGGGCGGGGGTGCCCCCAGGTGAGTTGTGCCTTTTTTGTGGGTGGCACGGTGGTTCAGTAGTTAGCACTGCTGCCTCACAGCGCTAGGGACCCGGGTTCAATTCCACCCTCGGGCGACTGTCTGTGTGGAGTTTTCACATTCTCCCTGTGTCTGTATGGGTTTCCTCTGGTTGGTCTGGTTTCCTCTCACAGTCCAAGGATGTGCAGGCTAGGTGGATTGGTCATGCTAAATTACCCGTAGTGTCTAGGGTTGTTTAGATTAGGTGGGTTATAGGGGGATGGGTCTGGGTGGGATGCTCTGAGGGTCGGTCTGGACTTGTTGGGCGAAGGGCCTGTTCCCACAATGTAGCAATTCTATTCCGTGATCCCGAGGTTTAATGTGAGTTATGGAGAGGGAAAATTTGCCACAGAGAGAAACATTTGGAAAAACATTGGGAGAGGAGGAGACCGAGGGAGGAGCAGGCACGAGAGATTGTGAATTAACTGTAATGTCAGATTCTGGGTCACAGGAACTAATCAAACTTGTTGCAGGAATGTTCCTGGAGTTTCTGGAGTTTGAGCAAATCATTAAAACTTGCGCAGCATTCACAGAAGACAAAGGATTCAGATTATCTGGCAGCCGCCACATTGGGATCTTGCTGTGTGACAATAGCTACAGTGCCATACGTTGCACGTAGTGAGTGTTTTAATTAAGCTCACTCATCATTTTGCCAAGTTTACTGAAGAGTCTGGCCTGAAAACTCAACTCCTAGCTCATATGTTCAATATTTGGATGATGCTGAGAAAAGGAAGCCCCGGGATCTTGCTGTGCCACCTCGCTGCCTATAGATTTCACTGCTCTGTCTTTTGTCTAATCCTGCCGTCTCTTTTCCCCCAGGGAATTGTTGTTCGCTCAGAAGATCCAAAGAGAGACAGAGAGTTTGGCGCAAAGTGACCTTTGAACAACAGCATGCTCCAAGATGGGGACACAGTCCTGAGGCCTCAGGCCTGTTTGACAGACTACTCCCTGTGGGGCCCATGTGATTTGTGTCTCTTTATTACCCTGAGGTTTAATTTCCTCTTTGGGACCATGGGTTTTAGGAGCCTCTGGTTAACAGCGTTCTGTCGGATCGAGGCCCTGTCATTTTAAAGCAGGCTTGAAGCCTGGGGTTAAAGTAACTGGGGCCTTGGGATTTGGCACAAACACATTTATCCCCCAGTGACAGGCAGGACTCCCAAAGATGAAATTAAAACTCTGAATTGGAAACTCTCTTCAAAGAGTCTAACATCAGAGTAACGTGTGATGGCTATAGGCCAGGATGATAAAATGTGACAGTCACATAAATAAGGCACAGGTTGGCTATTTCAATTCAGTTGATTGGGTATCTGGGAGGGGATCTCTGCCTCTCTCTGTTTCCTCTCCTGAACACACTGCAGCTTCGTTTTATTGATTTTTCAAACAAACAAAAACATCCCACACACAACAATGTGACTCGGCGTTATTTGAAGGGGGCGGATAGAAAAATTTTGCAGCACATGGTGATTTTTATTGAGACAAAGGGGTTAAAAAACACAGACGTAGGCAAACAGAGAGAGCGTACGCAGAAGGGAGGGAGTGATAAAGGGACAAGATGTGTCTCTGTAGCTGGGCTGGGAAAGGGAGACCGGATCTTGGCGGTTGTGGGAGGGGAAAACGGGGGTCTTCAATATTCTGTTAGTGCCCAGCTCCAATCACTTCCTTCTAGAAAGTACCATCGGCAAAATTAAATCCTGGGACCAGGCGAGGAAGGGTGATTTTTTTAAAAAAATGAGTCCCAAAGTCCTCCCGCCAAATGCAAAGTGGGACATCAGCACATTCTGGAGAAGGAAGTGACGACCTGTGGGATTGTACTGTGCATCAATGGCCCACAGAATTGCTGGCACAGAGACTGCTGGGAAACAGTGCCCTGGCTTATAAAACAGAGTAGTGTCGAATATAAACGGTGCAACCTTTTAAAAAGGCACGATAAAGATTACAATGGAGAGATTAAATCTGAGCGAGAGAGAGAGAGAGGGAGAGAAACAATTCTCAAGCTGGAGAAAACTGAGCAGAGATGGAGAGGTGGTAGGGACAAAGAGAGAGAGACAGAGAGAGGGTGTAAAGGAGAGAGAGAGTTGGGACAGGGAAGGAGAGACAGAGAAAGGAATGAAAGAGACAGAGAGGTGACTGTACCAGTGGAAGGTTCATTACGAATATTTCATTACAAAACGCCAGTAATCTTGGATAGTGGGCATGGGGCCTCCAGGTGATGAAGGGGAGGGGGACAGAGGGGGTGTTTCAGACTTGTTTATTGTGTTTTCTTACCCGTTGGTGTGTCAGAGAACCAGCTGGAGGGAACAGGTTAAACACGGAGCGAGGGAGGGAGCGAGAGATGGAGGGAGGGAGGGAGAGAGAGAAAGAGAGAGAGAGAGCAAGACAGGGAGGGAGAGACACAGTCTCTGGGAGTGACTCCGCATCACTGAGTCCCTCAGTAAATGAAACAAACCCCTGGTGCAGTCAGAAAGCATTTGTCCCTTAATCCCAGTTGAAATCTGTTCCCATTCTCTGGGTTTCAAACCAGGGGGAAGTGCTGACAAACCGGAGAGATTTGGGAAGTCAGTCAGTCTTGTTTCTGCTTATTTTTGGTTTCAAAAGATCTTAGCTATGATTTAATCAATTTCCATCTGTCTCTCTCTCTCTCCCTATCTGTTTCCTGGGGGGATTTCTGAGAGACGGAAGCTTGGGACACGAACAGAGGGAGACACAGACACACGCTCAGGGAGTTGGGGTGAGGTTGGAGAGGGGATGGGCAGGTGTGCCCCAGCCTCTGAAGTAAATATCTCTTCACCCCTCCCCTCAAAACGGAAACACTGGGACAGTCCTGAGGCAGTTTGACACCTTCCCATTCCCACTCTCTGAGTTTAATGTCAGGGGCCGTGCTGGGGGGGGGGGGGTGGGAATGCATCAGATTGTAGAAGTTCAGGCAGCTCTGGGAGGGTCTGAAGAAGGGTCTAGGCCCAAAACGTCAGCCTTCCTGCTCCTCTGATGCTGCTTGTCCTGCTATGTTCATCCAGCTCTACACCTTGTTCTTTCAGATTCTCCAGCATCTGCAGTTCCTACCACCTCTGGGATCTTGTTGTGCTGGGAGGCAAAGTGTCAGATTGTGGGAGCTCGGTGAGCAGTGGGATCTTGCTTTGCTTTGTGTTTTGGTGGCCAGTTCCTTTTTAATTTAAAAAAAATCATTTCCCTCTCTCTTAAAAAGATTTGATTTGGGAGCTGAAAGTCATACGATGCAGAGACAGAGAGAGGGAGAGAGATTCGAACCATTGTGGTGTGGGGAATCCTCAGACTAGAGCTGGAACCAGAGAGAGAGAGACCTAGAGAATAAAAATAAACCATCCTTCTCCTTGTCATTCATTCACACACTCTCTCACTCACGGGGAAAGGAATTGTGGCGCTCAGGCTCGCTCTGGGATTGTTACCACAAGGGGTCAAGCTCTGGGCTGTGGGGAGGGGGAGACAAAGGGTCAAAAATGTGGAGAGGGGCCTCCTGCATAGTCTGATCCCACAGATTTCACTGCCTCCCTCTCTATCTGCTTCCATATTCCCAGCTGTCTATCTCCCACAGTTTTCTCCGAATCCCCATCTCCCCACATCCTTCACATCCTGCCGTTCACTCTCCCCGCACCTCCCCCCCCCCCAACCAGATACCTACATCCGACTCTCTCGCTCCCTCCCTGGGTTTCAGGAACTGTTTCATTGCTCAGCCTTTCCAATCCTCAACCTCCCCGCTCACCTCTTTCCACACCCCAGCTATATGCCCTTGTCTCTCTACCCTCTGGCGTCTTTCTTCCCCCCCCACCTGTCTATCCCTCTGCCTGTCTCTCTCTCTGGGGGTTTATCTCTCTTTCTGGCTTTGTCTGTCCCCCTCTCTGTCTGTCTGTATGCCCTCATCTCTCTCTCTCTCTCTCTGTGTTCCTCCTCTTGGATTTTCTTGTTCTCACTCTCTCTGCTCTGTGGGATCTTGCTGTTCCTGCCTGAGGGTTATTCTATCTATATCACATCATCATTCCCCCACCTCTGTCTCCGTCGATTTTGCTCTGTCGTCTGTACCTCCCCCAGATCTTTGCTCTCTTCCCACCCCTCAGCCTCTATTTGTTTCTCCTTGTTCTCTCCCTGGGATTTTTCTCTTTCTCTGTCATTATTGGTTTATTTTCTCCTCCCTCTCTCTCTCTTTCTGAACTTTTCTTGTTCTCGATGAGATCTTTTTCTCTTCCTCTCTGTCCTTCTATTCTCCTCTCTGTGTTTTCTTTTCTTGTCTCTCTCCCTGGGATCTCTCTCTCTATCTCTATCCTTCTGCTGCCTCTTTCTATATCTTTGTCTGTTTGTCCTCTCTCTCTTGCCCCCACCCTGTCACTCACAGACTCTCTATCCTTGTTTCCTTGAGTTTACTCTGTGTCTGTCTCTCTCTCGTCCTTCCATCTCTCTGGGATCTTTCTCTCTCCCTCTATCTGTCCCTCTGTTTCTCTGTCTAACCATCTCTTTCTCCCTGTCGTGCTCTGTCTCTCTTCCTGGGATGTCTCTCTCTCTCCTGTCTGTCCTTTTCTCTCTCCCCCATCTATCTACTCTTCTATTTCTCTCTCTCTCTGTCTGCCCTGTCCTTTCTCTCCTTGAGATCTTTCTCTGTCTCTCTCTCTCTCTCTCACACTCTTCAGCTGTATGCCCCTTTGCTCCTTTTTCCCTGGTGTCTTTCTCCCCCTGCTCCCCCAACCCGTGTCTCTCTCTCTGGTCTTCTCTGTCTATCTGTCTGTTTCTATCTCTCTCTTGTCTGTCCTTCCATCTCAGGGAACTTTCTCTCACCCTCTATCTGTCCCTTTGATTCTCTCTCACTGTCTTTACATCACTTTTTCTCTGCCCTGCTCTGTGTCTCACTTGGGATCTTTCTCTGTCTCCCCGCTCCCCTACTCTTTCTCTCATCTGTCCTTTTCTGCCTCTCTCCCCCTCTACCTATCCCTCTATTTCTCTCGGTCCTGCCCTGTTACTCTCCTGGGGATCTTTGTTTCTCTCGCAGGATTTTATCTCTCACTTCCCAGCTATATGCCCTTTTCTCTCTCCCCTTGGTGTTTTTCTGCCCCCACCTGACTATCCCTCTGTCTATCTATCTGCTTGTGTCTCTCTCTGGGGGTTCATCTCTCTTTCTGGTCTTGTCTGTCTGCTTTTTTGGGGGGGTAACTTATTTGGGGAGTCAAAATTAAGGCAGCCATATTTGAGGCATTTATCAAATTTAAGGGGGACAAGAATGTTACTTAGGGGCAGGGGCAGGAGTGATATTTGAGGGGGTTGGACATATTTGAGAGGTGGGGTGGGGTGAGAAAAGAGACGGGGGGTGAGAAAATCAGAAAAGACAGGAAAAAAAGAGACAGGGAAAAGATGGAGGGACAGAAGTTGTTGATGAGAGAGGGAGAGAATGAATCAAGGAGAAACAAGAACAAAAACAGATAGTAAGAGATAACACAGTGTGGAGCTGGAGGGACACAGCAGGCCAGGCAGCGTCTAAGAAGCAGGAAATCTGACGTTTCGGGTCGGGACCCTTCTTCAGAAATGGGGGAGGGGGAAAGGAGGTCGGAAATAAATAGAGAGAGGAGGGTTGGGCCTGGGGAAGGGAGGTGGGATGGTGATAGGTGAGTGCAGGTAGGTAGTGGTGGGGATTGGTCAGTGAGGTGGGAGGAGCGGATAGGTGGGAGAGAAGATGGACAGGTCAAGGAGGCGGGGATGAGAGGGAGGGTTGATCATGGGATGAGGCTGGGGGTGGGGAGATTTTGAAACTGGTAAAGTCCACATTAAGAACATTGGGTTGTAGCTTTCCAAGGTGGAATATGAGATGTCGCTCTAATTTCCAGATGGTGTCATTGTGACACTGGAGGAGGCCCAGAATGGACAAAAAACATTTTGGGTCAGATGACCCTTCCTAAGAACAGAGAAACCTGAAGCATTAACTCTGACTTTTCTTCACAGATGCTGCCAGACCTGCTGAGCTTTTCCAGCAACTTCTGTTTTTGTTCCTGATTTACAGCATCCGCAGTTCTTTCAGTTTTTTTTTGAAGAGAAAGAAAGAGTTGAGTGTAAGAGGCACAGAGACACAGGAGGGAGAGAGAGAGAGAGAGAAAAAATGAGAAAAGGGGAGGGACAGAGAGGGGTTACCAGAGACAGAGAATGAAACAAAGAGAGACAAGAGTTGAGTATGTAAGAGAAAGACACAGGAAGGAAAAAGGGAGAGATGAAGAGAGTGAAAGGGAGAAAGAGACAGAAGAAAAGACAGACAAGGGGAGAGACCTTGAGAGAAAGAGACAGAGACACAAAGTGAAAAAGAGAGAGAGGAAGAAGTCAGTCAGAGACAGACAGGAGTTCAGGAAAGACACAGAGTATGAAGAGGCAATACTCACCATTGTTGTGGGTCCCAGTTCCCTCACACTCCCTCTCTACAATGAGGGATAGTCCCTGCTCCTAGGGTTTGCTTCAGCCTGGGCAGTATCAGGGAGGGGTTTGTAAATGATCAACCCAGCAGTACCCCGCAACACACTGTCACATACAGAGACTCTCTAATACCCATCTCTGGTCTGGCTACATGGCAAAAACAAAATATGGCTACCAGGGCCTGGTTTATAAACCTACAGGCCTGTCACTCAAACACCGCCCCCACTCCCCTCTCCTCCCAAATCCCAGATCATCCAGTCAGTTCCCAGCTCCCTCTACCTGGATCACACCTCCCCCAGGTATGGAGCAAACTAAAGGCTTCTTTGTGAGATTAAAGGGGAGAGGGAGGAGGTCTGTACGAAAGCAGCAGCCCAATGGTTTAGTCGAGTTTGTCCCTGTCCCTCCCAGTCCCCCTCTCACAGACTGGCCCCACACCTGAAATTCACACAGTGTCAAAGCTGCAGTTTCAAACCAGCTCCAACACATTTTTGTTCAGACAGGGGAACACAGATTTATCCCACCGCGGAACACAGATTCATCCCACTGCGGAACACAGATTCATCCCACTGCGGAACACCGATTTATCCCACCGCGGAACACAGATTCATCCCACCGCGGAACACAGATTTATCCCACCGCGGAACACAGACTTATCCCACAGGCCAAAACAAGCTGGGAGTGTGACTGAAATTAACCGGAACAGTCAGCAAGTTTTACTGTGAATGAGTCTCTGAGACAGAACATTGACCCATTTCACCGATGGACAGCAAGTCATTATAGGGATCTGTTGTATGAGTGAATGCTTGCTCGTTGTACAAATGATCATGAGTTTATTAAACATGTTCACCTTCTCCCTGACAATAGAGCGAGGGACACCACCTGACTATTAACTTTCTCATTGACATTTCATCGGGAAAAGTTGGGAATGAGCTGATGGACACAAAGAGTGTTTCTTTTTCCTTTATTCATTCACAGGATGAGGGTGTTGCTGGCTAGGGTAGCATTTATTGCCCAGAGGGCAGTTAAGAGTCAACCACATTGCTGTGGGTCTGGAGTCACATGTAGGCCAGACCAAGTAAGGGTGGCAGTTTTCTTCCCTAAAGGATATTAGTGAACCAGATGGGTGGGTTTTATGACAATCAACAACGGATTCATGGTCATCATTAGATTCTTAATTCCAGATACTTTATTGAATTCAAATTCCACCATCTGCTGTGGTGGGATTCAAACCCAGGTCTCCAGAACATTATCTGGGTCTCTGGATTAACAGTCCAGCAATAATACCACTAGGCCATCACCTCCCCCTGTTAAAGATGGCTCCACTCAGGGCAGTGCCAATTACTGCACACAGAGTCTGTGTATGTATTGGTGACTCTGTGTGCGTGTGCGCATGTGCATGCGTGTGCGTGTGTGTGTGTTTGCCTCAAAGTGTGAAGAACCATGGGTGCTCTCCCCTGAATGGACATACCAAGCTGAAAACCATGAGTGGAATTACTATCTTCTATTCAAAAAACTGAAAGAACTGAAACATTACATCTGCTTTCTCTGCTGCCAGACCTGAGGTTTTCCAACATCGTAACACCTTCTACTGTTTGTGGACTAACCCAGAAGTGAAAATCTAAAATGCCTGCTTCCATGTTGTAAACCTACCAATGACAGCTGCTAAGGAAACCAGTTGGATGATAAGTAGATGTAAATGGACACTACCCCTTTTCCTTTACACACAGGCAGCTTTAAATTTAAATCATTCCAGCTGGACAATAGACATATTGGTCATGCCACCAAAACTGGCCACAAACAACAAGACTTATTCTCCCAAGAGCCAGGCGGGAACAAGTCAGTTTGGTAACTACCAGGGAGAGATCGGCCACTCCTTGAACCAGGGGAATAGAACCCTGCCTAACAATTGGTCAATTCAGACAATGCGGTGGGGACTAAATAGTTATCAGGTGCAAAGCTTTGCCTCCCTGGAAGGCTTTCTATCACTGTATTTGAAAATCTTTAGATTTCTACCTTCCATTCGCCTCCAAAGAATAGGAGACATAACCCACCCAGACCTGCATCATGTTGACCTTGATCTGAATGTAAGTTGCTTCTTATATTCTGTTAATATTCTTCATAATCTGTCTTAGTGTCTGTGCGCCTGTGTACATGAAAGGGTGAGCATTCTTTGTATATTTATATGTTAGGATGTACCGTGACTAAATGTTATCTTTTCTTCTGCTGGACCGATACCTAAAAGCGTGTTTAATATCTATTACTAAACGTTACAACACTTGTCATGCCGTTACCTTCCCTGAGCACATAGCTTGTTGCAGACATTTGAGAGGTGAGGGAGAACAGAAAAAATTGATCCCATTTTCTCTCTCTATCCATGACACAAGTGTCAGTAAAGGTACAATGAACCAAATATTATTCTTCAGGGCTGGTATGATGTGATGATTCCTTTGACTTATCTCAACAACAATAGTTAAAATGCAGTCTGTTGTCTTTAACAAAATCTTCCACAACTTATTTCTCAGTTTTACACTTTTTATCAAAAGGCAACGAAAACTAGAAAATCCAGTCAGGCATGACAAATCCGATCTTGATTTAAATTTGCGCGATAAGTTTCACATTTAGGAAACAAAAGACAATGCCTACAATTTGCAAAACCAAGCTTGGGAACAATGAACCCAGGCACTGAAATAAACCAAAATAGCTTGTATTTCAGGGGAGCTGTTTTTGACAGAGCAGCAGAGGAGGCGTGTTGACTGTAGGTTGGAAAAGATTCAATTATGGCCTTTCAAGAAGGCAAAATGTCCAATGATTAAGGAGAAAATTACTGAGCACCAAGAACTCAAAGAGCAATCAGAATATTTGCTGCAGCTGTTATAGGACATCAAATAAACAACCATGGCCTCAGGTTAAAACTGTACATTCCTTTTAACTTCATGTTGTACCAGATGAGGATCTAATAAGAACTGCAGATACTGGAGTCAGAGATAATACAGTGTGGAGCTGGAGGAACGTGGCAGGCCAGGTAGCATCAGAGGAGCAGGAAAGTTGACGTTTTGGGTCAGGACCCTTCTTCAGAAATGGGGGAGGGGAAAGGGAGGTGGGATGGTGATAGGTGGATGCAGGTTGGGGGTAGTGGAGATTGGTCAGTGTGACGGGTGGGCGATAGGTGGGAGAGATGATGGGTAGGTTGTGTCAGGTCAAGGGGTTGGGATGAGAGGAAGGGTTAGAGAGTGGGGTGAGGTTGGGATTGTGGAGATTTTGAAACTGGCGAATTCGATAATTAGGCCATCGGGCTGTAAGCTCCCGAGGCGAAATATGAGGTGTTGTTCCTCCAGTTTGTGGGTGGCGTCATTGTGACACTGGAGGAGGCCCAGGATGGACATGTCACCCAGAGAGTGGGACAGGGAGATAAAATGGTTGGTGATTGGCAATGGTTGCTGATTATAGCATATGGAGCACAGATGCTCCACAAATCGGTCACTGAGTCGACGCTTGGTCTCTCCGATGTAGAGGAGGCCAAATTGGGAGCATCGGATAGAGTAGAAGAGGTTGGAGGACGTACAGGTGAATACCTGTCAGATTTGAAAAGATTGTCTGGGTGGAGGTGAAGTGTAGGGGCAGGTGAAGCACTTCCTGCAGTTGCAGGGAAAGGGGCTGGGGGTGGTGGGGTTTTTGGGGAGTGTGGAGCGGACAAGGGAGTCGCAGAGTGAGCGGTCCCTATGAAAGGTAGATAGGGGTGGGGAGGGAAATATATCCTTGGTCGTGGGGTCGGATTGTAGGTGGCGGAAGTGGCGGAGAATGATACGCTGGATGCAGAGGTCGATGGCATGGTATGTGAGGACCAGGGGGATTCTGTCTTTATTTTTGTTGGGGGGAGGGGGATTTGAGGGCAGAAGTGCAGGGAATGCAAAAGATGTGGTTGAGGGCATTTTTGATCAACAGAGGCGGGGGAGTTGTGGTCCTTGTGGGAGTGGAACACTCCATCTTGGGAGCAGATGCAGCGGAGGTGGAGGAATTGGGAATATGGGATCGCATTCTTTCAGGAGGGTGGGCGAGAGGAGGTGTAGTCCAGATAGCTATAGGAGCCATTGGGTTTGAAATAGATGTTGGCGCTGAGATGGAGACGGAGTAGTCCAGAAATGGGAGGAAGGTGCCAGAGATGTTACAGGTCAATTTGAGGTCGGGGTGAAAGGTATTAGTCAAATTGATGAACTGTTCAACCTCCTC
This sequence comes from Rhincodon typus, assembly GCF_021869965.1. Classification (NCBI taxonomy): domain Eukaryota; kingdom Metazoa; phylum Chordata; class Chondrichthyes; order Orectolobiformes; family Rhincodontidae; genus Rhincodon; species Rhincodon typus. The sequence continues at coordinate 6,820,734 of NC_063343.1, forward strand.
ATGGGAGAACGAGGCAGTGCCGATAGAGTCATCGATGTAGCCAAGGAAGAGGTGAGAGATGGTGCCAGTGCAATAGCAGAAGAGGGACTGTTCCACATACCCTACGAAGAGGCAGGCATAGCTGCCCCGACCTGCTGTGTTCCTCCAGCTCCATTCTGTTGTACCAGACACTATCTCTTGTTTTTAATTTTAACTTATGTGCTTGACCTCACATCTTTATTATTTTAACGGGGTGAGCATATAAAGAGTTACTTTTCAGTCATTGAAGCAGGCCATTCAGCCCATCAGGTCCACTCTGAACCTCCAAAGGACATCCCACTCAGACCTGCACCTCTACCCTATCACCATAACCTTGCATTTCCCACGGCTAACCCACCGAACCTGCGCAACTTTAGACCGTGGGGGGCAGTTGGAACACCCAGAGGGAACCCACGTAGACACGGGGAGACTGTGCAAACACCAAACAGTCACCTGAGGGTGGAACCAAACCCAGGTCCCTGGCACTGTGAGGCAGCAGTGCTAACCACTGAGCCACTGTGCCACCCTGCTCCTTTAATGCAAGAAAACCTTTCAATTATCTCATCGTTCCTTCTGATAAACTAATGAACTACATTTTAATTCGGAAGAGGTATAGTCTGGTGCTAGAAAATAACCTTAAGCATTTTTTGTTGTCCATTGGAGGTTGAAAAGAGCAAGCCCATTCACCCCTCCTCACCCTGTCGTAACAAAAGTCATGCTTATATCAGACAGATGGATACTACTGAGTTTTTTGTTTCTTTCTTCCTGCAATAGTGCAAAACTTCCTCAAGATGAAAACCAACAGGACTGCGGCAACTACAAATGCAGACAGGAGAAAGGCAGCGACATCGACGCAGTAGTAGGAGTACCAGGGGAGGCGATAAAATTCAGAGCGCAAGTGAGCTGCACCTCTGTGTCGTGCAACATACTCAATCCAGAAAACAGCTCTTTGCATTGGAGGCTCCAGCTGGTCCCTGTGGAGAGCAGACAGCTTCTGCATGCTAACCCGATAGGATGTGTTGTTAATGACGTCATTGAGAGCCTGCAGTAGGTCCATCGACTGCATGGTCGCGGCATCAACCATTTTGGCCGCCCCTCTGACTTTAAGGCGGAGCAAGTTGTCGAACTGGTCGTAAAACAGCGGCAGGCCGACGACTGGAACCCCGTGGTAGATCGCTTCATAAATTCCATTTGTCCCACCATGAGCCACAAAGACACGTGTCTTAGGGTGCCCGAGCAGGTCATTCTGAGGGATCCATTTCGCCAACAGGGTGTTATTGGCTATGTTGGGAGGGACTTTTCCGTTGTGTCTCCAAATCACTTTCTGAGGTACCTGAGCGAAGGCTTCTGCTATTTTCATTGTAATATCCAGCGGCAAGGAGTTGACCAGACTCCCTAGAGACATGACGATGATCCCATGGTTTCCTGAGGCCTGAACAAACTCTTCCAGCCCTGCGGGCAACGGTTTTGGAGGCTTGCACTGGAAGCCTCCGATGTACACAATATTTGGCATGGTGGGCCTCGGGAATTCGAACACAAAGTCTACTCTCATCAGCCACACGTCAGCCTGGAGGAGAACTGTCTCGATATCTGTGCCTGTGCCTAAGTATCTCCTGCACGCCTCATTGTATATGGGGTGAATAAAAAACTCAGAAATGAACAGCTCGAGAAGATGTTGTAAAACGTTGCGGGCTCTTTGGAGGAAGCTCATCTTCTCTGTCAAATGCGACCCGAGCAGGGGGACGTAGGAAAGAGGCGATGGGGCGACGAGGAAATGAGATTCTCCCCTTGTGATCCATCGAACGTTGTAGACTAAAGGGACTTTTAAATAATAGGCCAGCATTGGACCGATCCCAAGAGCTGGGTCCGTGAGTACCAGGTCAAAATTCGCTGCTTCAAGCTGTTTTAACAATTCCTCATCTTCGAAAATTCTCTGGATGAATTCTCCAGCCCAAAGGTGCCATTCATGGAGAAGTGCTATCATCTGACTCTGGACCTGAATAAAAGCCCATGGGGTCAAGCCCTGCCTTAAGGATGTCAATGTCCTTTTTAGAAAGCATTGTATTCCACTCGAGTCATCAAATTTGGTAGTTCCACCCTGCAATTGGACAGTGATTGACTGATAGAGATCGGGAGCTTCTTTAATGTACCAAGCCTTTGAGGAGAAAAGCGCTGTAATGTTGTGACCGTGGTACCTCAGCTCTTCAATGAGAATTTTCATGTTGATCCAATGGCTTCCATCAACTGGTACAACCAATATCTTAGCTCCATAAATAACTGGGAGAGTGAGGCTGATGATGGCACAAAGAACGCATGCAATCTGACGTCCGCTCCTCAATCCACAACAGTCCATTTCCATAGAAATGATGCGCTGATCCTGTCGTAGAATTTAACAAGAACATTAGTGATCCAATATTACAACGTAGAACCTAGAACAGTGCAGCACAGGAATGGATGTTGTGCCAAACATGATGCCAAATTAAACTAATCCCTTCTGCCTGCTCCTAATCCACGTCCCTCCATTCCTTGCATATCCATGTGCTTATCTAAAAGTCCCTTAAACACCCCTATCGTATCTGCCTCTACCATTACCCATGGCAGTGTGTTTCAGACTCCTACCACTCTCTGTGTAAAAAAATTACCCCTCACATCACCTGTGAACTTACCCCCTTACCTTAAATGCATGCCCCTAGTATTAGACATTCAACTGTGGAAAAAAATTCTGACCGTCAACTCCATTTATATGTCTCATAATTTTATACACTTCCGTCAATTCTCCCCCCAGCCTCTGCCGCTCAAAAGAAAACAACCCGAGTTTTTCTAGCCTCTCCTTATAGCTCATACCCTCTAATCCAGGCAGCATCCTCTTCTGCAACCTCTCTAAAGCCTCCACATCCTTCCTGTAATGTGGCGACCAGAATTGAACACAATACTCTAAGTGTGGCCTAGGCAAAGTTCTTTAATGTTGCAACATGACATCTTGACTCTTGTACTCAATTCCCTGGCCAATAAAGGCAAGCATGCCATATGCCTTCTTTGCCACCCTATCTACTTGTGTGGCCACTTTCAGGGAGCAATGTACTTGAACCCCAAGATCCCTCAGTACATCATTAGCTTGACAACAAATCTGATCTACTTAGCCTGTTCACCTCCAATGAGTTTTGAGTAGAATCATAAAATCCCTACAGTGCATAAAGGGACCATTCAACATACTAAGTCTGCACTGACACTCCAAACAGTGTCCGAAACCCCCCAACCTCTATCTAGTTTGCAGTACCATGGACACTACAGGGCAATTTAGCATGGCCAATCCAGCTAACCTACATATCCTTGGACTGTAATAGGAAACCAGAGCACCTGGGGAAACCCATGTAGACGCAGGGTGAATGTGCAAACTCCACATAGACAGTACGGAGGGCTGGAGCCACACCTGGGTCCCTGGCACTGTGGGGCAACGGTGCGAACCACTGAGCCACCATGCCACCCAGTTTTTCATCTATTTTGGTCTTTATTAAGATTTCTCTCCTCTTAAGCCTGTAACTCAGAACAGAAAAACAGTGAAAATCTCAATAATGTGCCACAATTACCTCAAAGTCTGATTATTCGCAGGGCCATTTTTTTTCACAGTCCAGGAGAATTTTTCTGGGACAAAGCATTTTAGAACTGACAAGAGAGCTCAAATTCATTAATAGTCTAACCATGAGAGAGCATCACATCTGCAGTGACCAAAACATGCCAGAATTTGACATGAACTCTTAAGAAGGAAAAAGATTGCATGCAAACCTGGATTTTAATGTAAGTAAGGCTCACTTTGAGGAAATAAGACTTAAGCTGAATGTGTCAAACTGAGCTAAACTATTAACAGGTAAAATACAGCAAATAACAGGAGGAAATCAAAGAAGTATTCATGTAATACAAGATCTGAAAAGAAGATCTTCAATTATATGGTGTCTTTACAACTTTGGAACATCCCAAGTGTTTTATAGCCAATGAAGTACTTTTGAAATGAAGTCACATTTATAATGTTGGAAAGAGCCAAGTATAAAGAACTGAAGATGCAGATGTACAGTTAAATAGCTCACTAAATCTGAAGGAAGACATGTTGAGCTAAAGGAAGTGACTCAGAAAAGAATTTATTCAAATTATTGGGAGCAAAAGTAGCGAAGGACACAGAAAAAAGAAAAATCCAAAGCTGTATCAAAAATAAACACTTAATTGGTAATATAAATAGTGTACAACAATATATAAACTAATATCATACAATTTTACAAATATATCAAGAGTAGGAGAGAATCCAAAGAGTGATGCAGGTCTACCTACCAAAATCTCACTGTGATAGACAGGAAAATAAATTCACATGTATTAAAGGAGCATTTTGGCTTCATTTTCAGAGTAGAGATTAAAATACTTGTGCTCAATGGGAAATTAAATTTTCTGAAGAAGGGTCTAGGCCCGAAAGTCAGCCTTCCTGCTCCTCTGATGCTGCTTTGCCTGCTGTGTTCATCCAGCTCTACACCTTGTTATCTCAGATTCTCCAGCATCTGCAGTTCCTGCTATCTCTGAAATTTAAACTAGATTGAGGAAATCAACGTATTGAACTTAATGGTGACGGAGGGAGCAGTGGGACTTCGGATAGAAACATCTCCAGTTTTTAGTTTTTACTGCAAAGCATGAAAAAGAAGTAAGTAAGAAAATTGTGGAAATGTTCATAATCATCATTTAAAGCTTGTTTGATTTGGGAATTGTGCTATCCATTTCATCAGTACTCCAAAAGCGGCCTTACCGATGTCCTGTATAACCTCAACATGACAACCCAACTCCGATACTCAATGTCTGTTTTTGATCCAGGAATATATTCTAACTTGAGTTACATTCCTACCTCTTGAGATATCTCTGTTCCATTCACATAATAGGTCATTCTAATTTTGACTTGAAAATAACTTTGTTTTTCAAAATTCATTCACATGCCCCAGAGGACAGTTAAAGAGTTCACCACCTTCCTGTGGGCCCAGAGTCACATGTAGGCCAGACCAGGTAAGCATAACAGTTTCCTTCCCTAAAGGGCATGAGTGAAATAAATGGTTTTTTCCTGACAATCAACAATGCATTCATGGTGATCATTAGACTCTTAATTCCAGATTTTCATTGAATTTAAGCTCCACCATAGTTGGATTTAAATCCAGGTCCCCAGAACATTACCTGGGTCTCTAAATTAACAGTCCAGTGATAATCCCACTAGGCCATCACCTCTTCATCCGTCCTCTGCTCACTAATCCCTTCAGTCTCTCGTACGTAAGACCTTTGTGCTTTGCACGTACCTGATTTTCTGAGCAAGGACTCTTATTTCTTACCCTGTGCTTCACAGAACAGTACAGTCTTCCTCTCAAATGGCCCATGACCCTGCTTGTCTAAGCTCTCCTATTTAGATCAAAGATTTGTAATTGTCTGCATTTGTTTTTTAAAACCACAGCAAAGTACTTATTAGTAAGACATCAACCAAACACAAGCATTAAAAAAAGCCAAAAAAATGAAGTAGACAGTTTGAAGTAGTCCCATTCTCTAATTGCAACAGTGATTTCAATAATTACATTGGTTCTTTAATAATAGCGTTGGAAATCTACCAAAGTAAGTCATCATTGTAAGAGATAGTAGGAACTGCCGATGCTGGAGTCGGAGATAACAAGGTGTCGAGCTGGATGAATACAGCAGGCCAGGCAGCATCGGAGGAGCAGGAAAGTTGACGTTTCGGGTCGGGACCCTTCTTCAGAAATGCATCATTGTAAAGTGTGTGCCATTATTCACGTAAACTACATAACAAATTGTGGTGAGGAAGAGAAGTTCTATGGTTTGTGAATTTGTACAAGTTGATTATTTTTGCTTTTCCACCATTGTCCTCACAATAACAATACCTCACCCACAACCTTGTGGTGACTTGCAAGAAATTGTTGCATTTAAACATTTAAACTTATTGTTAGTTTATTCTTCCACCTTTTGTTTTCTCCCTTTTAAATCACTCCATGCCTTGTTGGACTATAACTTATGATGTATCCTGTGCTGTCAATCTACTATATCTTTCACAATCTTGTTATGAAAGGGATAGATATTGGTCCCATTTTTTAACAAGGTCTCTGAGTCATTATCAAAGTTGCATTTCCGGTACGTCATGGTGCAGACATTTTTCAGGATGAAGGGCAAAGGAAAATATCTAAGGAACAGGAATGCTGAGAAATTCTCTGTATTGCGCAGAATCTAAATGGTTGATAGATTGAAAAAACTAAACATCAAGGCAGATAGTTCAGCATTACTTGTTGCAATCAGTGCTACATGGTAAATGCTAACAAAAACAGAAATTGCTGGAAAAGCTCAGCAGGTTTGGCAGCATCTGTGGAGAGAAATCAGAGTTCTGAGGAAGGGTCACTCAACCCGCAAGGTTAACTCTGATTTCTCTCCACAGATGCTGCCAAACCTACTGAGCTTTTCCAGCAATTTCTATTTTTGTTTCTGATTTACAGCATCTGCAGTTCTTTCGGTTTTTAATGTGGTAAATGCTGAGTTGGTTTCCGATAATGTTCAACCTGCCTCACGTTTGAACTGGCATCTAACGAGGAGCATGACTTGCCAAGCGAGGAGGGGAGTGAAGGGGAACGGGTGATGATGGCAGGTTGAGGAGAGGTGTCACACCGACTGCCCATCTCTTCTACGTGGCTTTACCCACATTTGGATGACGCCAAAGGGGTTGGAGGGGTGGGGGGTGGGGATGGGGGAGGACGTGAGTTCTGGTCAATGGTTATCTTTCAACCAACCCTGACTGAAAACAGTTTAGTCATTTTCAAAACAAAAAAAAACAGAAATTGCCAGAGAAACTCAGCAGGTCTGGCAGCATCTAGAATTCCCTACAGTGTGGAAGCAGGCCATTTGATCCATCAAGATCCCACTGACCCTCTGAAGATCATCTCACCTAATCCCTGCATTTCCCATGGCTAATCCACTTGACCTACACATCCCTGAACATTATGGGCAATTTAGCGTGGCCTGTCCACCTTTGGACTGTGGGAGGAAACCGGAGCACCCGGAGGAAACCCATGCAGACAGGAGGAAAACGTGCAAACTCTACACAGACAGTCACCCGAGGGTGGAATCGAACCCGGGTCCCTGGCGCTGTGAGGCTACCTACTGAGCTACCATGCCACCCGAGTGGGAAGAAAAGTAGAGTTAATTTCTCTTGTCCAGTGACTCTTCATCATCAACACCACTCATCATTTTCATTGCCGATTGTGCGACATTGCTGGCTTTAAAAATCCTGAGCCATTTTCCAAACAACAGTGATTACACATACAAAAGGGCTTCGTTGGCTCTGATGTGTGGTGAGGCTGCACAAGATAATTTATAAATGCAAGTTCTTTTTCTCTCAGTTATCTAGAGAAACTGATGGAATCCACTTGCATGCAGAATGAGAATTAAATAATATCTACGATTAATTTGAATTTTTCCAAAAAAAAAGCTTGTGTTTAAAAGAATTCGATGACTTACCAAGATAAAAAGCAGAATACCTCCAGTGTTTGGGACACAGCTTATGGAGTGTTGAGTTTGGTAAGTTCAGTACAAAGTCGATCTTCTCTAATATATACAACCAGGAACCTCCCTCTCATTAAGGGCATGGAACGTTCCCATCCAAACAGAAGTGAGTCATCACTGTGGTGCTTTTGAAACTAAATCTATAAACTAACGCGTAGAAGGTAAAAGACTGCTTTCCTCCAGCTGTTATCCCAGTTCTAAGCTGCAAGTTTACCTCAAAGTCTGCTTTATGTTTTTAAATTCTCATTCTTGTTTTCAAATCTCTCCACGGTCTCGCCCCTGTCTACCTCTGTAATCTTCAACATCCCTACAACTGCTGGAGATTTCTTCACTCCTCCAACGCTGCCTTCTTTCGCAGCCCTGTTTCTGATCATTACAGAATTTGGGGAAGCACAATTATTGGAGTTGAGGGGTTCCAAAGGAGCCCTCCAACTAACCTGAAATCCCAAAGAATTGCAGATGCTGGAAATCCGAAGGAAAAACAGAAATTGCAGGAAAAACAGCAGAGTTAACATTTTGGGTCCAGTGACCCTTCTTCAGAACTGACAGTTCCTAAGAAACATCACTGGACCCAAAACATTAATCCTGCTTTCTCTCTACAGATGCTGCCAACTTGCTGTGTCTTTCCAGTAATTTCTGTTTTTGACTCCTGGTAACCTGTTGGCCCACAAGCTTTCTTGTTAAAAGAGCAAAATTTACCTTTACTTTGGTAAAATCACAAGCTGTCCCTTTAAGGGATGTCACTTAGGCCTCACAAAAGTTGGACATTTTCTGACTTGCGTCCATCAGCTATATTATTTCTGTAACTCTTTAGAGGTTACAGTCAAGGTACTGTGAGATGTTTGGGTTCCCTCCTTCACTTCAAACAGCCCTTCTGCTTGGTTTCGATGGAAGTTCAAGGCTGCTGCTTAAAAGTCTGTCTTCAAAGTTGGATTGGATGGGGAAAAGAGGGCCGGAGGTCCCTATGTGAAATCCAACTGCTGACTGCTTATTTTCCGAAGAAGAATTGGAATGAGCGATGAGTGGTTTACTGACTGATATCTTCCTCTCCTTTCCTTACTAATTTAGTTATTCGTTCAATATGCTATTTTCTTCATTTCCAACCTCATTAATTAATCATGCCTCATAACAGCCTGCTTTTCAATTGGATGTATTTACTCTATAACTTTGCAAACTTCTTTTTAAAGATGCCTGATTGCTCTACAGTTCTACTGACATATTTTGTGACATATGTGACATAGTTTGTCACTTGCCTGGAATTGATTGACTCTGTGAGGAGTTTGTTTAAAACAGTTAAGCACATTATAAAGTTACGAAGCAGACGTCACGGTGAACCAACAGACTGAGTTTGGACAGCTTGCAAATCCATATCAGACTAACTGTCAGGGAGAGGCATACACACAGCACATGGAATCCTTACAGGTAAACTTTCTTTGAGGCAGGCACTTATACAACGTCATCTTCCTTTACAAAAGAGAGTTTAATTGTTTACAACAACAGCTGAGCCAATAAATCTCTATAATGTGGGAGTAATTCATTAATCCACTCAGATCGCATGTTGATGAGTTTGATTGGAGGTGCTAATGATGGTCTACAGTCACCAGTGATATTGTCTGTCATTCCTGTTTGTGTCTTGGATCTTCTTTGTGTTTAATAAGACTGAGAGGTGGTTGGGAAACATGAATAGGCCTGATTTTGCTTGGTTCTTTCATGCTGCTGGTCTGTTATATGTGAACCAAATAGGATCAGTTCAATTCTCATTGGGTCATTGTCACTTCAACTTGTTGTTATGTACCTTCTGTAGGATCCTAAATGCGGACATGTTGTCCCATATGTAGATTTGGCAATTCTAAACCTGCATTTGTATTGTGCTTATTGGTCATCTTCTCTTGCTGTTTTGTAGTTTCAAAAAGAATACTCCAGGTACAAATGGGGTAAACTGGTTTGCAGGGGTCTACCAAACGTGAGCATTGCCAGTGATGGAATGAATGCATCCAGAGGTGTTGCTCTCAAACATAACATTATAATATGTGGATCTTACTTGATCTGTCTACATTTGAGGATTAGATTTGTGACTGTGCGAATCATAGTTCAGCTCAGCCACTGGACAATGTGAAGAAGTGGTGTGATCCATGTCGCACACATGTCCTGGAATGATATCATTGCAGATCACAATCTCTCTGGAGGCACTGGAAAAACCAACAATGGAGCTTAGAGTGCATGGTGACTGTATTGTTTGGCAAGTTATACAATAAACAAAAGATGAGATACTTGGTAAATTAGCCAACAACAACACTGCCGTCATTACCCTGGATGTACAGAATGTTGGATGCAATTTTGGATGAAAGGTGAGCAGGTACATTGTTTAATATCAGAGGACTATTAACCAGATTTGACAGCAATCCTTGTGGAGAAACCTGGCCCCGCAAATCTTGAATTTTGCTCTTCAAAAGTGAATATCTTGTAAGGGCACCATTCCAAAGTTTCATGTTTTAGACATGTATTCAAGACATACTCTCAAAGATCCATTCATCCCTTTGATGCATTTTTTGCACTACACCATTTGCTGCTGTGTTCTTTTAATGATCCCACCTTTCTGTCTCGCTGGATCCCCGATTTGTATTTAAAGAGAACACTGCAATTATTTGATGGGTCAATGGATGGGCTTACGTCCTTCTTCAAGTACAATGTAGATTTATTTTGTTCATTTAATATATTGTTGCTTGTACCTAGGTGCAGTGAAAAGTGGATAACATAGAGTCATAGAGCAATACAGCATAGAAACAGGCCCTTCGGCCCAAACTGGTCCATGCTGATCATGGTGCCATTGCCATGTTCTTGTCTCATCTTGGATTACAGAATAAATTATTTAATGGTAAAATACTAAATAAATTAATACTAAGTTGATATGACTAAAACTGAAACAGCTTCAAAAGTTCATCTTCCCCTCTCCGTAGATATCATTCTCTGTGCTCCACCACTGTCTGACATTATCCCCAGGGTCCAGGCAACTTGCTCCTTTCCTACACCCACCCGGTGCCATCGTTTCCGCATCCACCACCTCCAAGCTGGAGGACGTCATGCTGTGTGGGTCCCCCACCTCCTCCGATGCTCGACATAGACCAATGGGGTCCTACCACCAAATCGACCAATAGCGTTCTGGCTCCGAGTCGACCAATGAGGTTCTGGCTCCAAGTCGACAATGGGGTCCTGGCTCCCAGTCGACCAATAAGAGCTTGGTTCTTCTTCCGATGGGGTCCTGGCTCCGATTCGACCAATGGGGTTCTGGCTCCAAGTCGACAATGGGGTCCTGCCTCCGAGTCGACCAATAGGAGCTTGGTTCTTCTTCCAATGGGGTCCTGGCTCTGAGTCGACCAATAGGAACTTGGTTCTTCTTCCGATGGGGTCCTGGCTCCGATTCGACCAATGGGGTCCTGGCTCTGAGTTGACCAATAGGAGCTTGGTTCTTCTTCCAATGGGGTCCTGGCTCTGAGCCGACCAATAGGAACTTGTTCTTCCAATGTTGCTGCCCGCGATGGAGGAGTGATGGAGATACAGGAGGCCCCAGCCTCTCACAGAAGGACATCAGGAGGCCCCAGGGCATCCCAAAAAAAAAATGACCAAGCTGGAAAGACAATGACAAAGCCGCGTGGATGTGGTAGAACCCACTGCATGAGTCATGAGTGGCTGGGCCCCCCCCTGCTCAGAAGCTAAATGCTGCCATCTCAGTGCATATTGTGGTCTCCTTGAAACCTTAAATTTTATGAGAACATTCCGGATATTTCAATGTAGAATTGTGAAGTTAAGTGATAGGCAAAGTATCTGAGCTTGATTTGTTGTGTGACTAGAGTTAGGTCACTGCGGGTTGGTATGTGTGGAAGTGCTAGTCCAACAGTACCTATAATGTAGACCATCTGCAAGGTTCAGGCTGAGAAGGGGTGCAATCCCCAGGCCTACATTCATTGCTCAATAGCCTGGAAATCTTGATGTTCAGTCCAAAGGAGCCAATCTGGAGTACAGATCCTGATTGAAAGGCCAATTGGCTAATGATCGTTGTTTCTTTCTGAATAAGTGCATTCACTGGCTGAGTGTTTGGACGTACCAGATTTTCCCTTTTTGGTTGAAAATCATGTGAATTTAAGTTTGTGCCTGGTCATAGTTGAGTTCTGTTTCCTTAATCTTCAGATTTGACTGGAGGATGAAAAAAGAATAAAGAACAGTGCAGCACAGGAACAGGCCTTTCAGCCCACCAAGGCTATTCCAACTTTGGAATGGTGTCCTTACAAGATATCCACTTTCGAAGAGCAAAATTCAAGATTTGCGGGTCCAGGTTTCTTCACAAAGATTGCTGTCAAATCTGGTTAATAGTCCTCTGATATTAAACAATGTACCTGCTCACCTGTCGTCCAAAATTGCATCCAACATTTTGTATGTCCATGGTAATGACTGCAGTGTTGTTGTTGGCTAATTTACCAAGTACCTCATCTTTTGTTTATTGTATAACTCACCAAACACAACAGTCACCATGCACTCTAAGCTCCATTGTTGGTTTTTCCAGTGCCTCCAGAGAGATCATGATCTGCAATGATATCATTCCAGGACATGCGTGCGACATGGGGTATCGATCAGACCACTTCTTCACATTATCCAATGGCTGAGCTGAATGTATGATTCGCACAGTCACAAACTCAAGATTCCATTCTAAACAGAAAACTTTTGCCTCTGTGCCCCGTATCCCTCTATTCCCTGGATTGTGTAAGGTTGGAAGAAGTTCCCCTCACCCCCAATTCCCAAAATCTTTACCCCCATAATCTATTTTCACCACATAAAGTAGAATTCCAATAATGGGGACAATGCCTCTAGTAGGCAGCTCCTTCTTAGTTATAGAAATCCAGGAGTTTAAGAGCTGGGTTCAATACAGGCTCAGATCTTCCTTTCACCGTGGCTGTCTCTGATTCTGGTTCGGAATGTCTTCTTCTAATGGTTCTATATCTCTAAGTTGCTTTCCCCACCTCAGTCCTCACTAAATGTCGAGTTCAAGGATGATTGAGCGTGAGTGTAAATGGGTGAAGTCAGTGAGTGTGAGTGAGTATGAAAGTCAGTGCACGAGAAAGTGAGAATGAACTAGTGCAATGGAGAGCAATTGAGAATGAGAGCAAGAGGGAGTGAGTGGGGGAAGAGTGTGTGTGTGTGCAAGTTAGAGATTGACTGGAGAGAAACACACACACATTGCTTGGTGTGGGAAGAAGAGAAAAGCCTGGAGCAATTAACGTGCTTCCAATTCCCACTTTCATGTGAATTCTGCTGAGACTGTGTAGGTTTCTATGCTACTAGAGTGAATGCGAGATCCATGTTAGTTAAACCCAACTCTGTAAATGCTCCCTGGATCTTTAATCCCTCTCTTGTGACTAACTCTTTGGGCTTTGTCTGTCTCCCTCTAGCTGTGTTCCTTAAATAAAAAGGCAAAAAGGTTTTCTTAGTTTGCTCTGCGGCTTAGTACTTGTTAATTTATTTTTATTTATTCATTTTTCAAATGATTGGTTGGCACAGTGGTTAGCACTGCTGCTTCATGGTGCCAGGGATCTGGGTTCGATTCAACTCTCAGGTGACTGTCTGTGTTGGTTTCTTCCCACAGTCCAAAGCTGTGCAGGTTAGGTGGAATAGCTGTGCTAAAATTACCTGTGTTGTCCAAGATGTGCAGGCTGGGCGGATTAGCCGTGGGAAATGCAGGGTGACAGAGATAAGGTGGGTCTGGATGGGATGCTCTTCAGATGTGGACTGAATGTCCTGTCCTGTTATATATTCCATGCTGAGTATATATCAATATGAAATAGGGTTAAGCTCAATTTAATATGAGAAAATATTTATCACTCAATGCAAATTGTATTTTTGCTGTTATCAGTATCTACTTACATGGATAGAATTAATACATTACTTTCGGTGAATTAGTTAATAATAATTTACTGAATATTTTGCCATTTTTAAACTTGAAACCAGGAGTCTTATGTCCATAGAGTATGGAACTATTAGTTCAGATTGTCTGGCACATAGAGGATTAGATTTAGATTCAGATTTAAGTTTTATTGTCAAATGTACTGAAGTACAGGGTACAAGAATACAGTGAAAAGTGCACAATGTTGCCACTCATATTGCCATCTTTGGTACAAAGTACATAAGTACAAAAGCTTACCTACAGGAGTGGAAAATAAAGTTGATTGCAATGCTTGGGTGCTGGTGTCTAGATATTGCATTGGGACTGATTGAAAAGAAGTGGAATTGATAGCAAAATGTGAACAACCACATGTTCTGTAATTATCTGACAGAGCCATGGTTGTAAGGAACATCATACTGAATTTTGATGGGCACTACAAATAAAGGCAGATACTACAGAAGCCAAGAGGTTTTGCTAAATCTATAGTAAACAGTTTGATCCCACTTTGAAAATGGTTACTAATTCTGGGCCCCCGAAGGAGGGGACACTTAAAGGGGATCATGAAAAAGGAATCCAGAAACAGAGGAAGCAACAGGCCCTGCTGAGACTCTGAGGGACTGCCACACTGTTGTAGGAGCTGTTGTATGGGCAAAACGTTTAAACTAAAGACTTGCCTTCCCCTATCAGGTGGTAAAAGGAATCCCAGGCACCCATCAGACAACTGTACCAATAAAACACGCTTCCTGGTCATTGCCACATCGTTGTGTATGGGAGCTGCTATGCTCCAATGAGCTGTGGTGTTTCCACCATTACAGGTGACCGTCAAAAATGTTGCATTAGCCTTAAGGCATTCTGGGAAGTACTAAGGTCATGAAAGGTGCTATCTAAATGCAAAGAGATAACAAGGTGTAGAGCTGGATGAACACAGCAGGCCAAGCAGCATCAGAGGAGCAGGAAAGCTGACAATTCGGGCCTAGACCCTTCTTCAGAAATGGGGGAGGGGAAGGGGGTTCTGAAATAAATAGAGAGAGAGGGGGAGGCGGATAGAAGATGGATAGAGGAGAAGATAGGTGGAGAGGAAACAAACAGGTCAAAGAGGCGGGGATGGAGCCAGTAAAGGTGAGTGTAGGTGGGGAGTTAGGGAGGAGATAGGTCAGTCCAGGGAGGATAGACAGGACAAGGGGGTGGGATGAGGTTAGTAGGTAGGAGATGGAGGTGGTGCTTGAGGTGGGAGGAGGGGATAGGTGGGAGGAAGGACAGGTTAGGGATGCAGGGACGAGCTGGACTGGTTTTGGGATGCGGTAGTGGGAGGGGAGATTTTGAAGCTTGTGAAATCCACATTGATACCATTGGGCTGCAGGGTTCCCAAGCGGAATATGAGGTGCTGTTCCTGAAACCTTCGGGTAGCATCGTTGTGGCACTGCAGGAGGCCCAGGATGGACATGTCGTCTGAGGAATGGGAGGGGGAGTTGAAATGGTTCGCGACTGGGAGGTGCAGTTGTTT
>NC_063343.1:6840762-6863074 GCF_021869965.1 Rhincodon typus
TCCTATGATGCTGCTTGGCCTGCTGTGTTCATCCAGCTCTGCACCTTGTTGTCTCAGATTCTCCAGCATCTGCAGTTCCTACTATCTCTGACTTCAATGTAAAGCTGGATATTGTGAAATCAGCAAAAGATTTTGCAGTATTAAGGCAAGGCAGTTGATCGTCACTCAACGCACGTACGATTTAATGACAGAAACAAAAACTTGAAATCATGATGGATGGAATTAGGAGACCAAAACTGGAGTTTAAGGAGCAGGAATTCACAGATCCTGAAGAAGGGTTCTGACCTGAAATGTTGACTTTCCTGCTCCTTGGATGCTATCTGACCTGCTGTGCTCCTCCAGCCCTACATTTTTTGACTCTTGCTTCCAGCATCTGCAGTTTCTCCTGTCTCCAGAAATTCACAGGTACTCAACTCAGGATTTCCTCCCCAGTCAAATGCTAGAAGGACTGCAAGATTAGCGAAATGAAAGTCCTAGTTTGTCAGAAAGTGAGAGTCCACTAATTTGATGAAGAGTCACTGTAAAGTTGAAACGTTGGCTTGCTCTCTCTCTCCGTGGATGCTGCCTGATTCACTGTGGTCTCCAGCAGTTTTTGTTTTCAGCTGGGATTGTTAGATTTCAGCTCAAGTAGATAATATTTGTACAGGGATGGTGCTTTTGTAACTGACAAAATAGGGGAAATGATTTGTTTTTTAAATAAGATGGCGTGCTGGCTGATTAAATCTAACAGAAGTGAGTCATCAATGTGAAATAGTTATAAATAAATTCGCTAAGGTATACAAGGTCGTTCTTTTCCAAGAATGGTTAGAATGTGAAATGTGCTGACTCAACGTGCAGGCAAAGTGAATCATATCATTCCTTTAAGGGGAAGTTTGATAACGAGGGAGAAATGAATTGATTCTAAACTGATAGGGCAAGATGAAACAGGGGTGGGGGAAAGCTGGTATGGGACATCAATGCTAGCATCGAATAGCTGGGCAGATCGACCTGCTTCCATGCTGTAATCCATTTAAAAGCTCCATTGTGCACATCTATGTGCTCACAAAGACAAAAAGCTGGGATGCTGTGGCTCATTATGTCCTGAAAGGTGTTATTTTAGGGAAACAGAAAAGCATAGATGCCTTTGGAAAGAAAAACACTTTTTAAAAATAATCTGTTGGAAAGTTGAACGAGAAATAGTAGAACATCAGCACCTGTGAAAGAGTGTTTCATCGGAATTGCCTCATTGCATTTCCCCTGTGATCTTCCATGACTGATTGCATTTCCATGTAAGTGAAAGGCCAGCCCTGATATACACGACTGAAATACTTGCACACAAGTGGAGGAATTCCTTACATTTTCTGGATGCCAAAGACTCATTTTCTTTGAATATTCAGATGGCACTATCCCAGAAAACTAAGGCATGCTATAAATCAGACCTAGATGCCAGCAATCCAGCTGGAATTCCCACGCGTGTTCCCATCCGTGGATTGTTCCCTGTACTTAAGGCAAGTAGAGATGCAATAAATGCTGGCCCGGCCAGTGACGCCCACATCCCAGGAATGGATTGCAAGTGAATAAATAGATATGCTCAAAACTGAATACCAGCTATGTATTTGTCATCAGTTTAGTTTGTCTGACAGTTAGTCTATTAGTTCAGGGCTAATCATATGTTAACACAGTGTTAGTTTGCACAGTGCTAGACCTTTGTTAGCATCATGTGTGTCTTTTGTTTGTCAGGTATTCAAGTAGTGTTAGACCTGTACTGAAAAATGCCAGAGATCACAATGGGTCCGGCAGCATCCATGGAGAGAGAGCAAGCTAACGTTTCGAGCCTAGATGATTCTTCATCAGACGTGTGCCTCTGTTGTCTTAGTTCTGTTTTAAGGCTGCTTTGCATGAGCACTGTGTCAGTGCAATGTTGTTCATCTTGGGTTAATCTTGACTTATTGCAACATTAGTCCTCCATTTTTGCTATATTTCTCTTGTGTTAGTGCTGCAATATTGTGGTTTTAATGTATTTGAGTGGTGGCTGTGCAACTTCACTGTTGTTGTTAAACATTTTGTCAGTGTGATGTTAACCTTGTATTAGTGTTATTTTAACATTTGTTTGTGCTGCGTTATTGCTATAAATCCCGTATGGCCAGTGTGTTGCTTGTGCTGCACTAGTCCTAGCATTACTCAGCAGTACCTACTTTGTCGGTGCTAGTTCGCAAACACCGATGTACTCTTGTCCCATGTTCCAGCACTTGGACCATAGGGACCCAGGGAACAAGTCGAAGTTGTCAGCAAATGATCAGTCAAGGGGTTAGATATGTTGCTGCATGGCACACTGCTACATCAATCTCACACCGATAGCATGCGCCAACAGCTCATGTAGCGAACACACTGCATGTGCATCAACCTAGTGGTCATTTCTTAAAGTCAAAGGAGCGTGGTGCTCAGGGAAGTCAAGACAGGATTGCTGTCAATCAGGCAGGGGTGAAGGGGACTGGTGTCCTGGTGCAGTCAGTCAATGTTAGTCCTTTAATCCTTCCAGGGTCTTTAGTCCAGTCAGATCGGCCCACTTGCCTTTATTGGTCAGTGCATTGAGTACAGGAGTTGGGACTTCATGCTGCAGCTGTACAGGACATTAGTTAGGCCACTTTTGGAATACTGCATTCAATTCTCATCTCCCTGCTATAGGAAAGATGTTGTTCGACTTGAAAAGGGTTCAGAAGGGGATTGTGCTGAGGGTTGGAGGGTTTGAGCGACAAGGAGAGGCTGAATTGGTTGGGGCTATTTTCCCTGCAGCTTCGGAGGTTGAGGGGTGACCTTATAGAGGTTTATAAAATCATGAGGGGCATGGATTAGTCAAGGTCTTTTTTTCCCCATGCTGGGGAATCCAAAACTAGAGGGCATAGGTTTAAGGTGAGAGGGGAAAGGTGTAAAAGGGACCTGAGGGGCAACCTTTTTACACAGAGGGTGTTGCATGTATGGAATGAGCTGCCAGAGGAAGTGGTGGAGGCTGGTACAATTATAACATTTAACAGACATCTGGATGGGTACATGAATAGGAAGGGTTTCGAGGGATATGGGCCAAACGCTGGCAAATGGGACTGGATTAATTTAGAATATCTGGTCGGCATGGACAAGTTGGACCGAAGAGTCTGTTTCCATGCTGTACAACTCTATGTCTCTGTGTTTGCTTGGTGCAGTCAGGGTCAGGGCGATCCACCTCGCTGGGGTCCATGGTGTAGACAGTCAGTCCGGTTGATCAAGTGCAACAAATCAGGGGATTATGGTTCATGAAACAAGGAAATGCAGATGGATTGGTCAGGATCATGTCCAGTCCTGCAGGTAGTAAGAACTGCTGATGTTGGAGTCAGAGATAACACAGTGTGGAGCTGGATGAACACAGCAGGCCAGGCGGCATCAGAGGAGCAGGAAAGCTGACGTTTCAGGTTGGGACACTGTCACAGAGTTACCCCAATAGCTGAAATGGCACTGTGACCTGATTGAGTTTGGACATCCAATCTTGGTGACTATCAAGGTGAATTTTTATGTGACTGGCTCTTTTCAAGGAATCACTGGAGATCTGTGTGTAATCGCTCAATCGTCTATCTGCAAGCGCATCAAGACCGTGACCAATGCCCTTTGTGTCAGACAACACCGCTTCACTTTGTTTCCCTGTGACGAGGTCAGTGCTGTAGTCTGACCACATTACTGACATCCCCAAATACTGGGCAATATCGATTGGACACACATCACTCCAACAGGGCCATATCATAACGCAGCTGAGTTCATCAATAGCAAAGAGTCCCATTCTATCATCATGAAAGTGATCTCGGACTATTATTTTCAATTCCTAGGAATTTGCGCCCAAGATCCTGGGAGTGGTCATGATGTCTGTATTCTTAAAAACTCTCATGGTCCGGCTGCATTTGAGAGTCCAGATAACAGATATAGGAACAGAAGTAGGCCATTCAGCCCATCAAGTTTGCTGTGCCATTCAACAAGATTATGGCTGATCTGATCATCTTCAACCCTACTTTCCTGCCTTTTTTTACATAAACTTTGATTCCTTTACTGATTAAGAATCTGTCTATCTCAGCCTTGAATATGCTTAATGAGCGAACCTCTACAGCTCTCTGTGATAAAGAATTCCACAGCTTTGCTATTCTCTGAGAGAAAAAATCCTCCTCATCTCTGTTTTAAATGAACAGCCTGATTCTGTTTTGTGGTCTTAGACTCTCCCAGAAGGAAAAATAACCTTTCCGCATCAACCCTGTCAAGTCCTCTAAGAATATTATATGTTTCAATAAGATTGTTTCTCATTTTTCTCAACTCCAATGAGGGAAGGACCAATCTACTCAACTTCCCCTCATAAGGCAATCCCTCTGTATGTATAAGTCTACTTAAAATTCTCTGCACTGCCTCCAATGCCAATATATCTTTCCTTAGATAAAAGATGCAAGACTGTTCACAGTATTCCAGCTAAGGTCTGACTAGTGCCTTGTATAGCTTTAGCAAAGCCTCCTTACTTTATAATCCATTCCCTTTGAAATAAAGGCTAACATTTCATTTGCTTTCCTTTCCTATTATCTCCTGAACTTGAATACCAGCTTTCTGTAAGTTTTTTTTAAAAATTCATTCAGAGGATGAGAGTGTTACTAGCCAGGCCAGCATTTATTGCCCATCCCTAATTGCTCAGAGGCCAGTTAGGAGTCAACCACATGGCTGTGGGTCTGGAGTCACATACAAGCCAGACTAGGTAAAGATGGCAGTTTCCTTCCCTGGAGGAAGTTAGGGAACCAAATGGGTTTTTCCTGATGATTGACAATGGACTCATGGTCATCATTAAACTCTTAATTCCAGATCTTATCTTTAATTGATTTCAAACTCCACCGTCTGCCATTTGAACCCCAGAACTTATCTGAGTCTCTGGATTAATAGTCCAGTGTTAATACCACCAAGTCTTTGCCTCCCCATATTTATTTACGGGTGAGGACTCCCAAATCCCTCTGTGGTGCAGCTTTCTGCTGTCTTTTTGTGTTTAAATAATACGCAGCTCCTCTTTTTTCTCTACCAAAATGAATATTTCCCATATTATCTTCCATCTGCCAGATATTTGTCAATGCGCTTAACCCTGTCTTTGACCCTCTCCAGACACTTTGTGCCATCGTCACCACTCGTTTTCCTGTGGTATCCATTGCTTTACAGGAATGGTTAATGGGAGACAAGTCCTAACCACTGTAGCCATGCCTAATAATTCCATTATGCAATCTCCTGGCTGAGGCTGAGAATAGACACCGCGCAACCCATTGTTCAACTAGGGCTATGGTGGAGCAGATGAAAGGCTGCCTGAAGATGAGATTCCTTACAGGACTTTCCAGGTGGAGTACTCTGCATAATCTGAGCACGCTGTACTTGGAATAACTGGAGCAATCACAGAGGAGTTATGATGGACTCAGAGAGTGACAGCAGTCTTTTGAGGAGGATATTGAACAGGAGGGACGTCACCTTCTGGGTGAGAGACAGTTGCAGTTTCCGGTGCTATAGGCCAGAAAGGGCTTAATTGCCACCCAGTTCCAGTAAATAAGAGCTGGGCAGAGTGATCGCTCATTGATTGCTCTACACATTAACAGTTTGTTTCTGTTCTGACAGCCAGCTTCTCTTTGTTTTATTTTGTTCACTTTTGAGGTTCATAAGTAAATGTGAACTTTTTCAACGTCACTGAAGGCCTCCCTGTTTGCAATGGTTTTACGTCAAGTGAAGGTAAGACTCTGGGCTACCGTGTGCACTGGGGAAACAGTAGCATTGACTTAGAGGCTGTTTTTTTTCCCCTTTATTCATTCACAGGATGAGGGCATTGCTGGCTCAACAGCATTTATTGCCCATCCCTAATTGCCCAGAAGGCAGTTAAGAGTCAACCACATTGCTGTAGGTCTGGAGTCACATGTAGGCCAGACCAGGTAAGGATGGCAGTTTCCTTTGTTAAAAGACATTAGTGAACCAGATGGGTTTTTCCCAATAATCGACAATGGATTCATGGCCCATTAGATTCATTATCTGGGTCTCTGGATTAACAGCCCAGCGATAATACCACTAGGCCATCGCCTCCACTTTCCATTGGGATGTAGCTAAGGACAGGCAAGCTGCGTAGTTTAATATTTAAACAGCAATAGATGTAGGAATGTCCAATTCTATGTGCAAGCCTGTGTTAGCCATGTGCTGTGATAAGCACCCAGGATGCAGAAAAATCCTGGGATATCTTGGCAGCGGTGAGAGCTTCCCATTACAGTGAGCAGGAGAATCAGAGGAGAGCGGTGCCACAGGGACATGGTAACAGGGTAAGGAGGTGAGATTGAGGCAATAGCATGAGAAAAGTAGCCAGGCCTCACGGAGAGAAACATTACATGAAATTTGATGAAAATGACACTTTGCTGAAATATAAGATTTAGCCCAAAGTGTTAGCGTTATTGTAATTCTCTGCAGGACCATGAAAAGCATCGTAAACATGATTTTATCAAATTAAACAGAAACTCAATGATGAGGATTATTGATAAGTACTCCAGATAGGAAGAACAATCAGTGAGGATGTCAGCTTAATGTTTTAAAGATAATATTATGACAGGGGGGATAGACAGGAGGAAATTATCTTTATGGCTGTAAAAGAAATAAGGAGTGAAATGAAAAAGATCACAATAATTAAAGTAAAAAATCAGAAATGGAACATTAAGATCAGATAAATGGAGGCGTTTAAAATGTTGGTTAACACGAGTTTGAGTTTTTGAACTTGAGTTTGATTTATTGTTGTCACATGTACCGAGATACAGTGAAAAGTGTTGTTTGCTATGCTGCACAGGCAGATCGTACCATACAAAGTGCACCAGGGTAGCAGAACAGAGTGCAGAATACAGTGTTACAGCTGCAGAGAGAGCGATCAGAATTAACGTTTGAGAGGTCCATTCAAAAGTCTCATAACAGTGGGGAGAAAGTTTGTTCTTGAATCTGTTTGTAAGTGTATTCAAAATTCAATATCTTTTGCCCGACAGAAGAAGTTGGAAGAGAGATATGTTAATATGCAGAAATTTAAGAATAGTGACATATAAAGTCCATTATGATGCATAATTCTTTTTTATATACATAGGCCGGGAAAAGCAAAAATATTTGGTTAGACATTATATTACTGTAGGGGATGCCTTACCTATAAAGCAGCATTCTTGTATGCACAATCCAGAGAAATTAACTCAAGTGAGAGACCTAGGTAAGTTCATGATGGACAATGACACAGTAGCTGGTCATGATGGTGTCATAACTAAGATGCGTTGCAAAGATTCTGCATTGATCTTGGCAAAATCAATGTGGTACCAAAAGTGGACTCACATCTTATTCTAGGATTGGAGGATTGCATTGAAGAAATTTAAAAGCACATAAAATTTTTAACCAATATTGACTTCCTAAATGAGGTCAACTGATTGGTGCCATATGCTAGAAATCAATCTCTGCTACTCCTGGAGTTGTCACAGAAGTTAAAGATTTTATCAAAATACTTAAAAGTTTCCCAGTTTACCTATCTATTTAAATCTGGGTGAACAGAAAACATAGTTCAGGATTCTGTACTTAAAAAAAAAAATTCCTGTTTCTTACAAATAAATAGATTCTGTTAACATATAATTCTACTGGTTAAAAATGTTAACCCTTACAAAATTCTCCCAACGCACAGACAAAAAAATTGGTTTCATGGGAGTAGCGGAAAACTAGGAAGGCAAATCAATGACTCCTGTCCACAGGGTTCACTGGGAAGAACATTTTGCTTGCCAGAAGTTGCTCCTCTTCAATCTTTCTTCTCCAGGTACTTCTCTCCTTCACAGCCTGAAGTGTTGGCTGTGATTTCCGTTGGCAGACCTGCTGAAATTTTCCAGCAATTTCTGTATGTGTTTCTGATTTTGAAGTTCATTATCTTTTCTACTGTTTGGTGATGGCTTTTGCCAACTGATTACTTACAAATCAATCAGTGCTGTTGGCCGAACCTCACTTCGTACACATCACCTTGTGCCGGTCTGTCTGCAACCAGCTTCCCCCATGAGAGAGCAATACACATGACTCCAGACCCGTAGCAATGTGGTTGACTCTTAACTGCCTTCTGGGCAATTAGGGATGGGCAATAAATGGTGCCTAGCCAGTGACGCCCTCATCCCGTGAATGAATAGATAAAAGAAAAGCAGTTGTGTAAACAATTGATTGATTTTCGTCAACTTGCAGAAGGCTGTTACACAATCTTTGTTCTTAGAAACAGTTCTGTTCCCATTTAGGCCCATTTCAAAATGAGTTTCATCACAAAACTCATGATATACAAGCAACACGAAAGAGGCCACTCAAGGAGATAGGTTGCTAAAGAAAGCATATGGCATGCTTGCCTTTATCGGTCAGGGAGTTGAGTACAAGAGTCAGGATGCCATATCGCAGCTTTACAAGACTTTGGTTAGACCATGCTAGGAGTACTGTGATCAATTCTTATCCCCACATTACAGGAAGGATGTGAAGGCTTTGGAGAGAGAGCAAAAGAGGTTTTCCAGGATGATGCCTGGATTAGAGGGTATGAGCTTTAAGGAGAGTCTAGAAAAACTCAGGTTGTTTACTCTAGAGCGGCGGAGACTGAGAGGAGAGCTTATAGAAGCTTAGAAAATTATGAGAGCGATAGGTAGGGCTGACGGTCATAACCTTTTTCCCAGAATTTAAACATCTAATGCTAGACGGCATGCATTTAAAGTGAGATTGGGAAAGTTCAAAGGAGATGGGAGAGGCAAGTTTTTACATAAAGAGTGGATAGGAGTCTGGAACATGCTGCCGGGGTGGTAGTGGAGGCAGATACAATAGGGGCATTTAAAGGATTTTTGGATAAGCACATGAATATGCAGGATATGAAGGGGTATGGACCAAGGGCACGCAGAAGAGATTAGTTTAATTTGGCGTCAAATTCGGTACAACATTGTGGGCCGAAGACCCTGTTCCCGTGCTGTACTGTTCCATGTTCTATCCATCCATTAACATCCATTCATCCTTTCCTCACCAGACCCTCCCCACTCACTCATCCCCAACCGCCCCCATTTTTACAACCTTAGCAACTCTCAATCCTTTAACACATCCCGTTATTTTTTTATTCACGACAATTATGTTATCTTTCGCAGAAATTTGAACAATCTTTACACTTAAATAATTGAAATGAAATACTCCATCTGAATATATAGAATTTGAGATTGAAACTGTTCAATGAATTCCAGTGAATTGCAGTCAGTGTAAACTAACGTTTCTCTGTTACCATGCCTCATATAGACTTCAGAGTATAAATAGTAATTCCAGGTCTCCATTTCTACAATCAATTATTTCTTCTGACAATAGATTAGTTTCGTTGAGAAATACCCCACTGGCTTCTCTATTCACAACTCATCATCCTGTAACAAGCCACTAACAGCAACAGGCGAGGTGATGGCCTAGTAGCATTATTGCTCGACTGTTAATCTAAAGACCCAGGTAATGTCCTGGGGACCTGGGTTCAAATCCTGCTATGGCAGATAGTGGAATTTGAGTTCAATAAATATCTGGAATTAAAAGTCTAATGATGAATCGATTGTTGGGGAAAAACTCATCTGGTTCACTAATGCCCTTTAGGGAAGAAATACTGCCATCCTTACCCGGTCTGGCCTACATGTGACTCCAGACCCACAGCAATGTGGTTGACTCTTAGCTGCCCTCTGGGCAATAAATGCTGGCCTAGTCAGTGATGTCCTCATCCTGTGAATGAATAAAGGGGAAAAAAACAATCGCCATTTTGAAAGGACCAGAAAAATCAGGGGCACCCAGCATTTATTTGGTTGTCCTAATGCTACTGAAGTGTTGCCTGGCATTTGACTGAAAATACCACTTTTGCTTAACAAATTTTGTTAAAGGTACTGCTTTCATACTGGAATTAAGTAGACATCTCTAATAAAATATATATATTCCTAAAAAAGACACTAATGATTTCATTTAGTTTTAGGAACAGCGAATTCTATCAGAGCCCTCATTTTTATTTCCAGTGACGAAACCTTTCTTCATCCTATGATATGTTCCAGGTAAGTTACTCTTGCTTTCACAGATTCATATTTGGCTAAATTTATTATGAAGCCAGCCAATTGTAATTGCTTAAACAGGTCTTCTACTTGTCTTTTTCCCACGTGTTACTATATACCATGACTTCTGAATAAAATACATAGGTATGGAACTCAGCTACAACTTGATTTAAAAGTCTCTGGAATATAGTTGGACAGTTTTTTTTTTAACCCAGATGGCATTAATTAACCTTGACATTATCCATTTGGTGTGCCAATATGGATGTTTCTGTCGTTCTCAATGTCAGTTTCCCTTCAATAGATCAATCTTAGAAAGGACTGAGGCATTGCCAACTCTATGATACAGCCTACTACCCATGGAATTGGGTATGAATCTATCTTTGTGACTGCACTAATATGTCAATAATCTCTACAAAATCCAAAGAACATAAGATATCGAAGCAGAGTTATGCCATTCGGCCCATCAGGTCTGCTCCGCCATTCAATCATGGCTGGTATGTTTCACAATCCCATTCTCCTGCCTTCTCCCTGTAACCCTTGCTCCCATGACCAATCAAGAACCTATTTATCTCTGTCGAAAATTCAGTTAATGAGTTGACCTCCGCAGCCCTCTGGTGCAATGAGTTTGACAGACTCACCACCAAATGGCTGAAGAAATTCCTCCTCATCTTTGTTCTAAAGGGTCATTCCTTCACTCTGAGGCTGTGCTTCAGATCCGAGTCTCTCCCACGAATGGAAACATCTTCTCCATGTCCAATCTGTTCAGGCCTCTCAGTATTCTGTAAGTTTCTGTCGTTCGAAATGTAGGAGTAACAAGCCCAGAGAATTCTGGATACCTAGGAAAATTCAGCATTGGGCAAAAACGAAAAGACAGCCACATAACAGGTACAAAGGAAACAAAATACTATGGGTCCAAGAGGAGTATAGGGAGTAAAAAGAAAGCAATTAGGAGAGCAAAGAGGGGGCATCCTAAAATATTGGTATGAAAGGTTAAAGGAGAGTTCCAAGATAATCTACAAATATATCTGAAGTAACTCCACAGAGGCTGGTGTCCCATCACCAAGTCAACCTTTATTTACACGTGGTGAGTCTGTAACACTGATCCAGCATCCTCAGAGCCAGCTCTCAGAGTGAAAAGAAACTCTGACTCTCCTATTTATGTCTGTCAACCAGATCTGCTTGTGTGTCGTTTTATGTTTTCAACTAAAAAGAAACTGTCTTACCTAAAATTTTAATCCGTCTGTAAGTAATTCAGGATTACCATCCATTGTTATGGCAGTATGGTATTCCCTCCATGCCACACAACATCCTCGCCTGGAAATATATCGCAGTTCCTTCAGGGTCGCAGGGTCAAATCCTGGAAGCCAGTCCCTATTGGCACCGCACGTCTACCCACAGCACACAGACTGCAGTGTCTCAAGAAGGCAGTTCGCCATCACCATCTGAATTGTGTTGTTTATGGTCATGTGTACTTAAGATAAAACACAGGAGAAAAGCTTGGACTGTCGCCACGCTCCGGCGCCATTAACTTAAAAATAAAGAAATGATGTAACTTAAAGAGAGTCCATCTTTCTACTTCACGTGCCTCTTCACCTCCGCCGCTCCTGCTACGGTTGCCTTATCACTGCCAATAGCTGCCTCCGATGCTGCCACCAGGGTCCTGCTTTCAACACAAAATAAAGTTCCTCTGATTTAGAAAACAAGAAAAGACACCCCCTCAATTCTGTCCCCATGAAACATTCCTGGGATGGGGACAAGAAGGTGTAACTGAAAAGAAAGTTCCCCTCAGCTCTGTTCCCATCGAACGTTCCCAGGACAGGGGCGACAATGAGTTGAAATAAAAGCTCCCTTGGCCCTCACAACGAGCCCAAAATGATATCGTGGCAAAATGAAACAGCCCTTGCTGGGGACACCAAACCAAAAGCAAGCACAAATTCAAAAAGCCAAACAGAAACTTAAACCATAGAACAAAAACATAGTAAATTAAAATGTCTTCATCTCGGTCAATCATGCACTCCATTTCCTGTGGCCCTCATCAGTTACAAATGGCCTTGACCAGGCCTGTGTGCACCGCGTGTTCTCGCTCCAGGGACATTTGGTTACAGACATTACCGCGATAAAGGGGCAGACAGTCAAGAACAATGAGCCCTTCCATAGCCCACTGCCTGGGCCTGTTCATGGCCATCTTGGCCAAGCCCAGGAGCAGAGCCACAAAACGGTACAGTCCTGCTCCGTGCTCACCAGCTAGCTGACTCTGTCGCCACCAACTCAGACACCACCACCGAACCTGTCTTCCTTGGCCATCGCTGACAAGATAAAGATAAAAGATGAAGACTGCCATCTTGAAAAGAAAGGGCAACTAGGGATGGGCAATACATGTTGGTCCAGCCAAAAGCATTCACATCCTATGAATTAATAAAACAAAATGACATCAATGAAAATCCAATTATCCTACATAACCAAGATCCGTGGTTTCAGAACTGTGTTTGCCCAGATGATGCCACACGCAGTTTATTTTGCTCAGTGGATCGCTGTTTTTGGATCAAGTGGCGTGTTCTTAAACACGACACAGGCATATTGTACATCGTCTTCAGGTTCTTTTCTGATGATGCTTGTTTCTTCACTGGATGGTTTGTACTCGCCCACATTCCCATACACAGCACTATCGATGGATTCTGTAACTTGGTTTTGCTGTGGGTAGGATGAATAAATTATTTAGATTTCTGCATATTACGTAAAAAGGAAGTTTTTCTTTGAACTGAAATCTCCCCAGCCTCTGCCCTTGGTTTAGCCCAGTGACTCATCAATTCTTATGTTACCTCTGAATGACCCAGTGCCCTCCTGACCAGGCTTCCATTTTTCACCCTCTACTACCGCACGCTCACCCAAAACTCTGCTGCCTACATTCTAACTCATATCGAGTCCCTTTCGCATTTCGCCCTTTATCCATGAGCTCATGGTCCAACAACACTTGATTTCAAAGTAATTACCACACCATGTTCAAATCCCTCAACAACCTTGTCCCTCCCCACCTCTGTGATTGCTTCCAGCCCTACAACTCTCTGGAACGTTTCTGCTCAATGATAGCATTTTGTGAATCCCCACTTCCTTAAACCCTCCATATTGGTGGTTATTCCTCAGCCACCTGTGGATCCGAAATTCCCTCAAGAAACTATTTATTGTTACCTCTGTCTCTGACTTTCCTTAAAAGCTAACATTCTGCACTGGCACAATGAGGCATGTCTCAACAATGGGCATTCACCTTCAGAAAGTACTGACTCTTGTGCCTGTCTCCCTGTTATTGCCATTCACCCTGTTCTAGTCACATTTTCTCATTAAATTCCCGAAATACAGCCCTCTGCTCACAGACTTCAAAATGCAGAATTCAATTCTCAGGAACATTACTCAAAGCAAGCGAAATTTGCCTCCGAAAATTAAAATGACATGTTTAAAACAATGATCAATGCTCAGGTGAAATATGTTTTCATAAAAATCAAAAAGCAAATGAGCAAATGATGGAACTTCTTGAATGAATAAATAGATAAGGATAAAAATTACTCAGCATTAAGTTTATGGATAATAAAGTGGAGGGGCACTGTCAATTATGATTTACTGAAATGATTTGGATTCAGGAGAAATTAATGAAAATTGATTGGTGACAGAATTTAGTTAATACTCAAGAGGAAAGGTCTAGAACTTGCAAAATGGTTTTATAAGAGGCAAATAACTTTCAACACAGTGTGCATTCCGGCTGGAGGATCAGAATTCAACTTTTTCACGTTTCAAGTTTTAATCTACATGAGAAAGTCAGAACCAAAATAGAGTAGAGGCACCGTGTGAACTAATTGGGGCTGTTGGGTGGTCATACATATTCGCAAATAATAATGAACTGAATTAATAAAGGCATAAACCTACAAAAAACACAAGCACCAAGGTTCATTTCCAAAGAAGCAGAATTCAAAACCAGAAAGTTTATGTTCAACTTGCTTTGACTCCTGGTCAGGAATCACTTGGAAGGGCATGCACAGTTCTAGACTAGGAAGTTCTAGACTTATGAAGAGGATATCAAGCACTGGAGAAGATGCAAAATTGATTGACAGGAACAACACCAGAATTGAGAGGTCACAATTGTTAGTTACGAATGAACAGGCAGCAAAACCCTCTGGAAAAAAAATTAAGAAATGATCTATAAAAAAACTTCAAAATTATTGTTTAATATTATTAAAGGTTTTGACAGAGTAGATGTAGGTATGTTCTTTCTGTGGTTCTTTTTATAAGGTAGTCCAAAATCTGGGTTCATAAATTTAGCTAATCACTAACAAATTCAATAAGAAATCTAGGAGAAACATTTTTGCTTACAGTGTGCACAGAGCACAGAATTTGCTACTACCCTGGAGGGCTTATAGCAATTAGCATGCAAGGGAAGTTAGAAAAGGTATGTGAAATGGAAAAGAAATTGAAGAAGGACATGATGGTAGGATGAGATGAAAGAAGATAGGAGGAGACTTGTCTGGAGCAGAAATGTTTATGATCAGTCTGTTGGGTTGAATGGCCCTGTCATTTTCTACGTAAATGAATTTACCTGCGTGCTGCCAGGTTTGACTTGTCTGAGGTGGGAATTTTCTGGATCCAAGTCCTTAGACTTGTTGTTAAACTGTATGGAAGCATACACCAAAGTATTGGCAGGATTCTTCCTCAGAGTCTGCAATTCGTTGCCTGGACTCTCACTTGTCCGTATGTTGTCATATACAACGTTGGTGGTGGAAATGTTGGCCTGATTGCTCTGCAAGTGAGATCACAATCACAATTCACTTTTTATTGAAATGAATAGTGTTTATTTTAAATAACTCATTCGATTGGAACTTTTGATAAGTCTCACTATAATTTATTTCTAGCAAGTTAAGTCATTTTACGGAGTGTTACAGTGGGTCAACAGTTGCAGAAAATTAGGTTAGAGTTAGAAATTGGACAAACTGGAAAGATGCCGCAACTAGCCCTCAATACTTGCTGCCCGATTTGCTTCAGTGTGGTGCAACCAGTGTTAAATAAGCTGTTCAGTAGCTGCACACCGCAGCAGGAGGCCCCAAATTTGTGCATCCAACAAAAAAGACAGGTCCATTCTGGCTGGAGCAGGTGATAGCAATGGCTATTGAAGTGGATGCGAGCAAATAGAATTCTCAACTATAGTGCTGCAGGGCTTGAATTGGACTCAGATTTTATTAAATTCATTAACAGGATGAGGGCATCGCTGGCTGGGCAGCATTTATTGCCCCATCCCTAATTGCCCAGAGGGTAGTTGAATTGCTGTGGGTCTGGAGTCAGACCAGACCAGGCAAGGATGGCAGTTTCCTTCTCTCAAAGACATTAGTGAACCAACTGGGTTTTTTCTGACAATTGGCAATGGATTCGCAGTCATCATTAGATTCTTAATTACAGATATTTTATTGAATTCAAATTCCACCATCTGCTGTGGTGGGATTTGAACCAGGGTCCCTGGAACATTACCTGGATCTTTGGATAAACCGTCCAGCAATAATACCACGAGGCCATCGCCTGGCCAAATATCCCCAGATATTCTCTGCTGCTTCTCAAAAGGCCTAGCTGAAGCAGCAGGACTGGATTGGAGAGAATTTTTTTGCAGAGAGAGCCAAGAGGCCCTTTGAAACCAACTGTGTGAAGGTAGTGTGAGCTCAACAGCAAGAACCTAGCATTTCAGTGACTTCACACAAATCATCAACATCAGGTTGGCACGGTGGCTCAGTGGTTAGCACTGCTGCCTCACAGCACCAGCGACCCACGTTCGATTCCACCCTCGGGCGACTGTCTGTGTGGAGTTTGTACGTTCTCCCCGTGTCTGCTCCGGTTTCCTCCCACAGTCCAAAGATGTGCAGGCTAGGTGGATTGGCCATGCTAAATTACCCACCGTGTCATGGATGTGCAGGGTTAAGGGGACAGGGTAGGGGGAGTGGGTCTGGGTGGGATGCTGTTCAGAGGGCCAGTGTGAATTCAATGGGCTGAATGTGTGTATAGCCAAGGTCCTTTCCCCAGGGTAGCAGAGTCCAAAAATAGAGGGCATAGGTTTAAATTGAAAGATTTAAAAGAGACCTAAGGGTCAACTTTTTCACACAGAGGATGGTGTGTGTATGGAACGAGCTGCCAGAGGAAGTGGTGGAGGCTGGTATAATTACAACATTTAAAATACATCTGGATGGGTATATGAATAGGAAGGGTTTAGAGGGATATGGCCCAAATACTGGCAAATGGAACTAGATTAATTTGGGAAATGTTGTCAGCATGGACAAGTTGGACCGAAGGGTCTGTTTCATGGCTGAACACCTTTATGACTCTAATGGCCTCTTTCACACTGCAGGGATTCTATGATTATTAAACTCTTTTTCAAATGTCATATTCCACCAACTGCACAACGGCCTTCACACATACTGCTCACTTCTCTACACACCATCACTCTCCAACTAACAATCTCCATCGATCAGTTCACAGTTTCATAATCTCACCGCCTGCCATGCACACTTCTGACTCTGCCACCCTCACTTCCTATCTCCTAGTCTGGCCAAGCAGCTGTTCAACCATGATGGCCACATCATCCAAACTTTGCATTATATTCACTGACACACTTTCCTTTCTTTTACAGGAGTTACAACAAGAAGTGGCAGAAACTAAATAGTGGGCAACTTACACACCCATGGAAAAGACAGTGGCTCTGCATCTCTGGGCCAGTCATTTCTCTGGGTCATAGCTCGAGATGCAGCTGAAACCAGCTATAGTATTCTCAGATGTAATTCTTAACCTCACGTCCCACTTCTCCCATCCCACAGTTCACAAACTGCAGATGTACTTCCTGCTTCTCCTTCCACCTCGCCAATTCCTAATGTGTGTCCCTTCAAGAACCAGAAACTCACTTCCAAGTTTGGAAAGAAAGGAGGTGGACAACAGCAAGGCATTGGAGGAATAGACACAGGCCACCATTTCAAATACTGACAGTCAGACAAGTTTAGAAGATAGCTCAAAAGCAGGAGCTGTATGTGACAAAGCAATTGGCAGGAGGTGGCAGGAGTCAAGGTTAACATGGGTGCCCTCTCACTGGTGGAAGATGTTGCACATAGATCCTGCTGCAGAGGACAGAGACGAGGGCTCTGTTTGACAGGCTAAGTGAAGGCTGTTGGGAATGCACAATGGAATGCACAGTGTGTGGACAGGTCTTCCAGAAAGCCTGCAGTCAATATCCATGAGCTGGGAAGAGTCTGGCACCAGCTTTACACCTTGTGCTGAACCGTCAGCATGGAATGCTTCCCAATTCCATGAGAACACTTGTAGACTAATCCATAACGCAGGGTCTGATAGTCAACATCTCAGCTCCTG
Organism: Rhincodon typus; assembly: GCF_021869965.1. Taxonomy (NCBI): domain Eukaryota; kingdom Metazoa; phylum Chordata; class Chondrichthyes; order Orectolobiformes; family Rhincodontidae; genus Rhincodon; species Rhincodon typus. The sequence continues at coordinate 6,858,216 of NC_063343.1, forward strand.
TGACCGCCCAAATAGAGGCCAGCCAGAGTACCGCCGTGGAAGCTCAGACTGAAGTCATCACGCAAGCTGAGCTTGTTGCCATAGCGCCGAAGCCGACACCCATCATGGATGTGAGCGCTCACGCTCATAAGGATGTGTAGCATCTCGCAGTGGCTCAGTAACATTCCCTTACAGGATATCTGCCCATTCTCTACATGACCGCGTTCATCCATGCAGTGCTGCCACCCGTCCAGCGCCCCTGCAGTTATCCGAGGGTCACCCTCCTTTCCATTGCTTGGTGGTGTGGTTTGAAACCAGATGGTTTAGGCTCAGATCTGCACCAGATTATCCTGAAAAGTAGAGTATGGTCAAACCCGGTGAAAGTCAGCAGTTTCCCCAAACAGCCATGGAACAAGCATTGAGGTGACACCACATTGGAATACTAGGACTAGGCAGGGGCACATGGAAGAAAGGCACTAATGGAATACACAAGAATGACTACTTGCTTTTGTAATGCAATATGACATTATTTAGTTAATACATTTTGCTTGAAATGTTTATTTTTATAATAGCTTTTATCTTTACAATATGGCGAACAGGTCAATGTTGATGATCATTGAAGAGTACGATGTGCGGCTGGTTGTGAATGGAGAATAGGAATTACCTTCATTGGCGTCACAACTGATCACAGACATCCTCATCATTAAAGGGGCCTGTTTCCCTTGCTCCCCCTTCTCTGATGGTCAAACTGCGTATCTGGACCATAATCTTTTATCAGTGTGGTTCTGTGTATGAAATAGACCAGCACAAATCTTGACACATGCACTGTTGAGTACATTGGTCCTTCAGAGTGTTCAGGGGGCAGTTGAAAGCATTGTTTCAGCAGGGCCAGTCTTATCATATTCCATGTGGCAGCTTGGCATTTATTGTTGTGCTAGGTGCCCACCTATGTGTGGGCTGTGTACCAGGGTCATGAGTTAGGTGACCAGCCAACAGTCTTTATCACCAAGTAGCCCCTCCTCTGGTTTGCATTTCTGGCTCCAATCCACATGGTACATCTGGATGCCACAGAGTGAAGACATCATGACTGTGGAGCAGAGGGCACACCCCTGTCTGCATCAACAGTGCTGAGGTGGAGACGGTCAAGTGTGCCAATTTCCTGGGAGTGATGATCACCAATAATCTGTCCTGGACCACCCACATTAACGCAATGGTCAAGAAAGCACAACAAAGTCTCTACTTCCTCAAGGGGCTATGGAAATTCGGCATGTCCGCAAGTACACTTTCCAATTTTTATAGATGCACCATAGAAAGTATTCTATCTGGATATGTCACAGCGTGGTTTGGCAACTACTCTTCCCAAGGCCATAAGAAACTTCAGAGAATCACGAACACAGTCCAATCCATCACGGACACCAGTCTTCCATCCATTGATTCCATGTATGCCTTGGGAAGGCAACCACCATAACTAAAGACACTTACCACTCCATTATACTCTCTTCCACACATCTCCCTCAGGCAGAAGACATGTACCAACAGATTCAAAAACAGCTTCTTAACCGCTGTTATCTCGCCTTCTGAAATGGCCCTCTCAAATTTTAAATTTAATGTTGAGCTCACTCTCTGTGCACCTTCTCTGCAGCCATAAAATTGTATTTTTCACTCTGTTCTATTACCCTAATGCACTTTGTATGGCTTGATCTGCCTGTACTGCACGCAAAACAAAACTTTTCACTGTACTTCGGTACATGTGACAACAATAAATTAGATTAAATCAAACCCAGCCAGACCTTGACTAGTCTGATCCTCTTGAGGATAATCACACTTCTGGTGCCTTGGCCAGCATCATTAATTTTGTTGCTATTTCTGTGCCTTTCTTGCTCGCAAAGTCTATGTTTCCATATGTTACACTTGGCGTACAACATTAGATTTCTGTTCATGGTCATTAGATTGGCCATTGAACAGCAACAAGAGGAAACAGAACGGCATAGAATGATCTGGAATCGTGGTGAGAGTAAATGGAGATAGCAGTAGGATTAATAGGTGAAACTAAGCTGAGCTACGTATGACCACTTCTATGCAATCATACATAACCTCTGTCAGTAATCCTTTCTGAAATGTGAGATTTGTTACTGGGGGTGTATGCACCCAGTATTGAGAAAGAGGAACATATGAACAAGAGTCAGCCATTTGGTTCATTGAGTCTGTTCTGGCATTCAATGAGATCATGGCTGATTTCTGGCCTAACTCTATATCCTCTAATACCTTTGCTTAGCAAAAATTTGCCTATCTTAGACTGAAAATTTATTAATAAAATGAGACATCCACAAACCTGTTTTGTGTCCAGCTTTTCACATTGGAGGGCTGGTTGTGAATTAATTTCTGGCTTTTTTCCTGAAAAGAAAAGGAACAGAATGAATCTGTCAGCTTTGGTTTAGTCCGATCTGGTACCTTGCGTCCAACACCATTGCTGTATGATATTTTCCGAGAACTGCCCTCAGTGTTAGCTCACATAAAACAAAGGATAGGCTATGGCTGAGACGGATATCTTAAAGTTTATTAACAACATTAACAATTTACATTGCTATGAAATCTCAGATTTATCAAGGTCTGACTTCTGTGCTTAGACTATTACTGTCATGTTACATGCACATAAATGACTGACTAAATACATGACACTGACTCCATTCCCCAAGAAACTGGGGGCGTCACATATTGTGATGTCAAGTAACTGTCTTAAAAGCACAGCTAGTGTTTGTTCTGGATTCTACGCCTTTTCCCTTTAAAGAATGGGAATCTTGTCCAGTAACATATGCAAGGATGCAAATAGATATATTATCACTATTCATTTAGATAACGCCTGGGCAGATATGTAACATGACCAGACAGTCCTTATACAATTATCATGATTTAGCTTCACTCTGTGGTGTTGTGTCTGTTGCTGTGCAGACTCCACAGCATCTTTTGTATTGATGTTATCCGCCTTAAATGTCAATACAGCTCATTCAGGTGGATACTGTAATCCTTGACTGTTGATGTACCAGCATGCACAGATATACGTTTTAATGTGATCTACAAGGTACCAAACCCGTTGAGTCTATCCATCGACATCAACAATCAGCGAAACCATTAATCTCCGGTGATGATTCTTTCAGAACACAACTGATGTTTTCCATGCCCAAGGAGACGATTACATTCTGGTTACTGGTTATTTCACAAGTTCCCTTTGGTGTGACAAATCAAACATATCACTTGTGAATTGATAGTTGACACATTGACTGCCATATCCACCCTGTTCGATACTTTACAAGAATTGGTCTGCAGTGCATGTGTGAACTCTTTCAAGGCACTTGCAGAAAATGGGCCATCCAACGTATTGTCTTTTCTCCTCACTAGCCTCAGCCTCACAAAATGCACTGTTCAAACTGTAACATCCACAATAGTCAAATGTAAAGCAACTTGCCGAGTCTTTTGGATGGCTATATTAAATCTACGTGCTAACCCTCAAGGCTGTAGCATAGCTTCATTAGTCACTCTAGAAGATAGAGCCACATAGTCCTTCCCTCCTAAACTCTCACTATCTGAGCATAGGTCCATGACACATTGTTGGAAAGAAGGGAAGAAAAAAACATAGAAGAATGTGATCAACAAGCATGCACACAGTGATCGCAATTTGAGCCAGGGCCCAATTTAAAGAGTTTGTGGTTTTCATAGAAACACATGGTTGTGCAAGGGCTTTTGCTTTGTGATTCCAAAGGGAATTTCTGAAATAATCAATCACCCGAATTTAACTGCGTCATCTGATGAAGAAAGATGGCAAGGGGGCTGCACAGTGGCTCAGTGGTTAGCATTGCTGTCTCACGGTGCCAGGGATCTGGGTTCAATTCCAACATCTGTCCGTGCAGAGTTTGTACTTTCTCCCCATGTCTGTGCATGTTTGCTTCAGTTTTCTCACGCAGTCCAAAGATGTGCAGGTTAGGTAGATTGGCTGAAATTGTGCTGTGGAGCCAAGGTGAATTAGCCATCAGAAATGCAGGGATAGGGTAGGGGGTGGGATGTTCTTCAGGCATCAGTGTAGATCTGATGGGTCAAAAGGCCTGTTTTCACACTGTAGGTGATTCTATTCTGTGAAGACCAGCAATCAAAACCCTTCTCATTTTGGGAATCAAAGGATTCTATACTTACTGAAGTTATTGTATATTGCATATGCACAATTTAGTGACTGAACAGACTAACCTAACCTAACCTGCACAGAATGTGAGTGACTGAAAATATAGACCTTTCAGACTAGAGGATCACATATCATGATATTATGAAACTGCCTTTAAGGTACAATCCCAGTCTGCTCTCGGTCTGTGCGACAATATAACGCTGACACTGACTGCGGGCCACATCAGGAGGTCATGGGTTCAAGTCCAACTGCAAGGATTGAGTACCTGAGCCATGTTGGCCCTGTAGTGCAGTACTGACGGAGTGCTGCACTGTCAGAACTGCAATCCCTCACATAATGCATTAACCTGAGGTCCTATCTACCTTCTCAAGTGATAAAAGGTCTCCTGAAAGTTCTGAACGCAACATATATCCCACAACCAACATCAGGTTATTAATTATGATGACATTGCTGTTTGTGCGACTGCAAATTGGCTCTGAATTTCCGGCATGACAACAGCGACAATAGTTTGAAAGTACATTATTGGCTGCAAAGAGCTTTTGGGCAATCTTGTGATCTGGAAAGGAACTGTAAAGATTTCCAGAGATAGTAGGAACTGCAGATGCTGGAGAATCTAAGATAACAAGGTGTAGACTGGATGAACACAGCAGGCCAAGCAACATCAGAGGAGCAGGAAGGCTGACGTTTCGGGCCTAGACCCTTCTTCAGA
>NC_063343.1:6863474-6866237 GCF_021869965.1 Rhincodon typus
GTTATTTGTAAAGACTTCCAGTTCTTTCTTAATAATTTGTGGGTTGTTCTCAGAAAGTAAAGCCAATGACCATTAAGGATCGGATTCTGGGCCATAGAACTTTGAAGTTAGTGAATGTCTGTGAGGTGAACTCCATTGGTGTGTCACAAAGATGTTACATTGACAGATTGGAAGCTAACCACAAGGTTTATAATGTTCCAACTGAGGACTGAGAGAACATGGTACTGGACAGTTGAGTTAAAAAGGAAGGATCTCTGAACCTGAAATGTTAATTCTGATTTCTCTCCACAGATGCTGAGTTTTTCCAGCAACTTCTGTTTTTTGTTTTTGATTTCCAGCATCCACAGTTCTTATATGGTACTGGATAGATTTGGTGACGCACTGGTCTGTGTGCTTGTGACTGCCAATCTGGATGCAAGTTTCTGTTGAAAGTGGCTAAAAGCTCTTTCTTCTGAATCAGCCCATGAGATGTGGGTATACATTGCTACTCCTAGCTGCCTTTAAAGTGGCACGGGTACCTCTCCGGTCCGCCTGGCAAAGGGACAACCACAGTGCTGTTAGATCCCGATGGAATATGCTACATCCATTGTCTACCGAGGGTGGAGACGATGAATGTTTAGAGCAATTGGTTGACCTGCCAATCTTTCAGGTTGCTTTGACTGCTAAACTGCCTCCAGTTAAGATGATGTGTGATTTGGAACGAATACTTGACAGATGGCAATCCTATGCACCTATTGCCTTTATCCTTCTTAATGGTAGAGGTTATGGGTTTGGAGGACGTTGTTAAAGAAACAGCTACAGCAATTGACTGACTCTAGCAGGTCCATCAGTTGTCAGCAAATGCACTGGGGGCAAGTAGATTTGAGATATGTTTGCGCGCCCACCCATTTAACTGAAAAGAAACCGACAAGAGAGGAAGATAAATGGTTGAGGAGAAAGGAACAAACTAACTGGCAAAGACGATTGGCTGAACAACAAACAAATGGTAAATGTCACCAAATGACTGAGGAATTCGAAAAATTAGAAGGTTGTTGGGCAGCTGGAGTGGCAGAGTTGTCCTCCAAGATGTTAACTCAAATAGTGGCAGGGGCAATATTTTCAACAGCAATCATCAAGATTAGGTTTAAAGGCACGGGGCATGAAAATAGTCTTTCAAGGAACTGGCACATATACAATGAGCCAATGCCAACCTATGCTGTATGATTCCATCATGGAGCAATGATCATAGCTGGACTCAAAGCCTGTGCCACGTGAAAGAGCAGCCACGAGCAGGGACCTTACCTTTGAACAAGTCTTTCCTTCGTATCCAAAGCACAATAGCCAGGAGAAATCCTATCCCACCAAGTGATCCTCCAATCGCAAATTTCAGGATCGCTGCCGAAGCTGCGAATGACCATCTTTCATTAGTTGCAATTGTAAAAAATTAAATGTGATCTTCAATACTATTTCTCTTTTCATTTGTCCCTCTCTCATTTTGGACATAACTGATCTGCATTGGACGTTGATTGTGTAGAGTTTCACACCAAACAGGAATGGGCTGTTTGGCCCAATGAAAGCATCTTATCCCTTACATAAACAAGAACAATAATCTCATGGGGGTCAACACTCTTGGTTCCATACTGCTCTGTTGCCCTTTTCTCTACACTATCAAATATGTTCTTCTATGTTGACAATAGTTTTAGTTTCAATTACTAACTCTAGTAATACATTCCACAGACTTGTCCTGTGTAAGAAAAGGTTCCCGTTCTCTCTGTTTAAAACTCTTACATATAATCTTCTGTTACTACAGAACATAGAAGTTGGGAGCAATCTGTTTGAAGTGATTGATATGATTAAACTGGATGATTATTTATTTTTAATCTACTATATTTCCTTTAATGAAGAAGTACACAGCAAAGGTCACTACTTTGAAAATATACCTAGGCTGTTCAAGGATGTTATCGAAAAGCATTTCTTGGCACAAAGAACAATGGAAATCTACAACTCTCTACCCAAAAAAACATTAAATAAGGTGAAGGTGTTGGGGGAGGGGGGAGATGATTATAAAATTTCACCACTGAGATCGATTTTTTAGCAGACAATGATATTGACGATTGCGAAAGTAAGTAAGGTAGAAAAATTTGATATAGGTCAACCGTGATCTGATTGAACAGCAGAACACATTTGAAAGACTGAGTGTTATACTCCTATGCAGACATCCTAGCAATGAACTGGTTTATGCACCTGCAAACAAAAAGCAGACAAATTATCAGGTGGAGTCGCAACACTGTATACACACTGCATGTTGAATTCTGAAAGACGATGAGCTCCCCTAAAGTCAAGGTTCACATGCAACATCCCTCTCCTTTCCAAAAGCATGTTTTGTTATTTATAGTACCAAGTGAGCCTGTGAGTCTTGATAACGAATAGGCATTTGTTTATATACCTACACCTCATGATAGTGATTTTGTCTGGAGGTGCCATCAATTTCCACAGTCAGTGATGTTACCTGTTATTCTTGTCTGCATTGTTGATGCTTAGCTTCCATGGGCTGCAATTCCAGTTTCAGAATCTGCTTGGCTCCAGATTAGTCACTGACTGATTTTATTCTTCAGGCTGTTTCAACTGATTCTAATCCTTGTGGCATTTCTTGTTTTGTTCCTTGAGTGCTTTGAGCTTATTTTGAAACTGTTGATTTTTCATCCTGGATTCTACTAGCTCTATCAAAAATTCAGTCTTCTGTTAGTCTTGTACGTTTTCTGTTAGTCTTGTACATTTTCTGTT